>NW_003852463.1:4022038-4054908 GCF_000181295.1 Otolemur garnettii
ATTTGTTTTTAACCGTAGTAACTGGAAAGAAAGCCTGCTAGCAAAAGGACAAAGAACTAGGCACAACGTATCTACATTCCAGTGGGAATGTAAATTGGTATAATCTTTCTGAAGGGCAATTTGGGGTACTATAGTGTGAATATTCTTTTCTAGAAAATTGCATGTCAAAAATTTTTGGTGGGTGGCACCTGCGGCTCAAAGGAGTAGGGTCCCGGCCCCATATGCCAGAGGTGGCGGGATCAAACCCAGCCCCAGCCAAAAACTGCAAAAAAAAAAAAAAAAATTTATTTTTGTAAGTTTTTTTTTTTTAATTAAATCATAGCTGTGTACATTAACATAGCCTTCACGGCATTTTCTTAGTTATTGTGTTAAGACATTTATATTCTACATTTAGAAAGATTCACAGGTACCTTTGTAAGCTGAATCATAGGTGTGCTCTCTCCAATCACCCTCCCTCCACCCATCCTCCTTTGTAAGTTTTAAGTTAAAGGTTATGTGCATAATGATTTAGCTATAGAAAATTATGAGAAATGGAATATTTCCTAGATGGCTCTATTAGGGAATTGGTTAAAACAATTATGATACTTACATGTGATAAAATTATGTGCAGTCCATAAAAATATTGTAGAAATATAAGCATTGATCTGAAAAGATGTTTACATTATTTTATTAAGTGAAAAAGCAAATTATAAAAGTACAGTATAGTATGTATAGTAAGATTAATTTTTATAAAAATATGCATTTATGTAAAGCAATGTCTGAAATACAGTAGTATTACCTCTGGAAATTGTGATAATAGGTTATTTTTATTTTTGCAACTTTATATTTTCTTCAGGCTCCTAATTACTAGCCTAGAGTCTTAGTCCATTTTGTGCTATCACAGAATCCCTGAGACTGTGTTATTTATAAAGAACACAAATTTATTTTCTTACAGTTCTGGAGGCTGACAAATCCAAGGTCAAGGTGACAGCATCTGGTGTCTGCTGAGGGCCTTCTTGTTGTATCCTCACATTGTGGAAAACAACAAGACAAAAGGAGACCAACTCCCTCCCTCAAGCCCCTTTATAAGGACACCTAATTCCACTTATGAGGGAGGAGCCCTCATGGCTTAATCACCTCTCTTAAAAGCCCCACCCCTGAATGATGCCCACATTGACAACACCTGAATTTTGGCGGGGACACATTCAAACCACTGCATCTAGTAACATGTCAAAGAATGATTCATGTTTTTCACGGGTCCTAAGATTACTGCTGTTTCCTATAAAATTTAATCCATTGTTCTCTCTTCTGAATCCTCTGCTACCTTACCTATCTTTTCTGATTGTCCATTTAGGCAGTCATGGCCCCCTCTGCATATTCTCCTACTCTTGGGGGAATAATCAGCCCTTTCTGGGTCTTCTCTCAGGTTAGTGTGAACTGCATTCCAAGTGGTACCTGATACTAATTATTTGTTTTCTCTACTTTCTCCCATTCTGCTCACTTCATAGTTTCCTATTTTCCCTCCCTCCTTCGTCTTCTTTTGTATCTGGTTTGGTTTTAGAATTGTAACTTACATACGTATCACCTAACTTTTCCCCTGAGCCTTCCCTTCTTCACCTCTTTTATCTTGCTTATACCTTAATGTTTGGGCTTTCTGATCTCTGTTCAAAGCTTTGGTTGAGTATGTTAGAAGGGTGTTGCTTTTTTCTGCTCAGCACTTTTTTCCCACCTCACTTTTCAAGTAAAGTATAATGTCTTAGCCATGATATGTGGTGGCTCCTGGATCATAGCAGTTTGGTCAGGCACTGGGATATGATGCCAGCTGGCTAATCAGATCCCTCTTCTTAGGATAAAAGCTATAAAAAGAGTCCAGAGTCTACCTGTGACCATGTTCCTCATAATGCATGCAAGCCAGTGTGAGAGCATAGCGCTCATGCACAGACAAGAGCTGCATGAAGAAAAATCTAGATGGTATTCATTCTCTTGATCCAGCTATTTCTGGGGCCAGTCTGATCCCTACTCTTGCTATGGGATGATTACATTAGTCAATGAGTTTCCTCTTTAATGCTTTGAAATAAATTTATGTCACTTCTAACCAAGTGTTCCAACCATTTAGACCTCACAGGGCCACCAGGATTTGATGACACGATAGCTCTTTGCACACCTCCCTCGGAAAGTTGTCTTATCCATCTTCATACTCTCAACACCCACCTCTTTGCAGGTGATAGATCTGGACTGGGAATAGAGAGACTTGAATTCTACTTGTGGTTCTGTTAGCAGAGGCTGTGTGAACTCAAGGAGAGCCTTTAGTTTATCTGGGTCTTGATTTCCTCATCTACAAAAGGAGGAATTGGACTAGACAGGGCCTAAAATTTCTCCCAGTTTTCACATATTATGGTTTTGTGATTCTAAATTCTACATACCCAGGCTGACTTAATAAGTGCTCCAGTCTTATGTCTGCTTAGCTCTTCCAATTGCATGTCACATTATTATCTCAAACTCAACAACTCTGAAACTAGTCATCACTTCTCTGCAGCAGCCTGGTCTTTTGTGTTTCTGCCAGTGGGAATCTTATTCTATTGTTGCTAAGACTCAAATATATTTTAAATCATGTTTAACTGTTTATATGCTGTTTCATATATATTAAAGTATGGTACTCACCTTGAAAAAGTCTTCTAATCATCTTGGTTTGGGCTTTTATTAGTGTTTGTTAAGATATATATAGATCTGTCTATATCTATCTTTCATATATATGTATACTAATATCTGTGTCTACACTCACAATGTCATCTATATGTATACCTCTATCTGAATTTGTATCTCTTATTGCTATCCATATATGTACATCTTCTGTATCCCCAATCTCTATGCCAAGTTCCAGGCCCATATTTTCAAATGTATATTGAAAATTTCTAAAATTTCTCCCTAGAAGTCTCTCAGGCATCCCAGACTCATTATTCTCTCCTCAAGTGCTCATTTCTCCTCCTGTGTTACATGTCTTGAGAATTGTCACTATGTAATTTATTTCCCAAGCTATACTTTGTATACAATCTTAACTCTTCTTTTGCGCTAACCTGTAATCCTATCCCTCTATTCCTATCACTCTACCTTAGAAAAGGCTCTTAAAACTTCCCCTACTCCTTTGGAGCCACCTCCTTAAATTGCCCTAGTTCTCTCACCCAGTGGCAATACTGACCTCTCTCTCTTCCAGCTTGACCTGCCACAGTTCTCACCCCAGCCGACCTACTGTTGATATTGATGGTAGACTGTTCTTTTCAGGTCTGTAAGCCAACAAACTCTGTCTACTGGCTGGCAACATTCAAGACTCAACCTTTTTTTTTTTTTACAGGGTCAAGTTCAAGTGTCTTAACTTGGCCTGAAATGATAAAAATTATAATGGGAAAGTCCTAAGAGGGATAAGAGGTATTCAGAAGTTACTTCGAATAGTCTCACACAAAGTTCCCAAGGAAATTCTCTGATGAGCCCAGATACAAGAAGACATAAGCAAAGATGAAGTGTAGTGTTATCAAAAGAAAACCAGATTCCAGAATGAGCTCAAGCCTTGAGTATTGGTGTCTAGTGGGAGGACCAGGCTACTGTCTCATTTTCGCCTCTCTTTTCCTCCCATGGTGAAGGTGATCAGGGTTAAATGTTGGTCCTCCATGCCAGAAGAGTGGTCTACTTTCTCTTCTGGGTACAGTCTCTTGCTGGTTACTTACTTTTACTGGCCTAGCAAGTTGGATTAATCAGGTAGCTACTCACACAGCTAGGCTGTGCCCCCTGGATCCCTGCTGCTCTGGGTCTAAGCTAAGGGCAACACTCTCTTCATCATGTACCATCCTCTTTTCCTTGGGCTGGAGCACTCAGGATTGCCCTTACTCACTTGACAAGAGTTCTCTAGGATCTGAGACTGTGCTCACTCAGAGAAGAGATTACCCAGTGTGGCCAAGGGAAAACCTGGCTCAGTTCTGCCCTGAGGCTTGGGGAAAAGTCCCAGCTGAGAGAGGGGGCTCTTTTGCCTTATTTTTTTCTTCTGTGCTTATATTCTCTTTGGGAATTTAGGGGAAAGTTGTCATTGAAAGTCGGATTTGAAAGCCCACACCTCGGTCATCTATGTCTCCACAAATATCCCTCAGTATGCTATTCTGATACAACTTAAAACCACCATTAAAACTTTTTGTCATACAGAGCGAGAAGAATAAGGCAAGATGGGAACACATTTTCTGACAGATGGTATCTGGGAACAGATGACAGAGAGAAGACAGGTCAGTCAACTCCATCCAACACAGAGATCTTCATTCTTGGAGGTGTAGAACAAATGTGGTTAGGAAGGAATGTGAATGTAAAAATAGGATTGGGTGGTAAGAGAGCAATTTATTGCTTTGAAAAAAAAATTAATGGTTAATTTTTTTTAACTTTGAAAACATTATGAAACTGAAATGTAGAAAGAAGAAAAGCCACTCAGAGTCCCGTCAGGCAGATGTAAATCTTTATTAACAGCCACATGGTGTACCTTCCACCCCTCCCTTTGATTTTACTGTGCATGCCTTTTTCTTTTATTTGTTTTACAAATTGCCATCTAACTATATACAAAAATTTGTGTTCTGCTTTTTACATGAACATTATATAACCATATTTAGTTTTGTTGCATACTTCTTGTAAGCTTTCATTAATTCAGTAAATATTTATCAAGCATATAATGCATTATATGCTTAAGCATTATAAGCATTATAATTCTAAGCACCATATATAAGCATATATTTAATGTCCCAGGCATCAGCTCTGACAATCAAGAGAGAAACAGGGACAAGCTAGCCTGCAGGTGCCCAGCAGTGAGAGAAGAGCCAAGGGAAGGAAACCTGGGATTTCCCCAGCTGTGTGTGGGGTGGGACTCATCCTGCAGGATGGGTCAGAATTGGCCAAAAAAAGAACCTGAGGGGACCAAGAATGTCCTGAGGTCTGGAAGGGAGCAAGAGCATGAGGAACTTGAACTGAGTTTATCTACCAAGGGTCTAGAGCTGAGGTGAGTACAGGAAATGGCAGGTGGCATTAGAGGGAGAAGAGGGGACCTTGGGTGAGGCAGGGTTGTGACAGCCCGTCACTGCAGAGGCCTTGTGAAGGAGTCTGAATGGTGTCTTGAAGGTAATGGGAGTGGAAGGATTTTAAGAAAGGCAGTGACATGGTCAAGTCTACATTGTAGAAAGATTGCTCAGGCTGTATTGCAAAGGGGGCATTGGAAGGGGAAAAGAATTAGAGAGACCAATTAAGGAATGCTGTAGTAATCCACGTGAGAACTGATGGCTGGCTGTGCAATCCTCTACTTTCAGCTCTGTCTTCCTCCAGGGATGGAGGAAACAGTCTTCCACAGACTTTCCACTGACCTTCCTCAGCTCCCACTCCTGGCTAGGCATGTCTGGCTTCGGAGGGGCTGGTGAGTAACTTTCTCCTGATCCTCCAGCTCCACATGCAGGGCCTTGGCTTCCCCAGCTCTCCCTACAATTGTGTAATGCCTTAGTCCCTCTGTATACCCCCTGTTTCTTAATACAATGTCTCTGCTTCCTACTTTACACCTGACTGGTGCAGCCACCTTGGCCCCCAGTCACACTGGCCTGTTACTCATCAGGGAAAGAGTACAGAGTAAGGAAGAGAAAAGAGGAATGTCGGATACAGCATTGTGAGGAGGGCCCACAGCAGAGAAAGAGAAGGTGCGGCCAGAGGGGAGGAGGCCCTTCCTGGGAGCTGTGCTGAGAAGGCAAGGAGGAGCAGCACTGCAGCTCAGAGAGACAGGGCCACGCCTCTGGAATTGGAATGAGCAGCAAGGAGCTGCCTTTGGGGTCCTTGGAATTTCAGGAAAGTGGTGGGAAGAGAAGTCACACTGCCATGGACCAAGGAGAAAGTGAAGGTGAGGAAGGAAAGACAGTCAGTGTGTGTGCTTCCAAGAATTGGGCTGTGGATGGGAGGAGGGAGCTACATGCTTCTGACATAGCAGACAATGGAGTGGTGAAATGCCAATGAGAGGGGCTGACCGCAAGCGAGGGGTTAGATAATCGGGTAGGACTGTGGACTGCAGGAGAGAAGTCCCAGAGAAGACAGGGAGAGATGCTGTGTGACCCTCTTTGAAAATGGAGCCTGGGCCTGGGTGGAGACTGAAGCACACAGCTCCCCATGTCACCAGAGGAAGGAAGCAGGGATCCTTGTGCACTTGGGTACAGAAGATCAAGGGGCTCCACCACTTCCCCTCACTGGAAGGGAGGAGGCAAGACCACCTGCTCTGAAGCCTGGGAGCAGAGGCATAAAAGTTTTTGGCTGGGCCAAAGTTTCATTAGTACATTGAATTCCTACTAAGGAGTCCTCAGGGCTGCTGCCTGGGAATCTGCTGGTAGCCTTGACTGGGCCCTGAAAGCGTTAATTCCCATCTGGAGGTTTTGGCCAGGAGGAGTTTCCCTCTTTTTAGGAAAAGAGCATTTCTTAAGCTCTTCTGAACCTCCTTTTCACCCTTCCTCTGGGAACATCTGAGGGGCCTGGTGCCTGCCCTTCCCTGCCCGGCTCAATTCCTAAAGAGGGCAGTATTTTCACAGGTGGGCCCTGCTTTAAGAAGCCCCATTATAAGAAGACTCTGGCTTTTTAAACTGGGGCCAATAAAAGAATTTGCCAAGAGGGTCTTTGAAGTAATGACCTCCCTAGTTAGTGCCTTGAAACATATTTTTACATCTTGGAGGAGAGATTATGAGCTGGGGGGCCTGAGAACTGTGGGAGGCAAAAGACCCCGAGGGTGGCAGAGTCCTGGCGCCTGTCCAGAGGCCCCACTAGGGGAGTAGAGGCAGCAGCTCAGGGAGGAGTCTGGATCTGGGAAAATCAGATTCACAGAATTTTGTGTCTAAGCCCAGTTCTTGGGCAAAGAGAGGCCTATCGGGATTAGGACTATTTATTCTCCAAAACCCAGGCCTTGCCAGCCCGGTGTGAGGTCCAGGCCAGCTGAAGCCATGTAGGGTGGCTCATGCTCCTGAACCCAGTGAGGATGAGCCTGCTGTGCACGGAGAATGGTGAAGGAGAAAATAGGTGCTTGGAGGGTGGTCAGCCCAAGAGGTGCTAATGATCTACTGCACAATCAAAACATTATCTCATCTTTCCCATCCACTGTTCACTCATGCACCCATTCCTCAAATCCTCATTGAATACCTACACTATGCCAGACTCATTGCTGGAGATTAAATAGTTGAGTGCCATAGGCCTTATCCTAGCTCTGGTGGAGCTAACATTCTTATAGGGGAGACAAGTATTAAGCAAATATGTGTGCCCATGTACAATTATGAGCTATGAGGGAGCTGTGCAAAGCCCAGCAAGCCCTGAGAGCATACAACAGATGGGATCTGTGGGTGGCACAATGGGGCTGGGGTCCTGGAGACATCGACTGTGAGCTGGCACCTGAAGGGTGGCTGGACACTGCCAGGCATGTGTAGGACTTTGGGCAGAGGGAACAGCATGTAGAAGGGCCTTCCAGAGCAGGGTATGGGGCCTGTAGGAAGAAGATGGAGACAAGGAGAGTTGGACACAGAGAATGAAGGCAAGGAATCAAGAGGTATGGGGAAGTGAGGTTAGGAATATTGGCCAAGGCCAGGTCATACAGGCCTTGTCAGTGGCAGTAAAGTGTTCAGATTTTGTTTGGGGTATAAATAAGAAGCCCAGGCTGCCAAACAGTGGCCAGCAGAGGTTTGTGTGTGAGGTCTTCTTTTGGCAATGAAAAAGTGCTACCTGTAGTTATAAAAAGGAAACAGAATTCAATGTTCTCTACTTCTGGTCCCCTTCTCACTTAATTTCTCTTGACCCCAAAATCCTTCCCTGAGAAGAGCTAGGAACAGAGAAAATCCCTGTCTTCTTTCTGCTCTCAATTCTCAGGCTTCCCCATAGGACCCTGCTGCTCAGAGTCATCACACTGCCTGTAGGAGGAGGTCTCCTTCAGTGTCAGCGGCCAACCTACCTGCTTAGTCTAACTCTCTCATTTCACGGATGTGCACACTGAGATGAGAGGGAGAGTGAGCTCAGGCATTTTAATGCCAGAAACACTTTACCCCAAAGCCTTCAAATGCCTCCCACCTACTATCTTTAGCAAGTCTTTGCTGTGAACTAGATACGATGGGAGAGAAAAGAGTAGGCAAGATGTGTGCATGAGAAGAGGATTAGGACTTCCAGATCCACATGTATAGAGCTTGGAGACTGCAACTTTGTATTAACAAAAAGTGAAAGCTTAGAGAGACTGAAAAATCAACTGCTCTTGGGTCTGTAAGAGAGAGGAGGACACAGAGCAAACCACTGCCCCCAAGATCAGAAAGACAGACAGGCAAATACAGGAAGTCACAGCTTATGAAATAGACTTGAGCAAAAACCACAAAAGGAACTTGTGCCAGGGTAGGAAAACCTGAACTGTAATTGATGAATTGCTAGAGGCTCAGAGTTAAAAACTCCATGGGGACTCAGTCATGGGGCGCTCCCACATTTTGTGAGTTTTACTTCCAGGAGCTCAACCAGGTTCCCATAGTAAATCTCTCTCTCTTTCTCTCTCTCTCTCTCTCTCTCTCTCTCTCTCACACACACACACACACACACACATCCTCTTGTGCTTCTGGCAAGGGGAGGGAAAAAGGAACCATTTTGAAATACACTGGAGCTTTCTGTTCTTAGTAAGGCCTGCCTTCAGGAGAAACTATTTAACTAGCATCTAACCTGCCAGGGTTTTATCAGAGCCTAACTAACCTGGGGAAACCCCAGCCCATTCTAGCCATCCTATCCTACCTAAGGAGTATGAAGGGGGTGAAGAAGCCCTTGTGAAATGTAGACTCACTAAAAGATTGAGACTAATCATAGGGCTACTGAATGCTCCCCTTCCCCTTACACCTAAAGGCCTATTTATAGCAGTTCCTTTACCTGGTACATCATGTTATGCTAGCAAGAAAAAAATACAAGGCATAATAAAAAGCAAAAATCACAGTTTGAAGAGACAGAGCAAACCTCAGAATCTGACATGGCAAAGATGTTGGAATTATCAAACTGGGAGTTTAAAACAATAATGATTAATATACTAAGGGCCCTAACAGATAAAGTAGACCACATACAATAAGGTAAGCAGAGGGATGGAAAGAAATAGCCAAAAACAAATGCTAGAGATCAGATAAATTCTCCAGGAATGGAGAATGCCTTTGGTGGGCTTATTAGTTGACTAGACATAGCCAAGGAAGGAATCTCTGAGTTAGAAAACATATCAATAGAAACTTCCCAAACAATATAGATCAGTCAGAAGCTTGGATTTTCTTAAAAAAAGGAAGAGCATCAAAAAGGAATAAGTGAAAGTAAAATAAAAACTTTCCTTTTTCCTATTCATATTCTTGATTCATCTAATAGATAATTAGAGCAAAGAGAACAAAGAATGAAAAAAAGAAAACAGCAAAACAGACTATCCAAGAACTGTGGCACAACTACAAAAGGTGCGACATATGTGTAATGAGCATCCCAAAGGAGAAGAAAGAGAGAGAGGAAAATAAGAAATATTTAAGGTAATAATCACTGAGAATCTTCCCAAATTAATAAACCACAGAGCCAGGAAGCTCAGAGAACACTAAACAGGATAAGTGTCACCCAAATTACACCTGCAGATATTATTTTCAAGCTGTAGGAAATCAAAGATTAACAACAACAAAACTCTGAAAGAAAAGTGAGAGGAAATAAATCATTTTACCTATAAAGGAGTATAGATAAAAATTATACCCGCCTTCTCAGAAACTGCATAAGCAAGAAGAAAGTGGAGTGAAATACGTAGTGTTGGGGGACAAAATACCCCACCAACCTAGAATTCTGCATGCTACAAAATTATTCTCTAATAATGAAAGAGAAATATTTTGTCAGACAAGCAAAAATTGGGATTTATTGCTAGCAGACCTGAGTTATAAGATATGTTTAAAGAAGTTCTTCAGAGAGAAGGAAAATAATATAGGTCAGCCAGAAACTTAGATTTTCATAAAGAAAGGAAGAGTATCAAAAAAGAATAAGTGCAGGTAAAATAAAAACTTTCCTTTTTCTTAATTGATCTAACAGACAATTTTTTGAAAATAACAATAGCAACAATATATTTAATTATACATGTATATACCTCCATACACTTATATATGCTTATACATAAGTGAAATAAATAGCACAAATGGCAATGATAATGAAGGAAGGTATTAGTAATATTTTATGATTATAAGGTACTCATACTCTGTATGAAGCAGTATTACACTGTGATTTGAAAGTGAGCTTGGATTAGTAGTTGCTATGGCCTGAATGTATTCTTTAAAATTCAGACATTGAAACTTAATCTCCAATGTGATGGTATTAACAGGTGGGGCCTTATGGAAAGCAGTTAAGTCATAAGGGCTTCACCTTCATGAATGGGACTAGTGCCCTTATAAAAAAGACTTAAGAGGGCATATTTCCCCTTCCTACATTCTGCCATATAAAGACACAGATAGATGGTGCCTCTTTGAAGGAGAGAGAAAGCCCTCAGAAAACACTGAATTTGCTGGTACCTTGATCTGAGACTTCCCAACTTCCAGAACTGTAAGCAAAAATTTCTGTTATTTATATTTTATCCAATAAGGCATTTGATTTCATAGCAATGCAACCTCTCAAAAAGGGGGCAAAAAGTATAACTGATATTCTAAGAAGGGAGAGAAAATGCAATCATATAAAATGCTTAATTAAAGCACTTAGAAAATCATAAAAAGAGTGGAAGACAAAAGGAGAAAAAAATAACTAGGGCAAAAAAAGAAAAGTCACAAATATGCCAAATATTAATTCCATTATATTAATAATTACTTTGTTCAGCAGTGGTCTAAATGTACCAATTAAAAGACAGAAATTGTCAGAGTGAGTCAAAAAATAAGACCCATTTATATGTTTTCTATAAAAAAGCCACGTTAAATATAAAGACACCTATAGACTGGAAGTAAATAGATGGAGAAAAATATATCATTACTAACACTAATCATAAGAAAATAGGAGAAGTTATATCAATTCTAGAGAAGACTTCAAAACAAGAATTATCAGGGATAAAAAAGGGCATAAAAAGAAGAAGACATAATAATCTTCTCTAAGAAGACATAGTAATCTTTCATAGGTACACATCTAATAACAGCATCAAACTACACAAAGCAAAGACTGGCACAACTGCAAGGAGAAATAGATAAATCCACATTGTAGTCAGAGACTTCCATACCGCTCAGAAATGAACAGATCCAGCAGAAAGACAATCAGTAATGACAGAGTTGAACTCAACAACACCATCAACTACCAGGAGATAATTGATATCTATTGACTATGCCATCCAACAACAGCAAAATGCACATTCTTTTCAACCTCACAAGGAACATTCACCAAAATAGATTACATTCCAGGTCCTAAAATATACCTTAGCAAATAAAAAATGAAAATCATATAATATCTGCTCTCAGACCACAGTGGAAAGAAGTTGCAAATAAATAACAGAAGGATAACTAGAAAAATCCCCAAATAGATGGAGATTAAATAATATATTTCTAAATAACACATCAGCCAAATGAAAAAAATCTCAAAAAATGTATTTTGAATTGAATGAAGATGAAAATATAACTTAACAAAATTGGTGTGATACAGGGAAAGAAATGCTTACAGAGAAATTTATAACAAATTTCTAATGCATGTATTAGAAAACAAGAAAAATCTAAAATCAATCATTTAAGTTTCCACCTTGGGAAAATAGAAAAAGAAGAGCAATTTAAATCCAAAATAAGCAAAATAAAATAAAAAGAGCAGAAATCAATGAAACTGAAAAGAGGAAATCAATAGAGAAAGTCAAGGAAACCAAAAATTGGTTCCTTGAAGATGTTAGTAAAAAAGAAAAAAAAAAAAAGGAAGAAAAAAAGAGAGAGGATACAAATTATTGATATTAGAAATGAAAAAAGGAACATCACTACAGATCCTATCCCATGGGCATTAAAAGGATAATAAAAAAATCCTATGAATAAATCTATGGTCACAAATTTGGAAATATAGATGAATTGGATCAATCTCTTAAAAGATTCAGTCTCCCAAAGCTCAGACAAGAATAAATAGACTGTCTGAAAAACCTGTATCTAGTCAAGATATTTAATCAATGTTAATAACCTTCTGAAATAGAAAGTACTAGGCAGAAATAGGTTCACTAGTGAATTTTACCAAACATTTAAGGAGGAAATGATACTAGTTCTCTACAGTGTCTTTCAGAAGTTAGAAGCAGAGAAATACTTTCTAACTCCATCTATGTTGCCACCATCACCCTAATACCCAAACCAGACGAAGAT
Organism: Otolemur garnettii; assembly: GCF_000181295.1. Taxonomy (NCBI): domain Eukaryota; kingdom Metazoa; phylum Chordata; class Mammalia; order Primates; family Galagidae; genus Otolemur; species Otolemur garnettii. The sequence goes on from NW_003852463.1 coordinate 4,034,368, forward strand.
ATTATAAGAAAAATATAGTCCAATGTCTCTCATGAATAGCGCTGTAAAAATCCTCAAAAAAAAAATATTAGCAAAGAATGTAACAATATGTAAAAATAATTGCACACCACAGCCAAGTGAGATTTATCCCAAGTATGCAAGGTGCATTTAACATTTAAAAAGAAATTGGTATAATTCATTAAATAAATAGATTAAGAAAGGAAAAAGTCATATGATTCTATCAGTACATACACAAAAAGTATTTGGTAAAATTCAACATCTCTTCATAATAAAAAACTCTCAGTAAGCTAAAAATAAAGGGTAACTGCCTCAACTTGATAAAGAATATATATACCAAAAACCTGTGGCTGACATCATGTGTAATGGTGAGAAACTAGAAGATTTTCCACTATAATTGGGAACAAGGCAAGGGTGTCCCCTTTTATCACTCCTTTCCAACATCATACTAGAAGTCCTAGATAATGCAATAAAACAAGAAAAGGAAATGAAAGGTATACAGATGAAGCTTTGTTCATACATGACATGGTTGTCTATGCAGAAATAAAACTTCCTGGCATTAGTAAGCAATTGTAGCAAGGTTGCAGGATACAAGGTTAATATACAAAAAACAACCACTTTCCCATATACCAGCAATGAACAAATGGTAATTGAAATTTAAAAAAATCATACCATTTACACCACCACCAAAAATATAAATCTAAAATAGTATAAGATATATATGAGAAAAACTACAACTCTGAGGAAAGAAATCAAAGAACCAAATAAATGGGGAGACATTCCATGTTTATGGGTAAGAACAACCTTCAAGATTACCAAAATGTCACTTCTCTCCAACTCAATATATAGATTCAATATCATCCCAATCAAACTTCCAATAAGTTATTTTGTGGGTATTGACAAACTGATTCTAAAGTTTATATGGGGGAGAATAGCCAATATAATATTGAAGAGAAGAACAAAGTTGGAGGACTGATGCTACTCAACTTTGAGATTTACTATAAAGCTATAGTAATCTAGATGGTGGAACAGAACAGATAGCCCAGAAATAGATCCACATAAATATAGTCAGCTAATCCTTGAGAAAGGAGAAAAAGCAATACAATGGAGAAAAGACAATCTTTATAACAAATGATGCTGGAACAACTGGACATTCATATAAAAAAATGAATCTAGACACCTACATTACACCTTTCACAAAAATGAGCTCAAAATGAAAATAAAATATAAAACTATAAAACTCCTAGAAGATAACATAGGAGAAACCTGGATGACTTTGGGTATGGTGTTGACTTTTTAGATAAAAAACTAAAAGTTTGAACCATGAAAGAAATAATTGATAAGCTGGGTTTCATTGAAATTAAAAACTTCTCTGTCAAAGACTATATATCAAGAAAATGAGAAGATAAGACACAGGATGGAAGAAAATATTTTCCAAAGACACATAAAGGACAGCTATCCAAAATCTACAGAAGAACTATTAAAAATCAACAATAAGAAAACAAACTGCTCAATTAAACAGTGAGCTAAAGGCTTTAACAGATCAAAGAAGATACACAGATGGCAAAGCCATGTGTGAAAAGGTACTCCATATTCTATGTCATCACAGAAAAGCAAATTACAGCAATAATCAGATACCACTATGCACATCTATTTGAACGGCCAAAATCCAGAGCACTAACACCATCAAATGCTGGATGGTATGTGGAGCCACAGGAACTTTCATTCATTGCTAGTGGGAATAAAAAATAGTACAGCTGTTACATTTTAGAAGACAGTTTGGCAGTTTCTTAGAAAACTAAATGTATTCTTACCATGTATCCAGCAATCCTGATCTTTGATATTTACCCAAATGACTTAGAAACTTGATTTCCACACAAAACCCTGCACATGCATGTTTACAGAAGCTTTATTCATAATTGTCCAAACGTGGAGGCAACTATGATGTTCTAGGTAAGTGAAGGAATAAACTATGGTACATTCGGACAACAGACTATTACATAGCACTAAAAAGAAATGAACTGTCAAGCCATGAAAAGATATAGACAACCATGTGTATTAATAAGCAGAAGGAGGCAATTTGAAAAGGCTACACATACTGCCCGATTCCAACTATAGAAGATTCTGGAAAAGGCACAACTATGGAGACAGTAGAAAAATCAGCAATTTCCAGGGGTTATGAGAAAAGATGAGCACAGGGGAATTTATGGCTATAAAACTACTCTGTGAGTAATGGTGGATATGTGTCATTATACATTTGCCCAAACCCACAAGTGTATAATACCAAGGATGAGCCCTAATGTAAACTACGATCTTGGGTAATGATGTGTCCATGTAAGTTCAACAGTTGTAACAAATGTAGCACTCTGGTGGGGGCCTGTTGATAACGGGAGAGGCTACCCATGTGTGGGGGCAGGGGATAAATGGGAAATTTCTGTACCTTTCTCTAGATTTTGTGTGAAGCTAAAACTGCTCTAAAAGAATTATTTAAAAATAAAAAGAAGTATAAGTAGTGAAACATGATCCCTGCCATCTGTGTATTACTTCAAAATTCACAAAGTGATTTCCCAGACTTCGGCTACTCTGTGAAGTTCATACTATTTCACTTAGGAAATGAGGAGATGAAAGTCCAGAGAGGTTAAGTGACTTCCCCAAGGTCACACAGGCAGTGAGTAGAGAAGCAGGCCCCAGACTTCAGACTCCATGTCTGCTCCTTTGCACGTCTTCCCAGTGACAGCTGGAAGAAGGTGAGATGACAGGACAAGAGAACTATCAAGGAGGGCTTCACAGAACACGAGGTGTCTGACAAGAGTGAGGGGCAAAAGCAGCAATATGGGGATCTGTTTGGCAGGGATGGGGTTTTTTTGTGAGGGCATAGTAAGAAGTCAGGTTGAGCATGCATTAGAACCATCAAGAAGGTTTTGAATGCCAGGCTGAGGAGGTCTGATTTCTTCAGAGATCCCCTGGAGGCTTTTGAGCAGAGGTGTGACCCGGATAAACACTAGGAACCTTGTTCGGTGCTGGAATGCAGGATGGGCTGTAGGGAGTGTTGAGATAGGAGGCAGAACCAGTAGTCCTGCGGCTGCCGTGGTCTCAGAGAAAAACAGGTGTAATTAAGGGGGGGGGGCAGAGGCAGGGGGGCAGGAGCAGAGGTTGGAGCTTTCTGGGAGGGGCCCAGCAGGACTTGTTCAATGTGTGTTGGGGGAAGGGGTGGAATCCCAGAGGGTTCTAAAGTCATGACCACATGCTTGGATTGCTGAGATATTGGGTGCCAGGTTGTGGGGGGGGATGATGTGTGGATGACTTTGGCCAAGCCAAGGCTGAGGCGTTCAGAGGACACTCAGCTGGGAAGGCAAGTGGAGTACTGGAAATTTGAGCCTAGCACACAGAAGGGAGGGGCTCTGGGGATAACTAGCTTCTGGTGTGAATTAATCACCAATTAACTTATCATTCCACAAGAAAAATGGGGCCTCTGTGAATTCCCAAACACTACAACCCCAGTTATTGAATTCTGGCCTGTTATTCCTGAGGTCAACCTCACCCTTTACTATCAGTTTTGAAAACATTAGTTCATCCTTCATTCTCCACATGTTCTACTCCCTATTCTTGCCCAACTCTGGATAGAAACACACAGAGAAACTCACCTCTCAATTTCCATCTGACTTATCTCTTCAGCTTTCCTAAGGTTCTTTTGCAATGCTCAGAAAATCGTACAGCCCAGTCCTTTCCAGTTCTCACTCACACTTTTGCTGATGTGTCTTGTCCATCCTGGTGCTCTTGATGGAAGGCCTGTCATTCTCCTTGGCCTCGTTCAGCTTTCCTTTCTTTGGGCTGCCAAAGATTCTTATAGGTTGGGCCTGGTATAGTGATCACACCTATAATCTAAGCACTCTGGGAGGCTGAAGTGGGAGAATCACTGGAGCTCAAGTGTTCAAGACCAGTCAGAGCAAGAGTAAAACCCCATCTCTACTAAAAATAGAAAAAGTTGATGGGAACTGTGGTGGGCACCTGTAGTCTCAGCTACATAGGAGGCTGAGTCAGGAGAATCTCTTCAGCCCAGGAGCTGAGGTTGCTGTAAGCTAGGCTGATGCCAGGGCAGAGACTCTAGCCTGGGCAGCATAGTGAGACTCTGCCTCAAAAAAAAAAAAAAAAAAAAAAATTCCTATAGGTTGAAAACCACAAGCTGTGAGAACATTGATCATTTTCCAAGGCCCATTTCTATTTCATCTCCTCCATGAGTTCTATGATTATACTTCAGCTAAGCTCCTGCCATGATGCCAGAAGGTAATGACTATGAATTACATGAATTGTTTGTGTTGTACATGGCATCTGCCCAATAAGCAACAACTTGGTCCTCTTCTGCCTGCTTTTATGCCTGCCTACACCTTATTTCATGCAGGTAGGCTCTGCTAGTCAAGATAGGCTAGGTTCTGTAGAACTCACAGCTCTACTCTGAAACCTCTGTGGCTTCACACAATGCAGTTGTTTCTTGCTCATGCCACTTGTCCACTGTAGGTTGGTGGGAGGCTTTGTTCTTTATACTTGCAGACTCAGGATGATGGTGGCCTGACATCTTACAGCTTCACTGTCCGTAGTGATGTTATCTAATTCCACTTTCTGCAGTGATGGAGATGTTCTGAACCTGTGCTGTATGCTCTAGTAGCTACTAGCCACAGGTGAGAAATGGAAAGACAGCTACCGTATTTCCCTGAAAATAAGACCTACACAAAAAATAAGCCCTAGCAGGATTTCTATGCATTTGTTAAATATAAGCCCTACCCTGATAATAAGATTTAGTGATGCATTTCGGTGCAGAGAGGAAGACATCCCCTGAAAATAAGCCCTAGTGTGTCTTCTTGAGAAAAAATAAATATAAGACAGTGTCTTATTTTCGGGGAAACACAGTAGTATGGCTAAGGAATGAAATTTTAAATTTTATTTAATTTATTTAAATTGTCTCATGTGGCTGGTTGGTACCACATTGGACAGTACAGATCTGTAATACGAAATCTCCCTGTTTTCCACCTAGGTGTCAGGAGAAGAGAGTTCATGGCCAATTCTTACTTGTTTTTCAGTGCTCACCTAGGAGGTAGTTATTGGTCAGAACTGGTTATCTGGCCTCACCTAACTGTAAGGGGGCTGGAAAAAGGGAGAGAGGATGTAAATATTCAGACAACAAGAAATGCTTTACCATAGACCTCTTTCAAATACAGCCAGATCTTCCTGAAGCAAAGATATACAAGATTCCAGGATAGTATGGGAGCAGAAGGAGACATCCCGCTGGAGAGGTTCTACTGAGAGAGAGCAGAGAGAACAGTTTAGAGATGCAGCAACAGGCCCAGAGTGGGCAAGGGGCATATTCCCCACCACACAGCCATGCCAGACCTGGAGTAGAGGTCACTGCTCTGAGAAATGTGATGGGAAAGACAAGATGCTCTACCTGCTCCTGGGGGAACAACAACCCTCATTAGAAACATCCAGCTTTTCCTTCTGGGTCCCTGAGAAGGGAAGAGCAAAGAGCTGCCAAAGGCCTGTTCTTGGAGCCTTTGGAAGGGAAGGGCCCCAAAGGGCTTCCAGTTTTCAAATGGCCTTGGCTCTTCCCCCCTGGGGTGAGTCACCAGTGCTGAGGGATGAATGGCAGGGCAAGAACCCAGGATGAGGTCATCTGGGCCACACTTCCCGCCTGACCCCAGCCCTGCGGCCAAGTTCACAGAGTTTCCCAAGGCCAGTGAGGAAGGGGTCATGCCCTGAGCTGCTGAAGAACTTCAGCCAGTGCCAGGGGAGTGGAGGTGAGCAGGGTGGGGTGCTCTTGGTGTCAGGGCCTGAGAGCTATGGAATTGGATCGGGGCAACTTAACAAGGGAGGAAACTGAGGCCCAGAGAGGCCACTCAGGGAGTTAGCAGCCAAACCATGAGCTCCCGGCACAAAGGGGTCCCTGAGGCAGCCTTGCCCTGATTTCATCTACACAATCTCCTAGTTGGTGCCTGGTCCAGCTGTTTTTATTTTTCCTAGAGACCCGCATAATTCAGGCTCTGTCCACTTCTGATTTAAATCTGTGCTGATGTTATAATCCAGGACAGAAGACAAAGCTCCAGATGGCAAAGAAAGACCAATGTGAGCAAAGGAAATGTTTTTTTCTGGGCATGGAGGCTGAGGAGGGAGCCCCTGCTCTTCCCAAATCAGGTCAACACAAATCTGTATTTTCAGCAAAGCCAAAATGGGAAAAATTCTTAACCTTTTAAACTATGTGGTATTCTTTTTTTTAGACTTTACTATAGGACTCCCTTAAGGGATGCAGTTCCCTGGTATTTCAGATGGAATCTGGTTCACGCAACTTTTGATTTAATCAGCAAAACATTAACAACTACCATTGTGTAAGGTACCAAAAGGTGTAAAACTTTAGAATCCAATCAAAGTTAGACCTGTGTATAGGTTCCTCAAGTTTCAGAGAACTCCAAATTGGTTTGGACCGTGCTGGTCTCCAATCTGCCCAGGCCAGGAGAAGTTAGCCCTCATTTTCTAAAGGGAACATTGACGCTGGAGTAAGGAATTGGAGCCAAGACCTAGCAAACTGTCAGCCTTCACCACTGCCTAGGGGAGGAAGTGTTTGGAATCTGGTCAGTTGCAGGGCATCTTGGATCCTGGATCCTCCAGCCTGAACTGCAACGTGTCCTCAGGCTTGTAGCTGACTAAGGAGTTTGCTTCCCTGTGAGAGAGGCCCACGTGCATTTCCAGAAGTCAGCTCTCTTCCTCTCTTTCCCTTTTCAGAGAGAGATCCCTTATCACAGCCCAAATGGACCTGCCCTCTGCTGTTATCTATGGAAGATGTCATTTTCCAAAGAGTTCCAAGTATCTCTGACTCTGGTGCACTTCTATAGTACAACCATGCCACACCACATCAGGAGGTGGAGTCTAGCTCCCTTTCTCTTGTTTCTGGGTGGGCATGGATTGTCTTGAGGAATCCATGGTATTTCAGATGGAATCTGGTTCATGAAACTTTTGATTTAATCAGCAAAATGTTAGAAGGAAGTCAAGCCCCACAAAAAAGTCCACTCTTGGGTGGGACGTATGAATGAAGAACTTTCAGACAATTTCAGCCCCAGCCCCAGCTCCAGCCTTTGAGTCCACCTAGCTGAGGTATCAGACAGCATGGATAATCTATCCCTGTAATGCCCTTTCCAATTCCTAACCCTATGGAATCTTGGACCACAATAAATGGTTGTTTCAAACTGCAAAGATGTGGGGTCATTTGTGGCCAAAGAAACCCTGCTCTGAGGTCTCAGGCTCCTAACATTTTCTTCAAAGCATACACTGCAAAGGTAATTAATAAATTATTCAGGTAACTTCTTCTTTTATGATTGTCTTTTCTATTCAACTCTAAGACCCAGGGAGACAGGGATGCTGTCAGGGCCATCATTTTGCTGCTAGGGGTTCAGCCTGGGAGCTGCTCAGTGAATATTTAATGAATGACTGATTCTAACACTGTCCTCACCCTGACCCTGTACTTGCCCTTAGAATGACTCTGGCCCTGAATTCAGACTGATTCTAACCCTGGCCACGGACCAACCCCTAATTCTGGCATCAAATACTTAACCCTGGCCATAGCCTGAGAACAGTCTCTTACTCTGGTGCCTAAGAAATAAGCCTAGCTTCAGAACGACCCTTAAACTTGACCCCAGAATGACTCCTATCTCTAACCTCAGGCTGTGTCCTGGCCTCACTGTGGTCTAGATGATCTGGCCCCCACCTCCTTCTCCTGGCTCATTTTGCTTTGTCCTGCCTGCCTACCCTACATTCTTGCCCCATTGTTCTTCTTTCAGTTGCTTGGAGGGTATAAAGTTCTTTCTGGCTCAGTACATTTGTATACAGTCCCACTGGCCCCTAATCCTAGGAATGCTCTTCTCTCCTAGCTCCTACTTTTTCTTTCAATCTTGCTTAAATATCACTTCAAGGATCAGTTAATTTAAATTAGACCCTTTAGAATTGTTTGTAGCATTTTCACACCTTATAACTATAACTGTAACTGTATACAGGCATGCCTTATTTTATTGTGCTTTGCTTTATTGCACTCCACAATTTTTTTTTTTTTTAACAAATTGAAGGTTTGTGGCCACTCTGCGTTGAGCAAGTCTCTCAGCACTGTTTTTTTCAACAACACATGCTTGCGTAGTGCGTCTGTGTCATATTTTGGTAATTATCATAGTATTTCAAACTTTTTCATTATTATTACATTTGTTATGGTGCTCTGTGATCTTTGATGTTGCTGTTGTAATTTAATTGTTTTTGGGGGTACCATGAACTGAGTCCATATAAGATGGTGAATTTAATTAACAAATGTTGTATGTGTTCTGACTACTACATCAATGGGCCATTCCTCTGTCTTTGTCCCTATTCTTGAGCCTCCCTATTCCCTAAGACACAAAAATATTGAAATTAGGCCAATTAATAATCTTGAAATGGCCCCTAAATGTTCAAGCAAAATCTCACTTTAAATCAAAAGCTAAAAATGATTAAGCTTAGTGAGGCAGGCATACTGAAAGCAGAGATAGGTCAAAAGCTAGGCCTCTGGTACCAAAAAGTTAGCCAGGTTGTGAATGGGAAGGAAATGTTCTTGAAGGGGATTAAAAATCCTACTCTAGTGAGCACAAAAATGATAAGAGAGTGAAACAGCCTTATTATTGATATGGAGAAAGTTTGAGTAATCTAGCTAGATCAAGATAGCCATAATGTTCCTTAAAACCAGCACCTAATCCAGAGTAAGGCCCTAACTCTTTAATTCTATAAAGACTGAGAGAAGTGAAGAAGCTGTAGAAGAAAAGTTGGAAGCTAGCAGAGTTAATAATGTTTAAGGAAAGATGTCATCTCCACACACAGAAGTGCAAGGTGAAGCAACTAGTGCTGATGTAGAAACTGCAGCAAGTTATTCAGAAGATCTAGCTAAGATGATTAAGGAAGGTGTCTACACTAAACAACAGATTTTCAAAGTAGACAGTCTTCCATTGGAAGAAGATACCATCTAGGACTTTCATAGTTAGTTACAAGTCAATGCTTAGCTTTAAAGCTTCAAAGGACAGGCTGACTCTCTTGGTAGGGACTAACGTAGCTGGTGACTTTAAGTGAAAGCCAATACTCATTTGTTACTCAAAAAAATCCTAGGGCCCTTAAAAATTTTGCTGTAGCAACTCTGCCTGTGCTTTATAAATGGAACAAGAAAGCCTGGATCACAGCACGTTGATTTACAGCATGGTTTACTGAACATTTAAAGCCCATTGTTGAGAACTACTGTTCAGAAAAAAATGATTTCTTGTAAAATACAACTGCTCACTGACAATGCATATGGTCACCCTGAAGTTCTGATGGAGAGGTACAAAGAGATTAATGTTATTTTCATGCCTATTAACACAGCCTCTGTTCTGAAGCCCATGGATCAAGGAGTATTTTCTTTCAAGAAAAGAAAGAACAAGACTTTCAAGTCTTATTATTTAGTATATTTTGTAAGGCTATTCTTGCCCTAGATAGTGATTCCTCTGATGAATCTGGGCAAAATAAATTGAAAATCTTCTGGAAAGGATTTACCATTCTAGATGCCACTAAGAACATTTATGACTCATGGAGAGATGTCAAAATATCAACAAGAAAAAGAGTTTGAAAGAAGTTGATTCCAACCCTCATGGATGACTTTGAAAGGTTCAGAACTTCAGTGAAGGAAGTAACTGCAGATGTTGTAGAAATAGCGAGAGATCTAGAATGAAAAGTGGAGCCTGAAGGTATGACTGAATTGCAGCAATCTCAGGATTGCACATGAATGAATGAGGAGTTAATTCTTATAAATGAGCAAAGAGTGGTTTCTTAAGATGAAATCTACTCCTTATGAAAATGCTGTGAATGTTAAAAGAACACATGATTTAGAATACTGCATACACATAGTTGATAAAGCAGCAGCAGGGTTTGAGAGGATTGTCCTCAATTTTGAAAGAAGTTCTACTCTGGGTAAAATGCTACCAAATAGCATTCCATGCTACAGAGAAATCTTTCATGAAAGGAATAGCAAGTCAATGTGGTAATCTTCACTGTTGTCTTATTTTAAAAAATTGCCACAGCCCCTCAGCAACCACAACCGCCCAATCAGTCAGTAGCCAACAACACTGAGGCAAGATCCTCCACCAGCAAAGAGATCAAGACACACTGAAGGCTCAGATGACCATTAGCATCTTTTAGCAATAAATCACAGTAGAACCTCCATAGTTGACTACATTCCTGCACTGGCCACCTCTTTAATCTGGCCTAATTTTCATAGACCAGACATGCACCACATATACTCAATATATATACTTCTATATTGACCACCTCTGTAAGTTGTACCTTGACCACTTAGACTGTGACATACAGTATTTTTTTTTGATTTTATAATTTTATTTGATGTGTCTGACAATCACCAGTTAGTTCTCATCCATGTTGATTGTCTGTAGATTTTTGAAAGTGGTAACTGGTACATAGGTAACCAAAGTATAGAGCTTGTTTGGTGAATCTTCATCTTCATTGCGTTTTCTAGATAACTGCACACGGATACGGTATGGAACATTCCTTATGCCTTTGACCCAGACAGCTTTGTTAAGCCTGGTATCAATGCACACATCTGGAGTTCCCGTCTCTTTCAGGGCAAATTTCCGGATCTCTTTGAGTGCTCGAGGGGCATGCTTCTTGAAGCCCACTCCATGGATGCGCTTGTGAATATTGATAGTGTATTCTCGAATCACCACCTCGTTGATGGCAGACTGGCCCTTCTTCTTCTTGCCACCCTTCTTTGCGGGAGCCATTCTGCAGGGCTCAAGTTGGAAAGAAAAAGCGACATACAGTATTAATTTACCCTCTGTAACTTGAGCAGTTGAGTCCACTCTACACCAATGGGTAGAAGGTGTACACTTTGCCCATTAGTTGCATAATTTTTTCTTTGGTGTAAATTTTTTTTCATGTTTTATTATTAACATGTATTGATTAGGTGTGCTATTGTTTACCACATGTTGCAGAAGATATTTTTCAATCTTCTTTGATCTGATTTGTAGGTAAATCCTATAATTACAGAAAAATTTTGTAGATAATCAAGACATTATGGCACAAAGGAAAGAACTCAAAGAGCTGACATTGAAGAAAAATGTTGATCATCTATATTTTCTGGAGAGTACCAGCCAAAGAAACATTTTGATATTTTCAAGATCACAGTTAGCAACATTCAAAAATATAAACGTGAGCACTTGGAGAGATATGGTAAGAAAAGTCAAGACCTACAGTGGAAAAGGAGGAAAACATCCCTCAGTGAAGTTAATGGAGACACATTAAGCTGGTCCGAACAAACGAGGGCAGTTAATGCCTGAATTTCCAGGCCCCTGATGTATCCAAGAAGTTGCTAAAAAAATTCGCACAGGAATCTGGGGTGGGAGATTTCCAGTCATCAAGTGGTTGGCTTGAGAAATTCAAACTGTGACACAAGATCTCCCAGAAAGTCTTGTGTGGTGAATCCAATGAAGTTCCAGTAGAAGTTGTGGAATAGTTCATCAAAAAGTTCCTAGACTTTGCCAGAGGCTTCAAAGATGATGACATCCTTAATGCTGATGAGCGCAGACTCTTTTTCATGGCGATGCCTGACAGGACCCTCATCAGGAAGGGTAACAAACGTAAGAGCAGAAAACTTTCCAAAGAATGTTTCACAGTTCTGCTTTGTGCTAGCTCAGCCACAGAGAAACTAAAGCTGATTGGAAAATCAACAAAGCCACCTGCATTTAAGAACATAAGGCCCTCTCAAAGACCTCTCTGTCACTGTAGATCAAACAAATGCATGTGGATAACTGATTCCCTATTTGAGAAGTGGGTAGAGGTATCAACAGAGAAATGAAAAATAAGAAATGGTCTATTCTACTGACAGTAGACAACTGTCCTGGACACCTATAACTGAATCATCTCACAAATGTGACAGCGAAATTACTGTCTCCAAACATAACCTCAAAAATCCACCCATCCACCCTCTTGACCAAGGCATCATCAAAGCACTTAAAATGCACTCCCAAGCCCAATTCCTGCAGTGGGTCATTACTAAAACACAAACTTGTGGTCCACCTGTAGAAGTAACTTCATCTACTGCATCAGTTTACATTCTGGATGGAGTCCTCTGGATCAGTTTTGCTTGGAATAAAGTTCAGCCAGAAACAATCCAGAAGGGTTCCAAGAAAGTTCGAATTAGTACAACCCAAGAGCACTATGTTTTGGCCCCATTGGACAGTCCATTTTCCATGGCAGAATTTGAAGGAGTAGATTTTGAAAAATTTGTTGTAATGGGTGATGAGGTAGCAACCCATAATGAACCTGAGCCAGAAGCAATTTTCCAAGTTTATTGACTGAGGTATAGACCAGCATAAAAGTGCATGAAGCAGCTGATAAAGTGGAAAAAACAAGTACAAATGACACAAAAACTGCAGAGACTCCAAAAAGAAGAGGATGTCAGGCATCTGATAATGCAGTTGAAGTCATTTGTTATGGAGAAATGCCCAGGTAGGCTGAGTGGTGTAGCCAGTGTTGAGAGTGCTTTCTCCACTTATGTTTAAGAATAAGAAACAGACCAAGATGGAGTCTTTTTCCAGAGAACATGGTTAAAACATGAGAAAACAGTAAATGTACTGATTTTGTATGATATTGTATGGATGATTTTGTTTTGATTATGTATGATATCCTCTAATAAAAGCTATAAGGAAAGTAAAGTACATGTATATATCAGTATAGTGGGCCTAGTTCCTTATGTTGACCACCTCTGTATGTTGACCTGCTTGTTACAGTCCCTTGAGTGGTCAACTGACAGAGGTTCTACTATATGCATTTTTAAATCAAACTTTGTATATTAAAAAAGTATTGCTATTGCATACTGCATGGACTACGGTATAATATGAACATAATTTTTCTGTATACTGGGAAACCAAAAAAATTGTGATTTGCTTTATTGCTATAATGATTTACTGTTATAGCCCGGAACCAAACTCTATATCACTGAGATAAGGGTGTCTGTGTGTGTGTATGTGTTTGATGTTTGACGTCGTTCTCTTCCTTAGACTGTAGGCTGCTTTCATGAAGATGGGGCCTGGAACCTACAGGGGCCCTAATAAATAGTTGTGGAATGACTGAATGAACAAATAACTGGGGACCACATCTTCCAGGAAGGCTTCTTTGTTGTCCTCCCCTGCCAGGGTGGAGTTCTTGCTCTCCCCCTACGGCCAGCCTCTCCCGCTGGCTGTGGCTGCTTTCTTCCCTGAGTACAGTCTCTCCCCTCTGCTGCTCCAGCACACACAGGCCCGATGGCTCAGTAAATACTGGTTGAACTGTTGAACCGAGCTGATTCTTTCTCCCCAGCCTCCTCTCTGGCCTCAGCCCTCAGTGGTTCATGTGAAGGGCCATCAGGACCAGCACTTCAAACAGAGAAGAAATAAACGAAGAAGCTGAGAAATCAGCAGTAGGAGGCAGGCAGAGACATCCATCTCCTCCTGCCCTCTGTCCTCATTGCTGTCCTCCTGAGGGTTTCAGGCAGTCAAAAGTTCAAGCTGCACGTTTTCTGGAAGAGGGAGGGGAATCCGTGTGTGGAGGATTAAAAAAAGTCCCCAAACTCGAATCACGCACACAGAACAACAAGCCATAAAACAGACACCATTGGGAGAAGATGGAGTCACATGGTGGGAATTTGTGGATTGCAGGGGAGGGGGTGGTGGCACTTGAGAAAACGCAGCCTCCTCAATGGGAACCAGATGGGCTGCATATTCTTAAATAGAATCCCAGACTCACAGCTCTGGGCGGGAGCTGGCCTGGGGTGCTCTCCCCTTGGCCCCTGCCTGTGCTGTGTGGAAGGGAAATGGAGGCAGAGGGAGGAGGTGACAGGCCCCAAGGCTGTGGCAGCAGCTTCCAGACCCCAGGCTCCTGGCCCTGGGTCAAGGCTCTGCTCACCCTGCCACGCTGTCTCCCAGCCCTCTGCCAGTATCTCCAAATTAGAAGCATATCAAGAATCAGTACTATCATTCCCCTTTTTGTTCTTTCTTCCAATTCTTTCTCCCTGGAATATAATGATTTTAAAGGTGCCAGGAAGTTTTTATTGTTTCAAATAGCCACCTCCACCCCTGCCCTATCAACAGAGCCTACAACAATAGTGACAAGCCTGTGACAGGCACTCGGCTGGGGCTTTGACAGCTGTTTGCTTCTGCAGTTGTCCAAAGGACCCATGATGGAGGGGCTGGTCTGTCAGTTCAGCCCCCTGTAGGGTGGATGCAGGATCAGACGTGAGGCAGGAGGGGCAAGGGCCACATATCACATGTTATCATTTTGCTTCTGATTGAAGACTTAGGTTTTAGCATTTTAACCAGAGACCCTTATAGCAACAAGCCTGTGAAATAAATGAAGCTGACCCTTAGGGATCAGGCCCAGCTCTTGAGCTTTTGAAATCCAAGTGGTCTCTACTTTTCCCATCATCGTCTATTGTTCCCCCTGCAGAAACATTGCGTGAAGACATGGAGATGAGCTGTCTTTCCCTTTTTTACTGACTCCTCCTCCCAGGAAAAGGCATCGCTGGTCTATTTCCTAGCTTCCCTGAGAAACAGATTCTTGTAACTTCTGTGGAAAACCACAGGTGGCTCTGTAAACTGTGCCCTGAACAGCATTGGGGGACTATTCATGTGGACCATGATGTCAGTGACGGCGTGGCCTCCCTGGGCTTTCCTGCTACCCACCCAGGCAGGAGGTAGGACCTTGGGCCTCCCCAAGGCATGGTGAGGAATCCCTGCTTATCTGGGCCTCAGAGCTGTCTATGACTCCTACTAGGAGTGATAGAAAGCTGGATATCCACTTCCTTCGATATCTGCCCTCCGCTGGTCTGTGTGGAGCTGGAAATATTCCTATCTAATCCCTCCTGGGGTTAGCATCACCTGCAACAGCCACTTGCTCTCTCATCCAGTCAGCAGTGGCCAGTACCTTATTTGTGTGCCTGACTCATAGGTAAGGAGATATTGCATGTGGAGTGATGGGGAGGCCATTCCTGACAGAGGGTGAGCAGTGCAGGAAGGCTGGGGGTGAAGACCCCTGTGCACATGGAGGGAGGCTGGTGTGGCCACAGTGCAGGCATGAAGGGGAGAGCAGCTGGAGGGTACAGCAAGGTCCAGCTCAGGCAGAGTCACTGGGTCTGCAAGGCCATGCCAAGGAGCCTGGATTTTATTCCGAAAGTGATGTGGAGTCTTTAAAATGCTTCTGGCAGGGAAGGGATATGACTAGTTTACATTTTTGAAATATCACTCTGGCTAGGGGGGATTAGAAGGAGCAGGAAGTTAGAGCAGAGTGTGGAGAGTCAGAGCACTGTGGGGTCTAGGCGAGTGGAGGTGGCCTGGATGAGGGCAGCGTCAGCTACATGCAGGGAGGTGGACAGAGGTGAGTGTGTGTCAGAATAAGACTTGACTGGACTTCCTGAGGGATTGGATGAGGGCCAGAAGGGTCCTAATTTGGGGCCTGAACAAACAGGCTGGCTGACCTCCTTCCCTAACCTTCCCAACCTGTCCCTGATTGCCGCAACCCATGCCTTTAGCAAGTAAATGCTGTAGCCTCTCTCTGTTCCCTTCTTTGCAAAGCAGATGGTGAGAGAAGGAAGAAGGCCAAGCCTCCGTGGTTGTGATCGTACTTTCCGCTTTTAGCTCAGCATTTGGGAGCCTCTGGCCTCGCCATCCCTTGCCTCCCACTCCTGGTTCTCTTAGCTCTGCTCTAAATCAAATTCAGATCAGTATTATTTACTGAGCGCCTGCCGTGGCCCAGCCACATGAAGACCACTATGGGATGAATAGGAAGGAGCACATGTGGTCCAGCCTCCGTGGCATGGGGAATACCAGAAGCACAGGCAAAGAAGGAAGGGAGTAGGCAGGGACACCTCCCTGCAAGAAGCAGGAGTTTGGTGTGGCATGAAGGATGGGAATGAGTTGGGTTGAGGAGGTGGGGAGAGGGATCCCCATGAAATTACTTTCACAGTAGAAAAAGAGTCTTAGAAAGCTGAGGACACTTATTTGTGGTCAAATAGTGGGAACTGGAGGCAGAGTCAGCAGAACTCTCAAGGCTCCATCTCCCCACCACACACTCTCCTAGGGGGCCCCAACCCATCACTCCTGACCCCACCTTCCATCTTGCTTCCTCCCTGTTCCCTGATGAAATAGAAAGAAGGAAGAGGACAGACACACCATCTGTTCTATTTCCCTGCCTTACCCTTTCAGGCCACCACTGGAGAGCCAGCTAAGAGGTCTTTGCAGTCAGCCATTCCCTCACCTTGTGTTCTGAATCTCCTCAAACAGCAGGTCAACTTCTCAGTTCTTCTAGAAAGCTCCAGTGGTTTTTCAAGACATGAGCCTGAGACCAGCAATATGAGCATCTCCATGGAATTGAATAGAAATGCAAATTCTTGGGCCCACCCCAGACCCACTGAATCAGAGACTTGGGGGAAGGAGGGTGAATCTGTATCTTCACAAGTCCTCCAGGGGATTCTGATGCACAGTGGATGCTGAAGTTTGAGAATCATGGCTATATTGGGGCAAAACTTCCCCAGACTAGGAGATAATTCTGTTGCTCCCCCAAGACAAAGCTCCTGGGAAGGCCCCTCTGGGCTCTAACCCTGTCTCTTCTCCATAAGTTGTTTCCACTTATATGGGCTCTTCAGCTCCTTGAGTGTGTTGCCCACTTCCACCCACACCTGTGCAGTGAAGGCCAGGTGGCAGCATCTGCCTCCTTCTCACTTGGCCCCCTACCTGTCCTACACGTCCATGAAGGGTCCTCAGGGAGCCAGTGTCATCATAGCTACATTCTCCAGTAGTGGAAAGGGAAGGGGGGTTACCTGATGCCCCCATCCAAGGGTAGTTCACATGGATTCCACTTTTGCTCCAGAACCATATCCCTAGTAGGGGAGATGGACAACATCAACTCATCAGCACTCAATGCTTGGCCCCTTTTCATTAGAGATAAAAGGCTGGTGTGCATTTCATACTCAAAATCAGCTGGCTTTTGGCTGCTTCCTGGGATGGGACCACTTTATTGTCCCCAGGGAGCTCATAGAAAAATGTTATAGTCAGCTAGAGGCCTCAAGATTTTCTTTAAAGCTTTAAGCAGGATGCACCCAACTGAGCAGGTAGTTACCTTCTTCACAGAGCTCTAGAAGAACTCCGTGGGAGGCAATGAGTGGGGTGGGGGCTGGGGATGTTTCCTTTCCACTGGGCCCCTCCTCTCCTGTGAGCATTTGGCTAAATACAAAATTTGTTTATACCAGTATTTTTCATTGCTTTTATCATTTTCTTGTTGTAGTCCTCAGTGAGGGAGTGTGGCACACTCTAGCAATACTTGCTGAAACTGTGTATGCTGGAGTGGGAGTGGGATGTTTGGAACTACCCTGGCAGGGCTAAGGAAGAGGGGACATGATGTAACCCCCTCAACGATCTGGTAGAGGAGGCTGTGTGT
Organism: Otolemur garnettii; assembly: GCF_000181295.1. NCBI lineage: Eukaryota > Metazoa > Chordata > Mammalia > Primates > Galagidae > Otolemur > Otolemur garnettii. Next base: position 4,051,867 of record NW_003852463.1, read on the forward strand.
ATGAGCATGAGTGTGCTTAACTGCCTGCTGTTGACAGGGACAGAGAACCAGGGGTTCTAGCTCAATAGTCTCTGTGGTTCTGGGGGACTCTGCCTCTCTGAGTCTCAGTTTACTCTTTTAACAAACGGGAACAATACTAGATCTCAGGACCACGGTGGGAATCAGAGGAGCTAGTATCTAAAATAGCTCTAAAATTGTTGATGGCTGTGGAAACACAAGGCAGTGTGGTCACTCGCAGAGCCACTGCCTCTCCCTGAAGGTGAAGACAGCAGTTTCCCCATGTTTTGTATTCCCCAAAGCACCTGGTACAACCCATGACAGGTGGCCAATCAATACTTGTTGAATGGATGAAATAGAAGACATGGTCTCTGTCTCCATGGAATTGAAGATCTAGAAGGGGGATGGTGGTGGAGATGAGGAACACACAATGGAAGAAATGTAAGAAGAGTAGGGAGAGGCCCTTGTTAGCTCAGACACCTCTAATTTAGAATTTGTGATGCTTTTACAAGGCTAGAGAGGAATTAGGCCCTGCTGATGGGAACATGTGCTGAACAAACTCCTAGTGGGAACAAGATAATAATAACAGGAGCTACTGGCCTCTGGCAAGTGTTGTGTTCCAGATGGCAAAGGGAGTGCTATGCCCTTTGGCAACTCCCAGTTGCATGGGAGCAGTTAGCATGCCAATCACAAGTGAACTCTGACCTCATCTCTGAAGCAGCTAGTACCTTTCCTTGACCAGGCTTTGTTAATGGTCGTCCAGGGTGACTTCATATATTTAAGGAACATAAAATTTTATTTTGTTAAGACTAAACCATTACTGGCCTCCTTCGGCCCCCTCCCAAGCAACTCAAATCCATTCACAGCTTTCAAATGGAGTTGATAACAAATAGCATGCAACCAGCTCTATCTCATCTCCCCAAGAGGGTTCCCTCTATAGCAATCAGAGGGACCCCTGAGCCTGAGACAAACGCTGGACTGCTGGAGACTCTGGGCCAGTCACTGCCCTTTCCTGGGCCACAGTTGCCCAACAAAATGAGGAGTCTGGACGAAATGAATCTCAGGGTAGGTGCCTGCTACACTAGACTCTTTTGGTTCTTGGCCAAGGAATGTTCCAGCCCTGGAGTTGTGTAAGAATAAGATAGCTACTATGCTGGCTGCTGCCTCCTCCTTCCCAGAGCTCTGGCCGAGGCAGATGTGGGCTCCCTTGGCTGGAGGCAGAGGTGGCTTGTCCATCCCTCTTGGCCTCAGACAGGTGAGCTAGGTTCCCAGTGGGTACTGGCCTCAGGCAAGGCAAGTGTCCAGTTAAGGTCTGCGAATAGGGTAAGAGGAGACATCACCCCATTTTCACTCTTTCTGCTCTCAGGAGCAGAAGAAGGTTTGTAGAAGGCCAGGCCCCCAGCCCACCTTGCCCTCTGGGAGAGAGCTCTCGGTCCTCTTTTCATAAAGCTTCCCCTCTTGAGAAAGTGCAAAGGGATGAGAACCTTTGAGAAGGTTCTGAGGGAAGGTTTGCTCTTTGTCTGGACACCCCTTCCTTTGGGGTCCCAGTCCTGGGCAGGAACTGTACCTCAGCTGATGGAGGGTGGGTGGATTTGGTACTCATGGGCCTCCTGCAGGACATTTTCATGCAGTCAGCTGCTTGGGGGGCTTTCTGAGGGGCCTGGTCTTGCCGACCTTCTGCTTTCTGAAGCTTCCCCCTCCCTTTTCCTTCCCTCCTCCTCCTCCTGTCCTTTCTCCTCCTTTCTTCCTCCCTCAGTGGCTTGGCTGGGGTTCTGTCCACCCTTGTTCAGGAAGCAGCAGCATGGCCGAGTGGTTACAGAGAGGACTGCAGCCTGCCACCTGTTTCCTTGGCAGGCACACTGTGGAAATTCCCTGGGGTTTAGACCTCAATATCCACACACCCTGGAAAAAGAGGGCACGAGAACTTTGTATGGTTCTGTCTCCAAAAGCAGAATGATTCCTGAGTGCTGAGTAACAGGGGGAGCAGCAGAGGGATGCAGGTGGGGAGGCATCTTACTTACTAACTGGTCCATTTATCCTCTATGCTGTCTCAGCAAGGGCCACAGAGCCCTTTTGGGTGTCTTGAACCCTGCTGAGCTGAGCACTTGCTGTCTCAGGGTGTGACAGGGTGCTCTAGCCACAGAGTACCATTGTGTACCTTAGACAAAGGTGCGCCTTCCTCTGGGTGGGCACAGCTCCACCTCAGAGCCTATCTCTTGGCAAGAGGACCCTCTATGTGGCTCCTTGGCTGGGTGCTGAGCCAAATGGTACGTCATCAGTGGAGCGCTGCAAAGCAGGGTGGTAGAGAGAGGGGCAGTTGAGGGCCCAGGAATGTGAGGGTGAGGCAACTCCTGAGAAAGTCTCATGGAGGGAGCAGGGTTTTCTTGGGCCTTGGGACAGTAAGTAGACTTGGCAGGGGCTGAGAGTTCCAGGCACACACAAATGCATGGGCACTCCTATGGCAGCTGGAAGGTAAGAGCTGAGGTCGCTGCTTTAGAGGGGGATTGGGGACCCCAGAGTAGAGAAATAGGAGGATGGGGTGTGGAGCTTCTTACTCCAGTGAGAGGAGTGCTGTCTCAGTCTACAAGAGGCAGTGGCTCTTGGTCCGGAGGGTGGGTGGCGGTGATGGAGCACCTGTGGGCTGATCTGCAGCTGGGCAAATGACATTGGCTGGAGCCTGCAGCACTGCTAGGTGGGAAGCCCTGGAGGGCTGCTGTGGGTCGGCGGGGGCGAGGGGGAAGGCCAGAGCTGGACACCCTTGAAAGGTCACAGTGGTTTTGGGGTAGCAAGGGGGGTCTAGGGAGACCCCTCTGCCCAGAAATATTACAGATAATTGAGATTTAGCAACCCCCTCCCTGAGCTCCCACAAAGCCCTGTGACTGCATGAGACATTTACATCTAATTTTCTTAATTAATCTTCATACAGCCCGAAGACATTTGGTCTTATTATCCTCATTTCATGAATGAGGAAACCAAGACCAGAAGTACCAGCAACCTGACTGGAGCTCACACGCTGGGAAGGATTTGAGGCAGGCTGTTCCTGAG
>NW_003852463.1:4055096-4076229 GCF_000181295.1 Otolemur garnettii
GGAGCCTCGGGGTCTGAGTGGAGGAGGGGCTGGCGGTGGTCTGCTTGAGGTGCCCTGTGTGTCTGCTCCTCATGTCCCTCTCAGAGCCTTCCTGCTGCCTGCTGTGCCACTCTCTGGCTGAGGTTCTGGGCAAGTCTCCCCAGGTATCTTTACACTTCCATTTCCTCAGCCTTAAAGTGGGGCTACTAACAGTCCAGGGTGGTTAGGACAAAATATATGAGGGGAGGAGATCTAAGTGGACTGTTTAGTCTCAGGGAGCGGCTCTATCTGCAAAGCCCTTGCCAGTTACTTTTTCCCCTGTATCACATTCCTGCAGCTTTTAAAGCCCAGTTTAAGTGCCTCTTGGCAGAATCCATTTTCCCTGGTTCCTCTTCTGCTGGCAGCTTGTAAATAGCTTCATCTTACTATTTATCACAATATGACTGTACCGTCAGTGGAGAATGGTCTGTCCTTCCACATAGTGAGCCCCAGAGGGCAGGGGCTGTGTTTACCTGTTAGTTCACTTTTCCTGAGCTCAGAGGGAACCGCTATAGGGACAGTTCTCAGCAGTCCCCAGCACTCGTGTTGAGGCCCTCCTCCTTCATAGACAGGCTTCTCAAAGGAGGGGGCTCTGGTCTCAATGCCCCCTTCGTCAAGGTCACCTCTTTCCCTGACCTCCACACCACTTCCTCACCTCTAACATAGGCCAACTGTGAGCCTGAGGGTGATTCTTGATACTGACTCTCTTTCCATCTGAGAGTGCAGACAATTCCCTTCATCTAGAAATGAGTTTCTTCTTTGATGTCTGTGTCTCCGCTTTTCTAAGGTTTTCTTTCCTCTGGCTACTCTCTCACTCTATCCTGTCTAGCAAAAGTGGATATTTATAACACTTTAAGTAATTCCAATGCAAAGCAGTTCTAAGAAAGGTCTTGCCTACAGGGGGCTGAGCTCCTCTCTCTGGCCCTCTGCTTGGCCCTACTACCATGCCTAGATGTATGTATCTTTTGTGTTGTCATATAAATGATCCAAGATGGTATTAGGAAAATCAACATGATCATAATGAGCCTCAACAGAGAATGGAAGACAAAAGCCAAGTATGTGTTTATATCCATATAATGCAGAGACGGTGATGAGTCCTCCAATTCCTCTGCCTCCTGGGTAAGGTATTACCCAGCCTCCCTATCAAGAGGGGGACCAGGGGACTAAGTTCTGGCTAATAGGATAGGAGCAGAGGAAATGACCCCAGGCCTGGTCCTGAGAATTTCCCCTGGGGTCTTCTCCCCTGGTTGGCTGTGGAGGGCCCCATTGAGAACTCTGGAATCCATAGAGTTGGCAGGTTCCAGGTGCCAGAATCAAGATAGAAAGAGAATGACTCAATCAGCAATACGTGCATTGGACATCCATCAGAGAGAGAAAGGCACTTTATTCTGGTTAGCCATTTCAACTTGGGCATTGTCTAATACCACAGTTAGTCTACCCTGTTTAATTCAACTTCAAGAATATCTATGCAACTCACATGGATGCATATAATAAGATTATAAAAATATTAATAAATAGCTAAAGCACTCAAGATGGGGGGAAATGGATTAGAAAGGTAAAATGAAGTAAGGAATAAAAGAAAGGTCTTGCAAATAGTACAGAAGCTAACAAGGAAGAGAATAATGTATCAATAGAAGAGAAAGGACAAAGACTTTGAATAAGTAACTTACAAATGAGTTAACATCAAGGCCAACAAATACATAAAAAGATGCCCCTTAGTAATTCAGAAAATGGAAATATAAGCATCAATGAGCTAACCCTTCAAACCCCTCATCTTGGCAAAAGCTAGACATTACAATAATACACAACAATGACAGGGAGAAACAGGACCCCTGTGGATCATTTGATGGCAGTGTAAATTGCTATAACCTCCTTGGACAATGATAATATCTAATAAGCTTGAAGATGAGTCTTCCCTCCATCCAGCCTATCTATAAAACTCTCACACATGTACAACTGGATAGAGATAGGATACTAAATTAGCTCTGAGCTGAGCTTCCTAGCAGCCAAAATAAAGAGGAGCAGACACAACTATTTAAAGAATTCTTAAGACCCATATAATGAAAAAGTAAACCAGTGGCTCTGGGTACTTGATGAGGTTAGAGAAAATTTTGCTCCTGGAAGCAATAGGACTTTACTAGAAGAGATCTTAGGCAATACCCCATAATAAATAGTAAATTTCATACTAAGTTCCAAACCACATATACAGTTCTACACAACTTAGTATTGATTATAGGAATGAAATGCCAGCTGAGGGTCAAAAGACAGTTCAGTAGAAGTAATTATAGGAGAGTTCAAAGCCACATGGTTCAAATATGAGCTCTCCAATAGTTTACCTTGGCCTGGTTTGTTTGAGGGATGAGATTTTTAATATCACTAGGAATCCCTTGACTCATGATGGCTTTTTCTCCAAACCAAGTTTTTAAATACAGTGAGTAGAAAAAAGTTAGGCTACTATTTCGGGCAAGCAATCAGAGTAAAAATATCCTCTGACGTTGATTTAAGGCATGGCCATGAGCTCTGCTGATCATGCAGGCAAGAAATTGGTTACTTTCTATGAAAATTAAGGAGCCCTCAACAGGAACAGTGTTTGGAGAGATGGCCCCCTAATATAAAGAGGGGTGGAGAGAGTAAAAGTAAAGGAAGGGGAAATTATACCAAGACATGTACACAGATGTAAGCTGTGGTTGGTTCTTAATCACATCACAACATTCTGATAAAAGCTTCTTTGCAGCCAAAAGAAAAGTGGACAAGTGACCCTATTTTAGGTCACTTCTCCATCAGGTTCAGGTTCAGAGGCCACTGACTTTAGTTCTGAAAGGCCAAGGTCATGGCCCAAATATAGCTTTGATGGTTCATGAGTAAAGCTTGGAGACCCTACAGGATGTCCCCCCTGTCTCATCTTTTTTTCTTTTCCTTATTCAGAGATGAGCTCTGGTCTGTCGTCTGGGCTAGAGTGTGGTGATGTGACCTTGACATCCTAAGTTCAAAGAAAACTCCTGCCTTCTGCAGAATGAAGGAGAAGACTTTGGCTGGCACTGACTTTCTTCCTGTGCCCCATTCCTTTCACTGTGCCTGGGCCAAGGGCAGCAGGATCCTGGGATCTTTATCCACTGTCCCATCTTCATGGTGAGCCAGGGACTGCCTCTGAGATCTGTGATACCCGGCCAGGTGTTTGAGCTTTTGAGGACTAAGCTGCTCCTAGCAGGCCTGAAAGGCAGTGCATCCTGGCGCAGGGCTTGCTTTGCTGTACTCCTCTGGAGCTGCCCTGGTAGTCCTGCCAGGGAGTTTTGGCTTCCCAGAGAGCCTCATAAAACAGGAATTTTATAGCCAGAGTCTCTGCTGCCCAGATCAGGGAAGTCAGACTGAGACTGAGTGGCCCCCAGCTGTGCTGTGTGGCCATAGAGAAAGCACCCTTGGAGAGGCACCAGCAGCCATGATCTTCCCACCCCAGGCCATAAGATGGTCCTCACCCCCTTCGATGTCTTTACAATCACCTGACCAGTCCTGCCCAGTTCACCCAGAGTCAGCCCAAGGCCGCCTATGGGCAAAGGGAGATTGAGGTTAAAAGGGCTCCCCCTCTGAACTCTCTAGATTGTCCGTGTCACAGATATGGCAAATGTTGCATCATCAAAGATGACAGCCCTTTGGCTGAACTGTGAGCCCATTTCCCGTCACTGTATGCCACGCGCAGCTATTGAGCAATAACACGCAAGTGGGATCAGCTGGCCCCCTGCTGTCACAATGACTCTCCCAGAGGTGTGGCCCATGGGAAGCAGTCTTCTGAAGTCTATAGGACATAGACAATGCGCAGGCTGGGTCCTTTTTGAAAAAGGCAGTGGCACACCTGGCATCCAGGTCACTACCGATTTGCACGGCAGTCAGGCTGTGCCGGACACAGGAAGCTCACAAGGTTGTCTGGCTGGGACCTTGTGCCTAAGGAGTCTCCCCTGAAGCTGGTTCTTGTAGGTGCAACCCAGAGGCCTGACCATCTCCAGCAGTGACCCTGCAGCAGCAGCTTCCAAAAGGTCATGCAGGATCCATTCTTACAAAAAGTGTCAGCTTGGAAAGAAAGGGCAAGATCTGGTCTCAATGTGCCGCTCCTATGCATTTGTAGAGTACTTTCAACTAACTGTCTCCTGCCCTCCCCCAGCCAAGCACATCCTTCTATCTCATTCCAGAATGACCTTCTCTCCCATCTCATACACTTTCTAAGCCTCCAGGCATCTCAGTCTTTAGTGTACTGTCCCCTTATAGCACTGGTCACTGCTGGGCCTGTCCTTTTATCTGATACCCTCTCTGTCCCCTCCTCCCTCTAGCTGTGCCTTCCCTGGTCCTGTGCAGGCCTCTGTCCCAAGACCTCTCTCTCTTTACACTCTCTGGAGAAGTATAGCTGTGACCTGGCATCAGTGACCATCTCCATGCCAATAACTCCCTTCTGAAGGCCTGACTATGTCCTTGCTGGACCTTCCCTGAGTAGGACAAAGTCTCAGCCAACTCACTTGCCCCAAACTGAACCCATCATGGCCCTGCTTTTTCTTCAGACCTGTCCCTCCTCAGGTAAATCCTCTTTGGTACCCAGTGGCTCCTCATAACCCCCCATCCCCTACCTTCCTCATGGCAGCAAATGGCATCAGGAGATGCTTAGTGGTGTGGCTCAAGCCAGACACTGGAGTATCCCTCCCCTCGAGTCCTGTTTATCTCCTACACATCTATCACCAGTCACATCTGCTCTCTCTCTGGCCCTTGCCTGGGCACCATCACATCTCATCACAACTTCTAGCCCCCTTTAGGCTTTTGCCTTAATTGACAGGAGCAGGAAACCTGTTAGTTGAGAAAGAGCAATGCGGGTGGGGACAGCCATGAGCCTGTCTTGGCCAGGAGGTCCTGAGGCTCAGTGGGCTGAGTGGCAGGTCTTGCCCCTGGGTAGGCTTACTGCTCCTTCTGCTGTGTTCAGAGGACTCTGGTCCAGGGCAGACCCAGTCCCGAAGGCATCTGCGCTCCCAGCCCCATGATAAGCTACGTTCTTAGGCACTTGTCTAGTGGATGGGGGAGGGGAAATGGAGGCTTCTAGCTTGTGGACCTGGAGTGGATAAGTGCCCCTTTTTCAGAGCTCTAGGAAGCCCATGTGTTCCCAGGGGGCAGGAAGCTCTGCTCCTCCCACCTCACTCACAGGACCCCCTCAACCCATAGGCACCCTCACCCAACTTCCTGGGGACAAGGCATGCCCTCTCCTACACCCTTTCTCCCAAATGACAGAGTCAGGCTGCCAGAGTGAAGTAAGGTGAGACTTCACTGGACCCTCAGGAGGGGCTGGTTATTTTGGGGAAAATGCTTCGCTACAAAATACCCTGTGTCTGGTCATGGAGGCAAAGGTACACGGAGCAAATGGCCATAGCAGAAGGTCCACAGTCTTGTCAACTGCCATTACTAGTCCCTCAGAATAAATGGAGTTATCAGATAAAGGACAGTGGCTTGCAGGGTGTGTGTGTCCTTGGGAGGCATGAGGAGACAGGGTCAGTGTCCCCCTGTGTGCCTGTAGGCAGGAGGGTGGGTGTGCACAAGTTGGGACCCTCTGGCATACTCCCCAGAGGAGAGACTCCTTAGAGCCTGGTAGGCTTGGGGAACGGAGCATGGTGGCCTGGGGGAGGGGCAGCACCGGTGGGAGAGAAGCTTTCAGACTTTCAGAGAACGTAAATTTTACCCCCGGCTACTTTCTCTGGGATTTATTTCTCCGTGAACTTGAGACTTTGCCTAATTACGTTTGGGTCTCTTTCAAAGCACATAAATTGCATCCAGTTCTTCTGCCTCCTTCTTAGGAATAAATTGTCCGTGTGTGAGGAGGGATCTGGGGGAGAGAGTGAGACTTTATTAATTCGACACAGGACTCTGTTCCCCTGCCCTCCCCTCTGCCCCGCGTTGAATAATAAAATAATGAAGATTTGACTTGGACCAGGATGTATGGATAAATATATTGGTGACATGAATGGAAATGGATTTATTACATAAACAGGAGACTTCATCAATTTAAACCTGGCCTCCTTTCAATGGGCATAAATTACATTTTCTTTTCCTACCAGTTGCTGGATCGTTTTTTCTTTCTCTCCCTGACTTTTTTTTTTTTTTTTACTTTTAAGAAACTGGATTTATCGGAATTGAGATTTCACTAATTTATTTCGTGAAGCCCTGTGCTTACTCTTTCTGCCCAACTTATTAAAGATAGGTTTTCAGCTACCCGCTTTGAGTCTCCCCACCTCAGTCCCACCCACAGCCATGTGACCTCCTGGGAGGTCAGTGTGAGGGGTTGGGTGTCTTGATCAGGCCTTGAGGGACCCTCTAGACTCTACTCCCTGTAGAACTATGCAGCCCATCTTGGGAGGGTGTTAGTACAGCATGCCCACTCCAGAAGCAGAAGAAGACCCCTTGCCTGGCCTCCAGGAGGGCTAAAGGACAACCTAGAGCAGAACCCAACCTCAGCTGGTCCCAGAACAGGTCAGCAGGCAGATGGCAGAGGATTCAACAAAAAGGACTTCCGCAGGGGGCACAGGCACTTGGCCAGAAGTGCCCAGTGAGGTGGATGCTGAGGGGCAGTGCAGGGAGAGCCAGAAAGTTCCATCCAAGACCAGCGGCAGGACACTCACAGCGTAAGTGATGTCTTAGGAGTTCAGGGTCCAATTTGTACAGTTCCTCCTCTCCCTTCTTTTCTCTGGCTGCTTCCTTTTAGTGAAATGGGGATCTGGATAACTCCAGTTACAGCGTTTGGCTGGAATAGAGTAGATGGCTTGAAGCTGTCTTAGAGGCATGGAAGATGTGGTCTTTAGGCTCCATGACTTTGCTTTTCTGTGTCTTTGCTGACATGTAAAGGTTACACGAAGCTGAGAATTCCCATGTAGGGAGCCTCAAATCTGCTTTTCCCCAGGTATCACCACTCCTTAGGGGACAGTGGGGGAAAGTCCTGAGTATTCTCATTCATTCATTTAAAGTTGTAAGGAACCCAATATTTTGACATTCACAAGAATGTACACATGAGAGAGAAGATGGGCAGCTGGCATTTTACTTGGAGACCCTGAAAAGGACTATGTTTAACTCAAAGAGGTGATTACTGGAGGAAACTGGGGCACCACAGAACCAAACAATGAAGTGTTTCTGTTCGCTAGGTGTCATCTCACACCAAGATGGGAAGGGTGCTGCCTCAGCAAGAAGACTGGCCCTATGGGGGCTTAGGGAGGATGTGAGAGGAGGCAGGAGCTGGCTCACCACTCGAAGTCTCATCCCATCTCCTATATCACTGATTTCACCAGCTCCAGGATTGGCAGGGGGGCAGTGGTGGCTCTGCAAGCTGTCACTCACCAGGCCTGTGCCGGGCACAGGTGTTTCTAATAAGGGCTCTTTTGGGTTTGCTTCATCCAGGAGGATGTTTACAAGAAGGTCTGATGAGAAATTGTCTCCAAATGCTGTCTTGTAAGCAAGATGTTGAGAAGGGGGGTAGGTGGTGCCTTAGGCTATAAGCAAGCAGGGCTTAGAATGGGGCCTGGCCGGTGCTCTCCACCCTCCCCTCTTCTTGGCCAGGACTGGCAGGCCGGGGCCTGGGCAGGTCTGGGCCCACTGCCAAGGGTGGTAAGCGCCATGGGGATTGGGTTTCAATAAACAAAAGCAATAATGTTGGAAGAACCTCCACAATAAACAGAGACGGGGCATCCTAACACTGTTACTGGAGCCCTCAGGCCTGTCTTTGACCTTGCCAGTCTTCCGTTAGCCCCACCTTCACAGGTTGGGGGCAGGCAACGGCAGGTTTTATTATCTTCCTAATGAACAATCAACACATCATTAAGGGGCATCTTCTTGGAGAAGCCCAGTGAAGGAAGAGGGGAATCCTATTTCTAGGCCTTCACCCGGAGAATTCTCCAGTGTAACTATACTTTCTAAGAGGAAGGCAGGGGAGCAAAGCAGGGGTGCAGACTTTTTCTGTGATGATCAGATATGGACATTTTTGGCTTTGAGTCCCACACAGTTTCTCTGGAAACTACTGGCCTTTGCCAATGTCACACAAAGGCAGTCCTAGACCATCAGTAAGGAAGTGGGCATGGCAGGTTTGATCCCCTGGTGGTAGTTCATAGGATCAAATGAGTTCCAGAGAGGCAAAGTAAACAGTCCAGATTTCAACATGGCTGGGCAACTGAGCAGGACAATTGCCCAGACTTCCAGCCCCTGCCTTGCCATCCATGTAGACTGAGGTGTTTCCTGAAGACCTGAACTAGGCACAAAGGAATTGCCCCCTCTGTTTTGAAGACAGAGTGCCCGGTCTCAGGATAGCTGGAATTGAAGTCATTGCTAGATTAAGGTTCATGGAGTCAGTGAGTGTTCTGCTTGGGGTATTGGTGGCTCTAATTTCGTGGTTAGAACACATATGAGGCCTGAGATGGGAGTGACAGATAGAGATTGGGACTGGGGTCAGCATGCGGCTGGACAGCAGGCTCTGAGCAACTTCTGGTGCCTGGGGGATCAGTGTGCTGTTACATTGAGAAGGTTTGCATGTGGGTTGTTTGGTTCTGGAGAGCTGGTGTGCATTAAGCACTGGGACAGCACTGGGACAGCACTGTGTGTGACCAAGTTCAGAGATAAACACATGGCTGGGCTAAATATTCCAGGGTGGCGTGTCTTGGTTTGGCGAGTAGTTATGGATGAACTGAGGCATTAGTGTGTAGTTGGAGTACATGTAGTTGGTCATGTGTGGTTGAGGACTCAGGTACAGTTGGACTTGCACTGTGGGAGTGTTTGCTTATTGTGTTAGTGAGTTCAGGGCTCAGGGTGAAGCCAGATTTGGGGTGGCTGGTGCCTGGGGATTGATTGGAGAGCTCAGCGTATGGATAAGTTGGGAACAGGGTGAAGGAGTGGTCTCTCTGGAAAGGCTCCAAAGGAAGGAAGCCTTACAAGGAGATACTTGGAGGCTGAGTTGGAACCAGCTGCAACTTGGGCTGTGGGCTTCACATGCACTGGGGGTTAGAGGTCAGCCCGTGGTTGAAAGCAGGGCATAGGCTTTGGTGGAAAAGGAGTTTAAGAAGAGTGGAAGCCTTGTGTCTGGTAAGAGTTCCAGCATCGACATCCTGCACTGGGCTTCTTAGAGAATGCAGAAACTAGGGGCAATTCAAGGGTCAAATTTACTTGAACCTTTGGGCAAAAACACTATAGCAAATGCTGCCGCTATACCCCCTCAGTCTTCACTGTTCCTTATGTGCTGAAAGCTTTCAGCACATATATGTGACTCTGCCCAAGGGTATTGTCTGCCTGTGGGCAGAGGCCAGAGAGGCCTAGAGTTAATGTCCCCAGTGATAGCCTAACACTAAGATGTGCAGGAATTGCTGGATAAGTACGTCAGCATTGGCTCTTTAGCAGGATGGAGCCCCTTTCCTACAATAGTCTCTTGCTCCCTGAGAAAGGCACTTTGTGGGCTCTTTCTCATCCTCAGCTCACACTTCCACTCCCCTGTGGTGCTTCCCAGGGTCACGGCCCAAGTAAACAGTCTTGCCCTCACAACCCTATCTTGGTGACTGGGAACCCAACCTCAGAGAGACATTTCTATAATAAAGTTAACAAAGATACATTATGGAGCATGAACTCCACATGACTTCTCAGGATAAAGCAAAAGCCTTAATAGATTGTGCATGCCTCTGCAGTGGGGGGCCCTTCCTACCTCACTAATAGGTGCTCTAATTTGGAAACACCAGCTGGAAGCTCGAGGGTAGAAGAGGTGCCATACACTCCCTGCAGGTCAGCCTCCCAGGCACAGACAGGGTAGAGCAGGAGGAGCAGAAGTCTGGAGAGGCAAATAGACAGGATTGAGCTCAGCTGTGTTTGGGAGATCTGATACCTAAGTTTGGGGGATATCCATGTGGCCAGAGGTGCAATAAGTGTGTTCTTAGGATTTGGGTTCCTTGTATTTTTTTTCCATTGTAGGGTCAGCGTGGAATTGAGTTGCCTTGTCTTTAGTTGTATTGGGGTTGTCCCTGATGACTTTGTGAGGATCAATGTGTGGTTGCTGTGGGGTGACCAGAGTGGCCCAGTCAGTCACTGCATGGTGAGTGAGACAGTTAAAACCTGCATAAGATCAGGGGATCCAATGGAACTGATGGTAGGTGTTAACAGTGGCGTGGATTTCCTTGGAGGGCCATGTAAGTGGTTGCAGGTATAATGCACCACTGGATTTAGGCTCAATAGTTGAAACAGTCAGGTGAGGATCAGGATTTGTCCGAGAGAGACGTATAGTACTTTTGCATGGGTGTTTAAAAAGGTGCGGCCCTGGGCAGATGCAGCCCTGCCCCGTGGGGTCAGGCATGGTGAATGCAGTGTGGGCTGGGTTTCAGCCCCCATTTGTCCTCATTTGGGTGCCTTGGGCAGTGAACAACCTGCACAACTCCACATGGCAGCCCTGGGGATGGCTGTGGTCTCTGAGCAGGGGGTCCTCACTGACCCAGCCATAGCAGTGCCCATGTTCTCTAGCCCCTCTGCAGTTTTTACCTCCAGCTGTCCGGTTCTTCGTTAGGATCCTAGGCAAGTTTCTGCAGCAGGAACCCCTGCACCCTGTGCAGCTTGGGAGCTGGCTTCCTAGAGTGAGGGTCAGGGTCAGGGTTCGAGTCCTGGCCACGTCGTATATGTGTCAGAATGAGCAATGCCTTTTTAGGTCACATATACTTTGGACTTCAACACTGCTTTATGTAGGCCGTAAAATTAATAGGTGGGAACTAGATTTATGGGCCCCGCTGGGCTGTTCTTTGCTTGTTAGGTTAAACACACTGATTTCCTGGTACAAAAGTGCTTGTTAAAATAATCTCCCCCAGCATGTTCAGAGGGGACATATCTGTCTTGTTTGGGGGGTGGGGAGAAGACCACAGTGCCTCATCCCCACCTCCCTGCTGGCCCACCTGTCATGGTCTCCCCCAACCCCAGCTGTGTCTGTGGTGGAATGAATGATGATGTTTCTGGGTGGGGGTGGGGGGTCCAGGGAAGGAATGCCTAGGTGCAGATAGTGCCAGAGCCAGATACACCCCCCGTCAACCCCCATCCACCCTGAAGAGCTGCTAGCTTTTGTTCCTGCCATATCTTAAAAAGAAAAAGGAGGGCTAGAAGCAGGGGGAAGGCCTGCCTGGGGGAGGCACAGTGTAATTGCAACAGAGCACAGGGATGTCCTTGCTGCTGCTTCTGAAGACTTGTAAGTCAACAACAGAAGCAGAGAGAAGGAGGTAGGAGCCCTGCAGCTAGAGCACCTCTCCACTCCTCCCGGCTCCATGCACCCTCCGGTAACACTGTGCTTGCACATGCATGGTGTTCACCATCATCCCCAAAGTGCCTGGGGCACGCGTCCCCTCTGAATGACTCACCTATCCCCAGGGACAGAGATTGCCTTGCCATCTCCTGCCCTGATGGGGTGCCCCTTCTTCTCCTGGGGCTGTGTCTGATGAAGTCACAGGTGGAGTGGATTATGCAGAGCATATTGGAAACTTCTGACAAGAGCTAGGTTGCTCACAGATGTTCTCCCAGAGCAGGGAGGTAAAGCTGACAGTGGAGGAGCTTAAGCAGGCTTGGTCCAGTCAAGGCCAAGACAGTGTCTGAACAGTTGCAGGGACACACCTACAGTGCAGGAAGAAAAGCCCAGGCTGAACCAACTCAAGAATAGTGCCTGGCACTTAGGCCCACGAGCTACTTGTTCCATGCCCACATGCTGATGGGTGCTCTGTGTCATCTACTTCCCAGTTTAAGTCCAGCTCATTTTGAAGCCCTCTTCTAAAATCTGCATTTCCCATCCTCAAATGTGTTGGGGTCCCCTGATTCCTTGGAATTAAGAGGGTGCTCATGGACCTCCTTTGCTTCTCGCTCATACTTTCTCAGGTGTCACAAGCTGTTGAGTCTCCAAGGCTTGTCCTCACCCCCCCTCTGTCAGCCAAACTGCTCAGCCTTGGAAATTCATTTCCATCCCCCCTCCCCAGGACTCCCACTGCCCTTCGTATTTAGTATCTGCTGTCATCTTGGTAAAGCGTGTAATGCACTACATGCCTGATCCTCTCTCCATGTGCTCTCTCATTCCATCTGCACAAGGTCAATGTTATATCCAGTAACAGACGATGAAAACACTGAGGCTGCAGACATCAATTAACACCCCAAGGCCACGAAGCCAATGAGTGTAGGAGTCAGGGATTGAGCCCATGTCTGAGCACTCTGGTCAGGGCTCAGCCCTGCCACCTGCTGCCTTATATGTACCTACTGCATCATCATGGGGCATTAGAATCTTTCGCTTCTAAAGAAAGTGTTGGACTTTCTTTAGACTCTGGACTCTGGTGCCAATTGACTGGTTGGGTCTCTGGAGCAAGGATATCGTCTGGATCTCCTTTGAATCTCTAGCACCCACCACAATACTTAATGGATGTGGAAATTCAGTGTAGGCTTAATGACTGAGTTATGATGTTACATCTATAGGGAGTTTAGGCATTCTTATCTGACTGCCAGATAAGAATCTTTCCCCTACTTCCTGCCTCTGTAGCCTGGAGCAAGTTACTGAACCCTTCTCATATGTAAAATAGGGCTAATAATGGTGCCTATATCATAGCGTTGTTGTGAAGCTTCAATGAGATGCTCTGTATGAAATGTGTGTGACAATGCCTGGCACACATAAAGAGCTAGGCATTCCCTCCTGTCACTGTCCTAACCTAACCTGAGTCTCTTCTTGTTCTGAAATACTGCCACCTGCTGGTAGGCTCTGGGTGCAACCACCACAAGCCATCAGTGCCCAGAGCAGCGGCACCCGACTGCTCTCTACTGATTTCTCCGCTTGGACCATCCTCCTGTCCTCCACAATAAGCCATGCTCCTCATCTTCTTCTAGACTCTGCTCACAGAACCCCCTTCTAGGAGCTTCCTTAATTATCAGCTCTGGACACAACTGAGAGCAGAGCCATCTCTAGCTTTCCCCTCTGTCCTCCCATTCCCCAACTGTTCTTTTGGGTTTTAGAGCCAGGAAGATGTGGATTTGGACTCTGGTGTCAACACTTAGTAGCTATATAACAGGAGGTAAATTACTGAGGCTCTCTGAGCTTCACAGTTAAAGGACTCCCAATAACCAGTTCTGTTGTTATTCATCTTCTTATCCCTTGACTCAGTCTCTTGTGTCCCCCCCACCCCCAGCTCCCAACAGGGCACCCTACTTGCCTTTGGAGCCTCAACTACATATGCCCTCTTGAAAGGTTCTGCAGAATTGTCCCTGCCAGTCCATAGGGAAAAGGGAACACAATAAGGAAGGAGAGTACTGCAAAGTCAAGCCCATTGTGATGGTTACACAAAGGACCCAGGTCCTCACTCTTTCAGTTCTATCCTTGCTCTCCATGTGTTTCATCTTAGGCATTGCTTGGAGAGGGTCCCAGCTTCCTGTCTCTCCTAACCACACCCCATTCTCTCCCCAAGCAGCAAGCTGGAGGAGCTTGGCTTACTCCAACTCCTTCTGGAGGGGAATCTCATGGGGATTGATCTGTAAACGTGGAGGTTGGACCACAAAGTTCTCCAAGGTCTTTTCTAGCTCTGGCATGTTTTGTGTCTGAGTCAACCATATTTTGACTTAATGATTTCCAAATGTCTGCTTGGGAGAACTCGCCTTTGCCCTAGTAGCTGACACTTAGCACCACCCCACACAGACCCAAGAAAACCTGCCAGACCTCAAAGATGGGAACTAGGTGTCCTAGTCTTGATGAAAGACTGGCTCCTCTTTCAAATCCAATTCAGGAAGATCTGAGGCAGAGAGATAATTCAGATTCTCACTCTGAGTGAGAGAGAGAGGCCTGGGCAATAAGGCAACTGATCATCCTTCTTATCACTTATCTCTAAAATGAGTACAGCACCCCACTGTGACAGAGGCTCCTACAGTCCCCGTTGTCCTAAGATGCATCTTCCTGGGCTTGAGATCTTACTATTAGTGTCTCTTCTTTGGGTTCAGCATCTCTTCCACAGGCTCATCTTAAGCCCAGTCTTTCCCCAGGAGGGGTGGTATGTTCTGTGTCTCTCTCATGGGGCCTGTTGAGTTTCCCAGCCCCTCCAGGCAGCCTGAGAGCTCCCAAAGAGGTAGGTGGTGGTGTGGAGGGCTCCAGAGGGTCCAAGGCTGGGGAGCAGATATTCAGACAGCTTTCACTGAGGTGCACAGCCTACCCACAGGCCTGGTGGATTAAAGGGGTATTTGGTGCATCCACAACCAGCCCGCGGCGGCGGGGAGATTTGCTCAGACTTTGTAGACCATCCAATGGCCTCTTTCAAAACAGGATTTTGATGAGTTAAGTGTAAATGAATCAGAAACACATGGGTTGGATTTCCCTCCAAATGCGATGGGGTTTGAATACAGCCCAGGGAGACAGAGGGGGTCTGGGAGGAAAGACGTGGCTTAATCAAACAGGTCTTTTCTTATTTCTGTTAACTTTCCCACCACTGACCTATGACTCCCTGTCCTCTGCCATCCCACCACTCTTTCCCCAGGCTGGAGACCTTGGTCTTTGTGGTCTGTGCCCAGCTAGGGACCCACGGCCAGCCCTGCTGGCGTCAGACTCTGGGGGAGCTGGATGCTCCCGGACTCCCTCGGCTGCCTTCCAATGTGCCTGGCAGAGGCACCAGGAGGCTTTCCTCCGGAGACAATCCTTCTGCTCATCCTAAACTTCTGAGATGGGGTGACCCAGGAGGACAGGGTAGAGCTGGGGGGGGTTGCAGATCTCCCTTGGGATGACATACGTATTTTATAGGAACTAGACCCCAGTCTTGGAAGGTAGTGCCTCATGAGGAGGTAACTTTTCAGACAAGACTGTGTCTTCATCTATTTAAATCACATGTATTTAAAAAATTTTTTTCATTATAAACATCATACTCTTTTTCCTTTGTACAAATCTCAAAAGCACAGAGAAGCAAAATAAAATAAAAGCTATCTTTAACTCCCACCCAGAAGTAACTTAGTTAACATTTTGGTACAGTTGGCTCCAGGCCTCTGGTAAGTGTGTGTGTGTTTAAAAAAATACAGATTTAAAACCATGTAGGATAGAGACAGTAAAGTGTAATGGTTGGAGTTCTGAGTAGACTATGTGGTTTCAAAAGCCAGCTCTGTTACTTGCTGGCTTATTTCATCAATTTCCTAACCCATGGCTCCCTCATCTCAAATTGTTGACAACAACAACAACAACGTGGTAATTGCCAGGACAGAATGGGATAGCACATGTAGAGCACTTAGGGGAGTGCCCAATGCTCAGTAGTTACTCAATATTTGAGAGCTCTCAGTATTTCTGTTTTGCATTCTGTTTTCCTCTTACCTACATAGGAGACAAATATCTCCCCATGTCACTGATGGTCTGTAAACATGATCAAATGGCTACTTTCTTGCTAAAGGTTACTCAACCAACATTTTACTTTGAATGTGTATTGTAAGTAACACTGTAATGAACATCCTTCTGTATATTAATAACAGCAAAAGCTTGAGTCTGAGGTTTTTTTATTTAAGTTTTTTTTTTTTTGGAGACGGAGGCTCACTATGTTGCCCTGGGTAGAGTGCCACGGTTGTCACAGCTCACAGCAAACTCTTGGGCTTAAACAATTCTCCTGCTTCAGCCTCCCAAGTAGCTGGGACTACAGGTGCCCATCACAATGCCCACCTATTTTTCTGTTGCAGTTGTCATTGTTGCTTAGCTGGCCTGGGATGGCTTCGAACCCACCAGCTTTGGTGTATGTGGCTGGTGCTGTAATCACTGTGCTGTGGGCACTGAGCCCTTATTTAAGTTTTTTTTTACCTGTAAGTTTATTATCGGGGAAATTAACTTGGAGAATATGTTCAACTTGAAAGACAACTAGGGTATTCATATCCCATAGTTTTTCCAGTTCTAGAATGTCAAATAAATGGAATCACATAGTAGATAGCCTTCCACCTTTGGCTTCTTTCCCTTTGTGTAATGCTTTTGAGATTCATTCATGTTGTTGGCATTTATCAATCCATTTGTCCCTTGGTATCCATGGAGGATTGGTTTAGAATTCTCTGAGTATCCCAAAATTCATGGATGCTCAAGTTCTTCATGTAAAATGGTATACTGTTTGCATGTAAACTATGCAATCCTCCCATACACTTTAAATCATCTCTATATTATTTACAATAACTAATAAAATTTAAATACTGTATTGCTTAAGGAAAAACAACTAGGAAAAAGGTCTGTACATGTTCAGTACAGACACAATCATCTATTTTTCCCCTAAATATTTTAGACCTATGATTAATTGAATCCACAGATACGAAGGGCCAGTTGTACTACATCCCTTTTGCTGCTGTGTAGTATTCCATTGCATAGCTCTAATATGATTTGTTTATCCATTGACTAGCTGACAAACTGTTGGGTTAATTCCAATTTGGGGCTATTACAAATAAAGCTCCTAAAATTTACATACCAGTCGTTGGGTGAACATATGTTTTTGTTCTTCTTGGGTAAATTCCTAGGAGTAGGATTACTGAGTTGTATATATATGGCAAGTTTATATTTAACTGTATAAAAGACTGCCAAACTATTTTCCTAAGAGCCTATACTATTTTGCATTTCTACCAGCAATGTCTAAATGTCCCAATTAATCGTATTTCTCAATAGCATTTGGTATTATTAGTTGCTTTTTAACTAGCCCTTTCGATAGGGGTGTGGTATGTTGGTTTTAATTTATATTTTCCTAATCATCAATTGTGTTAAGGATGCTTCCGTGTGCTTATTTACTATCCACATAAATTATTAGGGTAAGAGTTTATATCATTTGTACATTTTTAATTGGGTTAATTGTCTTATCCATATTGAGTTGTGAGAGTTCCCTACATAGCATGGATAAACATTCTTTAATACATCTGTGTTTTTAAGTAATATTTTCTCCCAAAGTGGTCTTATCTTTTCATTTTCTTAACTGTGTCTACTGATGGGCAGAATTTTTAAATTTTGGTAAAGTCCAGTGTATCGATGTTTTTTTTTTTAATGTGGATTATCATTTTAGGCCATAACTTAAACAACTTTGCCAAACCCAAAGTCATAAAGATTTCCTCCAACATGTTTTTCTATAAGTTTTATAGTTTTAGAATTTACCTTTCTATGGTGTATTACCTGTCTATGGTGCATTTTAAAGTTAATTTTTATATATAGTGAAATATGGATTGAAATTTCTTTTCTTTTTTTTGCATATGATGTCTAGTGGTTTCAGCACCATTTGTTGAAAAGACTACACTTTTTCTAATATCTTTTATTCTTTGTCAAAAATCAATTAACTATATGTGTAAGGGTTTATTTCTAGAGTCTATTCTGTCCCACTGATCTAAGTTATCTATCTTTTCACCAATGTCACAGCCTTGATGACTATAGCTTTATAATGAATCTTGAAATCTGGTAGTATGACTCTATTAACTTTCTTTTATTGAAGAGAAAAATTCTAATTCTATTCTGATTCTTTTTCATACAAACTTTAGGATTAGCACATCAGTTTCTAACCCTCCCCAACCCCATTAGATTTTTATTGAAATATTTAATTGAAACAATAGATCAATAGAGCAAACAATAGGTCAAATATCAATTTTTGGTCTTTGACAGTTTGACTATATGTAATACATTTCGTTTTTGTTTTGTTTCTTTTTCACATTTTTTCTCTAAACATGTCGGATCTGTGCTTTTTTGGTCCTTTCATGATTTTTAAAAAGTACTCAGCTACTATCTATTCAAATATTTCTTCTTCCAAGTTCTTTCTCTCTTATTCTAGAATTTCAATTTGATACTGTCTTACAGCTTTTGGATCTCCTTGCCTTAAATATCTTTTTTTTTTGTCCTAGAAAATATGAATCCATATCTAGGGAGTTACCTACAAGTTCAGTGATTCTTTTCTCATCTGTGTCCTCTCTTGATAAATTTGTCAAAGGAATTCTCTATTTCTGGTGTCACGTGTTTTTGATTTGAATTTTTTATTGTTTCCATCCCATTTAAGCATGTTGCTCACCTCTTCTACCAGATCCTTTTGTCTATTAATTACAGTTACTTTAAGGTTTCTGTTTGATCATTCTAACATCTGGGTCAACTCTGAGTCTATTTCTATGGGCCAACCTATCTCATGATAATTATTTTCTCTACTTTTTTATGTCTTGCAATTTTTTTTTTATTGAGTATTAGATGGATGTGCAGAAACTAGAGAGTGAGATAAATAGCACTTATGCCCTGAGATGAATATGAGGCCCGTGCGTGTGTGTGGTTTGGGGGTGAGGGGAAAGTATTATAGTCAATAGTTGAACAAGGTTTGAGTTTCGTTGTTGCTGTAGTTATCTTTAACATAGCACAGCTTGCAGATTCTTCCAGCAGTGGGCTGCTGCCACCTCTTTCTTCTATGCTGTGCTAAAGGAAATGAGTTTGTGTGTTCCATCTCTGCAAATGGGCTTTTCACTCTTTGAAATCCAGTTCATCTCGTATCCTTGTGACATCAGCACTTTGATGGGTTCAGAAGAGTCATAATTTTGCAGATTTTCTGGTTTTCTGGAATCAACATTCCCTTGTGATTTTTTCACATCCTAAGAGAAAGCAGATTTTTCTTGCCTTTTCACATCCATCTAAATCAGTGGTTCTCAACTGATGGGTCGCGACCCCTTTGTAACAATGAAAATATATCCTGCATATCAGATATTTACATAACGATTCATAACGGTAGCAAAATTACAGTTATGAAGTAGCAATGAAAATAATTTTATGGTTGGGGTCACCCCAACCTGAAGAACTGTATTAAAGGGTCGCGGCATTAGGAGGCATTAGGAAGATTAAGGACCACTGATCTAAATGATTATAGGGTTTTGTCCTTTGACCTAATGATGCACTGAACTATATTAGTAAATCTCCTACTACACCATGTTTACATTATTTTTATAATGTCTATTGCCTCATGGTGTATTATACTTTTAATGTGCTACTGGATTTAGTTTTCCTATATAGGTACGTAGCTTTATTTCATTTTGTTACTATATTTCTTGTGTTTTTGTCTCACGATGTACATTAAACCCAACTGTTATCTTTTCTATTCTCTGCAACAGTTTGTATAGCCTGGAAGTCATCAGTTCCATAAACAGTTGTTGTTACTGTACCGTTTTTGGAGGTAGTTCTGTTTCAGTCTTTTCAATTTCTTCCTTAATTAGTGGGCTTTTTATTAAAGGCTTTATACTTCTTAAATACATTATGGCAATTTGTATTTTCTAAGAAAACAATTTGTTTTATGGAGAAACGTAAAGTATAGACTTGACTGAGTTTGTATCCCTTGGCCTAGCCTGAGAAGGAAAAACAGCCTACCTAGAGCCTCCAGGTATACCTACATTCGGGAGTAGAGGGGAAGGAAATGTCACAAAGCAGGTTGAGAAGAAGCATCCTGAGAAATAGGGGGAAAGCAGGAGGCTGTGGGAGCATGAGACTGGAAGCAGTTAAGCCGGGCTCATATTTCTTTGCAACTTTAGATAGCAGAAAAGCTAGAATCTACTATCAGAATTTTGAAGGAAAAGTTGTGATTTAAGAATTCTACATGCCAGATAAGATACTATTTGTGCATTAAAGAAATAGAAGGAAATTCTTAGTTATATGCATATTCAGAAAAAATACCAACATCTATGTTTTCTGAAAAGTTAAAAATGCAGAGAATTTACAAGTGAGGAAGTCATGGTATACCAGAAACTGAGGTGATTATTGAAGTAATATGAATAGAGAACCAAGTTTAAATTGTCAACCTTATCATGACCTTGAGGCAGACTGCTTTCTTGCATTTAAAAAAAGATAAAACTATAAAAACAATGATTTGACCAGGATACAACTGAATTAAAAATATGTAATCATTTTGACAAAAAGTGAAAGAAGGAATTTGAGGGAAGTATGACATAAACCTGTACCAGTTCTTTATCTTTCACAGAGACTCTTTTAAAAGATAAATGTATTGCGAAATAATGTACTACAACAGAGTGCACACATTTAAAGTGTACGAATTGTATGAGTTGACAAATACAACCATGTAACCCCTGCCACAGCCAAGATACAGAACATTGTAATTACCCTAGAAGGTTGGCTTGTAGCACTTCCCAGTTAACCTCTGACCTCTACCCTGACCCCATCCTCATAAAGTTATTAATTTGCTTTCTGTATATCTAAATTAGCTTTCCTAGAGTTTAATATATATGGAATCATATAGTATGCACTCTTTTGTGTCTTCTTTCGTTCAGTATAATATAGTCAGCCTTGAAATTGAGCACAGTAAGTCCTAAAACTTTGCTCTTTTCAAAATTGTTTTAGCCACCCTAGTCATTTGTTTTTACATATAAATTTTCTGCCATTGAAAAGCCCACTCGGAATGTGATTGCATTTGCAGTTGGATCTATAGGCTGATTGGGCAGAATATGCATCTTAATAACTGTGAATCTTTCGGTCCATAAACATGATCTTGGCAGTTTTCTGGATTACATGATATAGGTCCTACAAATGTATTTTTAATTTTAGCCCTAAATAGTTCATGTTTTGATGCTGTTATAAATGATATTTTCACAAATCTGATTTCCAATTGTTGATTGCTAGTATATAAAAATACAATGTATATTTTATGGACATTTTATTCTATAGCTTTTCTAAATTCAATTATTTGTTCTAATAGGATTGTTTTCAAGTAGGCTATTGTATTTTGTATTGTTGTTTTGTAGATTGATTCTTTATGATATTTTTATGTACCTGACTATGTCATCTTTAAGAGAGTTTTACTAATACTTATCCAACTATATTCCTTCATTTTTTTCCTTGCATTTTTGTACCTGCTAGGATTTCCAGTAAAATGTTGAATAAAAGAGTTAAGAGTGAACATCTTTGCCTTGTTTCTCACATTTGGGAAAAGCATGTTTGTCATCATTAAGTAACAGGTTGATAATTACCCGTTACTCCTAGTTCAGAATTTTTACTAAGAAAGGAAGTTGTATTATGTCAAGGGCTTTTTTTGATTCATTGATATTATCATTTTGTTTTTCACCTTTATTCTAAAAATATTTTCTTTCTTTCTTTCCTTTCTCCCCTTTCTTTTCTTCCTTCCTTCCTCCCTCC
>NW_003852463.1:4076249-4087269 GCF_000181295.1 Otolemur garnettii
CCTTCCTTCCTTCCTTCCTTCTTTCCATTTCTTTCTTTTCCTTTCCTTTCTTTCCTATCTTTCTTTCCTTCTTTTCTTTTCTTTCTTTCTTGTCTTTCTTTCCTTTCTGATGAAGTCTTGCTGTCTTCCAGACTGGTCTAGAGCTCTTGGCATCAAGCAATCCTACCACTTCAGCCTCCTAAAGTATTGAGATTATAAGTATGAGCCACCATGCCTGGCCCATCACTATTGCTTTTAATATGGCAAAATGCATTGATTGATTACTGAATGTTAAACCAACTTTATATTCCTGGGAAAAATAAACATCGTTTGGTCAAGATCACATATTTTGCTGGATTCAATTCACTAGAGTTTTGTTAAGAATATTTCTGTCTATATTCATGAGGGATATCAATCTGTTATTTTCTCTTCTTACAATGTCTATACCAAGTTTGGTTTCCCTTCTGTTTTATCAAGGAGTTTGTATTGGACTGGTATTCTTTCTTAAATATATGATAGAATTCATAAGTGAGTGATCTGAGCCTGGTGTTTTATTTGTGGAACTGTTCTTAGTCATAAATTCAATTTTTATTAACTTATTTACTTGTATTCTTTAAAAATTATTCCCCTAAGTCATCAAATTTATTCTCCTAGACTAATATCTAATGTTATTTTGTGACTTTCATGTATATAAGATCTGGATTAACTTCCTCTCTTTTTATTCCTGCTATTGATCATTTGTGGCTTCTTTTTCTTCTTGATAAATCTAACTAGAGATTTCTAATTTTAAAAATTCCATTTGAAGAACTAACTTTTGCTTTCATAGATTTTCTCTTAGGTTTTCTGTTTTCTATTTCACTGATTATTGCTTTTATAAATATTTCTTTTTACATCATTTTGGTTTAATTTTTCTCTTCTTTTTGTAACTTCTTAGATTGGTTAATTACATTATTAGATTTGGATCTTTCCTCTTTTTAAATATAAACCGTTGATGATATAAATTTACCTCTAAGCACTATTTTCACTGTGGGTATAATCTATGAATTTGATAAACATTTAAAAAAATGTTTCACTCTATGAAAAGATATGGTCAATCTTGGAGAATATCCTTTGTGTTTCTGGGGAAAATGTAGGTTCAGTAGTTTGGGGTTAGAATGTTCTGCAAATGTTTGTTAGTTCCACTTGATTTAGAGTCTGGTTTAACTCCATTGTTTATTTATTTTCTGCTTTGATGATTTGTCCAGCTCTGATAGTGGGATACTGAGGTCCCCACTCAATTGTAAATAGCAATTACAATGGTGCTATTTATTTCTTTGCTTAGATCTACTAAACTTTGCCTTATGTATCTGGGAGTTCCTGTGTTAGGTGCATATTCATTTGAATTATTATATCTTCTTGTTGAATTGCTCCCTTTACCATTGTATAATGACCCTCTTTGTCTTTCTTTACCTTTGTTGGTTTGAAGTCAATTTTTTGTCTGATATGAGAATGCTCTCTTTTGATTTTCATTTGTCTGGAATATTTTTTTCTATCCTTTCATGTTCAGTCTGTGTATGTCCTCATGGTTTAGATGTGATTCCTGGAGACAGGAGATACTTGGATTGTGTTTTTTCATCCATTCAGCCAGCCCGTGTCTTTTGAGAAGAGCATTCAGATATTAACATTGAGTGATAGGATTGATATGTGAGATGTTGACCTGTTAATCATGTTGGGTAGAACCTTATTGTTTTGTTTTCCTTCTTATGCTATTGATAAAAGTTGTGAGTTCTGGGGTTTCAGGGGAGTGATTTTAGATTGTCTTTAAAATATTTTCTAATTTTATATGTTATTTCTTATTTGGCACATTGGTTATTAAGAAATGTCTTGTTTAATTCTCAAACACTTTATTGTTCTCCAAATATCTTTTATTCATTTATAATTTATTGTTTTCAGATAACATATATTGCAAGGTTTCAATATTTTTCTAGTTTACTGAGATTAAATAAAAAAACTTGGCATATGACCTATCTGGTGACTGTTACGTATGTCTTTAAGAGAACATATATTTTGTTAATGTGTGGATGTTTTATAAATTCTGCTTAGGTCATTGTCTTAGTCAGCTTAAGCTGCTAGAACAAAATACCATAGAATTAATGGCTTAAACAACAGAAATTTATTTTACAGAGTTATGAAGCCCAGATAGTTTAAGATCAAGGTGCCAGTTGATTCATGTTTTAATGATAGCCCATTCTGGCTCGCAGACAGCCACCTTCTTACTATGTTTTCATGCAATATAGAGATAGTGAGCTCTTGGCTCTTTCTCTTCTTATAAGAATGCTAATCCTATCATGAGGAGTCTACCCTCAAGATCTTATCTAAATCTAATTACCTGCTAAAGGCCCTAGCCCAAGTGTCCTCCCATTTGGGGTTAGAGCTTCAACATATAAACTGTAGGGGTGGGTGTAGATAAACATTCAGTCCATAATAATCATGTTGCTTGATAGTGTTGTGTATGTTCTCTATATACATACTAGTTTTTTCAGTTACTGAGAAGGAGTGTTAATTCTAATTAAAGTTATGGATTTGTGAATTTTTCTGTAAGTCCACTGACTTTTGCTTCATCTATTCTGAAGCTGCTGTATCAGTACAGGTATATTTAGGACTATCATTTATTTTTCACAGATTTACTCTGTCATAATTATGAAATCTTTTTCTTTATCTCTGATGTCATTTGTTCTTGAGTTAATTTTAATATTAAAGCAGCCACTTCAACTTTCATATGATCAATGTTGGCATGGTTTATCATATTACTTTTCTGAGAATTTGTTTTATAGCATACATTTGGGATTTCTTTTCTATCTACACTGGCCTCCTATTTAAAGTGTTTGGACCAAGGCCCAAGACACCTTGTGTACCATATATGACCACATCATTCATTTATATATTGTCTATGGCTGCTTTTGGACCACAATATCAGAATCCAGTAAATCTGGCAAAGACTATAAGGCTTACAAACCCCTAAAATACAGTAGAATCTTCATAGTGGACCACCTCCCTACACTGACCACCAACTAAAGTTGACCTTATTTTCATAGACCAGACATGCATCACATATACACATCAGTAAAGCAGGCCTAGTTCCTCATGTGGACCACCTCTTTATGTTGACCAGTTTGTTACAGTCCCTTGGATGGTCAACTTACAGAGGTTCTACTGTACATACTATTTGGCCCTTGATAGAAAGGAATTTGTCAATCTCCGGTTTAGATTATTAACATTTAATGGGATACAAGTGTGCTTATATATATGTCCATCATGTTGCTATTTGCTTTCTATTTCTTTCATTTATACATATTCTTTTTTCCTTCTTTGGGTTTAATCATTCTTTTTTATGATTCTGTTTTGTCTCCACTATTGGTTTATTAGCTAAACTTCTTTGTTTTAGTTTTAGAGATTGTTCTAATGTTTATTACATGTATCTTTGACTAATCACCTTCAAACAGCATTATGTTGTTTCATGCATTATGTAAAACTTTACAGTATACTTCTATTCCTCATTCTTTGTGCTGGGGGTCATACATTTCACTTCATCATAGATTATAAGCATAGCAACACAATTTTTTTTACTTAAATCATCAATACTCAAAGAAATTTTTAAAATGAGAAAAAATGTTTTATATTTATCCATACATACCCTTTCTAGTGTTTTCTATTCCATTGTATAAGTCTCAGTTTTTTATCTGGCATAATTATCCTTCTACTTGAAATATTTCTCTTAACATTTCCTGTAGCAAAAGCCTATAGATGATGAATTATCTCAGCATTTGTCTGAAAATGATTTAATTGTACTTACAGTTTAAAAATAAATATAGATTTAAAAAAATATATAGATTTAAAAATATAGATTTAAAAATATAGATTTTATAGAATATTTACAAGGTTGATCTCTTGCTTCGTATTTTAAAGATGTTATTCCATTGTTTTCTGGCCTGCATAGTCTTTGATGTGAAGTCTGTTAAACTTATCTTTGTCTGTATACATCTTTTTGCAATGGCTGCTTATAAGATTTTCTTTTTAAGAAATATGATAATCCATGAAAAGAGTTTTCAGAAGTTTAATAATGGTATGGGTTTCTTGTGTGTGTGTGTGTGTGTTACTACTTTTGGAGGTTTGTTGGCCTTTTTAGATTTGTGGGCTTATCAAATTTGGAAATATTTTTAGTCACAGTGTCCTTGAATTCTTTTCTGCCCTTCTCCTTTTTTCTTCTGAGATTTCAATAACAAATAGGCACATGTTATATTTTTGACCCCTTAATATTGTCTCACGTATCACTGGGACCCTAGTAATTTCCCTCACCTTCTTTCTCTCTGTGTTTCATTTGTATGATTTGCAATGTTATATCTTTAATGTTATTAATTTTTCTTCTACTTTTTATAATATGTTGTAAATATTACCAGTAAACTGTTCATTTCAGATTGTGTATATGTGTGTGTGTGCACGCGTGCATGTACATATATAAAGGCAATTATCAGGATCTCCTCATTTGTTTTTCTTTTCTCAGGAATCACAGTGCTAACTAACCTGCCTATTGTCCAATATGTGAAAATAGTTGTTTGATATATTTTTTCCAATTTTTAATTGCTTATGTTTGGAAGGAAACCCTATTCCTGTTAATCCATTATCACTAGAAGTGGAAGAGTAGATACTCTTTTTATTCTTGACTTGAATGCCTGCAAAATTATAAACCAAATATATTACAGAAATACTTTTGCTGATTTTATTGAGGTTATCAAAATATAGCAGTTATGACTAAAAAACCCCACTGTTTTGCCATGTGTTGTCACAACTTTTTTCTATATTTGGTGACATTCATTAGATATGGGTATTAAAACTTTGTAGTGGATGTGGAAGTCTTTGAAATTAAATAAACAATCCAATTAAAATAAGTAGTATGAATCTTGGAATGGAGTTAGTAATGTTATCATTACTTACAGATAGTATGTTTGCCTATTTAAAAAGCCCAAGAAAAGAAGCAAAAATGGCTGTAGACTTTTATATAACAATATTAACTAAAACATAAAGTAAAAATTATCTTGATTATGACCACAATAAACATATGCAATGTTTATAAATATATTTAGGTTTATGGAAATGTACAGAAATAAATTATATGAACAATATTATAAAGCTCATTTGAATGATAAATTTTCTAGATAACTATTGAGAATATTATGTTCTCATTGGGAACATTTAATACTGGGAAGCTATCTATTTCCCACAAATTAAACTATAAATTATTTGTAATTCTCATCAAAATCCATATGGGATTTTTTATAGCAAAATGATTCAAAAAAATCATTGAAAAAATGAAGTTTAAGAAGATCCAAGGAATTTTTGGAAAAGGAGAGTAATGAAATGGGAGTTTTCCTACCAGACATTAAAATGTATAATAAAGTTACAATAATCACAATCGTATGGAACTAGTGAAAGAATAGACAAAACAGATTAGTTGGAACAAAAGACAAAACCCAGATAAAGTCCAAAAATATTCAAGAACATACTGCAAGATAGAAGTGGCATTTCAAATCAGTGGGAAAAGATGAATTTATTCAGTAATTAAATTTGAATTTCCTAATATGTTTGGAGGATGTTAGGAGTTAAAATGTAATTTAAATCAGAATAAATCCAGATAGGTATAAAATTTGAAGCTAATCAAGGGCTGGGAAACAAGCACTGGTATATTTTTGGTGAAGAATGTATTTGTATAACTCTCTGGAGGTCAACTGGCAATATTTATTAAAATAAAAATAAAAGGGTACACATACACTTTGGCCTGACTATTCCTCTTCTGGTAGTTCATCTGGTAATTCATCTGCAGATACATGTATAATGGCCCACATGCACAAATAAGTATCCTTAGACAAGAATATCAATGGCAGCATCACTTATGATATTATAACAAAATATTAGAACAGAACCTTTCTTGGCTCAGGATACCAAAGTGAATGTGCCATAGACCTCCTTCCTCACTGTAGTTTGACAAACGAATTTGGCCCAGAAGCTGTTCAATGATTCTTGGACTACTCAGCCAGATGAAGGATGAAAACAAGGCAAAAGACCGCCAGGATGGGAGATTTGGGGCTGAGATTCTTTAGAGCTATTGTATTTCTGGGGTCCTCATCCTGCCATTTTTTGAGCAGAGGAGGAGGCCATGATGAAAACTAGGAAATGGAGTTATAAGGCATCACTTAGAGAATTTTTAGAGACATTTATAGCAGTAGGAAACTAAGAAGACCAGGGCCTTCCCCAGGCCAGAGGATGCTCAACTGGCCTGGGAGCTGAGGCTGACTCTGCTAAGAAATCCAGAAAACAGGGAAGGGCTCTCTTCTTGGGCCACATGCTCAAGAGAGGAACAATCTGAGGGTTCTCTAGGTCTGGTTCAATAGGGCTACGAAGATCCTGGTAAAATAAAGCTGGAGATACCTCCAAATGCTCATGCCAAGGAGGATTCCCAAGGAATAGGTCAGGAAAACAACAGGAAAGAGTCACTCTCTAGGGAACTTCCAAAACTCCCAAAAGCTCCCTAGGAGAAGGAGACAGCATGAGACGTCTGTCAAGGCCAGAGAATGCAGAGTCATCCAGCCAAATAATAAATCCTTTACCCTTCTTTGTCCATTCCACCGCCCTGCCCTGACTCTCACGGGTGATAAAACAGCAACCAGAGGGAGATGGTGAAAGGAAGAGAGGTGGAGAAGCAGACAGACCAGGGCTCCATCCTTGTTAGAGGATTTCTGGATGAGGGGAGAAGATGCAACACTAAGTCAAGTTCACTATTTTTGTTTATTTCATAGGAATAGACAGTTTAATTTCTGAACTGAGGCTGTGTCTCTGACCAAAAGCAAAACCCATGAGAACAGCCAGTGTTTTCTAACAAAGGCAGGAAGAACACTTATAAGGGAAGGAAAGAAGAAAAAAGTAAAGTTTTGTTTTGGTTTATACCTGTACATATCGTGAGTCATGCTTGTTCAGCATATCAGCTGTAGCAGTAAAATACTGGAAAAACTAAAAGGCCCACTACAAAGGCCTGGATAAATACACTGCTATGTCTATATAATAAAATATTATACTATTGTTAAAAATAACAAGGGAAATCTTTATACACTGCTAAAGAATGATTTCCAAATAAAGTGTTTAGTAGGGACAAAAGCAGAGTATAGAATACTTTATGTAGTGCACTATTTTATATGGAAAAAAGAGGTGAGAGGAATATAAAATATACACATAGTTTATACACAGAGTATCTCTGGAAGGTTAAGAAACTGCTTACACAATTTGCTTATAAAGAAGACAAAGTGGAAACTGGGCAGGGAGCATGGGAGGGACATCTATTTTCTTCGATGTGCATTTGTTAACTATTAAAATAAATTGAAAATTGATTCTTAAAGTACTAGAAAATAAACAGGTGAATATTCATCCAAATAAAACACAGGAAGCTTCATAGGTCTAATCTTAATGTGATATAACAGTTGAACAGAATCCATACAGAAATGTATAATTGAAAGAAGTTTAAATCTTTACTGTCTGTAGTAAACACCCATGGGCTATAACGACAGTGTATGCTTGTATGAGAAAAGTACATTCTTAATGAACCACAAACATTTTAAACATTCTCTCCCCATCTCTGCCATTCTCTGAGTCCTCCACATGTACAACAGCTGGCAGCTCCAAAATTCTGTCCTTGTAACACCCTTAAACTCCCAAACAAAAGTCATTCTGAAACTGATAGTTCAGGGCTCACCATCCTCCTGCCGAGGATAGACTTTTTCTTTTACTAAGATTATTTCTCTTTCTTATGGAAATCTCCTGTTTCACATCTGGCACCTCCCGATTCAGCATCTTTTTCTACCAGCAATTTGTAAATATACATCAAGGATGTAAAACACAGACTGTTTTATGGCACGAAGGAAGGTGGAGAAATAATTGATCAATGTCCCTCTGATATTTACATATCCTGGGTGGAGCACACCTTCCCTATCACAAAAGTAAATATAAAGGGGAAAAAATGTTATGTTTGACTACATTGGAAAAGAACTTGGGAAAAAAGCTGTACAGGAACATTTTTGATCATGTGTCAAGACATCATAAAAGTGTAAATAGTTTATTAAGCCAACCACAGACTGTAAAACAACCTGCACCATGTATGACTACAAAGGCACCCCACAATTCACTTAGAAAGGTGAAGTCTGTGAAGATTTACAGAAGAGGGGAACCCAGTGGCCAATAAGTATGTGTGGAGATGACCAAAGTCACTTGCCAGGAAGGAAATGTAAAAATAAAACAGCAGCATACCACTTTTTAGCCACAATATTGACAAAAACTTAAAGTCTATTAATACTAGAAGTTGGATAGAGAAACAGAATGCACAGGAGAGTAAAATGGGACCACTGCTTGGAGGGGCTCTTTGGCACTCTCTAGGGACTCTGAAATGTGCACACAGTTACCCAGACAGTCCACATCATGGCATAGGCCTGGAGAAACTCTTGTATGTTCACATAAAGAGTCATATGCAACAATGTTCATTGCAATGTTGCTCTTACAATAAAAATTTAGGAGGCAAGAACCTCTAAGTGTTCAACTACTGGAAAATAATAAATTATAGTGTATTTATAAAATAGAATATGATATTTCTATTAAAATGAAAGAATTACAGCTATGCATTTTGATATGGATACATTTCCAAAACATAATGTTAAACCAAAGCAAATTACAGAAAGACACTTACAGCATGATTCCTTTTATAGAAAGTTTCAAAACATGAAACATGCAAAACAATTATCATGCGAAATAAAAAACACCATACAGCATTCCTGAGCAGACATACAGTGCTGCTATTATTTTGTACATGGAAACTGTACAAAAAAGATGAGAATAGTGATTAGATTTGAAGAGTGAAGACGGGTAATGCCTTATGGATAAGAACACAGAGCATACTGCTGGTAATGGAAATGTTCTGCTGCTTTAAAAAATCTAAGGCAAATGGACAAGTGGTGACACTTCATGAGGCCATGTGGTAGATACACAGGTACCTATTGTGTGTTTTTTCTATGGCCTTATATGTCATAAGGCAAACTATGAAAAATTTTGCAATACATATGACAAAAAGGAATTAATATTGTTTACACTGCCTATAGGAAATACTTGAAATTCAATGACAAAATTACATAAGTACCCCTTCTTAAAATTGAAATCTAGACAAACTGTGTAAGTAGGCAGCCCTCAAAAGAAGGATACAATTTCCAATTGTATTTAATCTGCCTGGTAATCAAAGAAACACATATTGAACTAAGATGCCTCCTTTTTTAAAAAAATTCTTTCCAGATTAACAAAGATGAAAAAGAATGAAAAAAAAAAATCAGTGTAGTGACAGTGAAGACAAGGATAGCTGCAACAAGAGGAACAGAATTACGAACTCCCTTGTAATTGTTGGTAGAACAATAGATCAAATCAAATTTACCAGTTCTTCGTCTAGCCATTATTCTAAGTGGGAAGTGGGCTGGGATCAGGCTATTCTAAGAAGGATGTTTCTTACAAGACTACGTGGAATACCAAAAATTAGAGAAAATTGGCCGGATGGTGGATCATGCCTGTAATCCTAGTACTCTGGGAGGCCGAGGCAAGTGGATTGCCTGAGCTCATGGGCTCAAGACCAGCCTGAGCAAGGGTGAGACCCTTTCTCTAAACAAATAAACAAATAAACAAACAAACAAAAAAATAGCCAGGTGTTGTGGTGGGCACCTGTAGTCCCAGCTACTAGGAGGCTGAGGCAAGAAAATTGCTGCAGCCCAAGAGTTTGAGGTTGCTGTGAGCTATGATGCCATAGCACTCTACCACTTTGAGACAAAGTGAGATTCTGTCTCAAAAAAAAAAAAAATTGGAGAAAACTGAAATGTCCTAAATTAGAAGCTTGATTAACTTGTGACTCAAAGACACAACAGCAATATAAATATGGTATAGATATATTACTTTCCTGAAAATACTTTCGTGATATAGAACACTTGAAGAAATCGGCCTGAGTGAAAATTTTATGAAGAGGGCCCCCTGGGCAATTGAAGCAACATCAAAAATACACTTACTGGGACCTCATCAAATTAAAAAGCTTCTGCACAGCCAAAAGCACAGTAAGTAAAGCAAGTAGACAGCCCTCAGAATCGGAGAAGATATTTGCTAGTTATGTCTCTGACAAAGGTTTAATAACCAGAATCCACAGAGAACTCAAACATATTAGCAAAAAGAGAACAAGTGATCCCCTCTCAGGGTGGGCAAGAGACTTGAAAAGAAATTTCTCTGAAGAAGACCGGTACATGGCCTACAAACATATGAAAAAATGCTCACCATCCTTAATCATCAGAGAAATGCAAATCAAAACTACTTTGAGATATCATCTAACACCAGTAAGATTAGCCCATATCACAAAATCCCCAAATCACAGATGCTGGCATGGTTGTGCAGAAAAGGGAACACGTCTACACTGCTGGTGGGATTGCAAACTAATACGTTCCTTTTGGAAAGACATCTGGAAAACACTTAGAGAACTAAAAATAGACCTGCCATTTGATCCTGTAATTCCTCTATTAGGTAAATATCCAGAAGACCAAAAATCACATTACAACAAAGATATTTGTATCAGAATGTTCATTTCAACCCAATTCATAATTGCTAGGTCATGGAAGAAGCCCAAGAGCCCATCGATCCACGAATGGATCAATAAATTATGGTATATGTACACCATGGAATACTATGCAGCTAATTAAGAAAGAGACTTTACCTCCTTCATGTTTACATGGATGGAGCTGTAAAATATTCTTCTTAGCAAAGTATCCCAAAAATGGAAGGAAAAGTATCCAATGTACTCAGCCCTACTATGAAACTAATTTGTAGCTTTCATAGGAAAGGTGATTGGTGGGATCATGCCTATGGTTCATCCTTTAAGGGTACATGT
The DNA here is from genome assembly GCF_000181295.1 of Otolemur garnettii. Taxonomy (NCBI): domain Eukaryota; kingdom Metazoa; phylum Chordata; class Mammalia; order Primates; family Galagidae; genus Otolemur; species Otolemur garnettii. The sequence goes on from NW_003852463.1 coordinate 4,087,207, forward strand.
GAATCTCTCTATATGGAGAATATAAATGTCTTAACACAATAACTAAGAAAAAGACATGAAGGC
>NW_003852463.1:4088031-4095852 GCF_000181295.1 Otolemur garnettii
AAAAAAAAAAAAAAAAAAGATAGATGGCTGTACTTCAAGTGAATTTAATTTAAAAAAATTTTTTAACATTTAGACTATGCTCATATATTCCTGCATGGAAACAGGAAACAAAACTAGCACAAGGCAAGTATTTGCACCTCCTCTTGAGGGACATTCTCTCTTCTTTCTTGCTGTAAATATTGAAGAGGAAGATAAAAATGATAACTATCTGCAGATATTACTGCTTACCTAAGAAAACCAAAGTGAATCAATTAGGGAAGTATTAAGAGCGAGCAGTGGTTTGTTAAAAAAAAAAAAAAAAGTGAACCAATCTCAAAAGCTTTCCTGCACACTAAAAATACCAAACCAGGAGACACACTGATGAAAACTACATCACTAATACCAACAAAACCCATAATACTAGGAACAAGCTTAATAAACGTGGTGGGGTCTACATAGACGCACACACTGCACACACACCCCCCCCCCACATGTACACACTACCTCACATGTACCCTCAAAACACCAGCCACGCCCAGAAGGAACTTTAACAAAAAGCTTCAAGTAAGATTTTAAAAACTAGACACACTACGTTCTTTGATGGTCAGTTTTAATATTATTAATATAAATAACTGTGGAGAAACTGACATCAATAAATTTAATACATCCCAATCAAAATCACCTCAAGGAGGTGGCATACTTGCCAAGTTGACTCTCAAATTATCCTGAAAAAATAAACTCATGACAATATCAAAAGAGAAGAAAAAGGGAAAGCGGCTTATATACTCAGATATTAGAATCTGCCTCAAAAATACAGTGATCAAAATACTGTGGCTAGAGACCCCAGAATAGAATAGAAAGCTCAGAAACCAACGCAATTACATGTTAAAATTTAGTGTGTATGTACAGGTGTCATTTAAAATCAGTAGAGAAATCACTTCTTGTCCTTTGGGGAAGATCAAATGTAAAATTAGTAGAAAAATGATTTTTAAAAAAATATTAGGACAATTAATACATCCCTGGAGAAAACTGAAATTAGATTTCTATACCAAAAGACAGGTAAAACCCCCCCTATAACAAAGTATGGCATTGATTTCACAAGGGGGAAAGCAAAGTTTCATCACAAAAGCAGATTTCCAGATTTCAGCTTTAATTAAATTCCAGAGATATATTTTAAAGATAAGAAAGAACAAGATTTGTCCTTAAAACCAAAATCTTTATAAATAATCCATTATTATTAATACTCTCTATGCTCTCACAATGTAAAACATTTAGAAACTCTTGAATTCTAGGCATTTTAACCAGTTAACCTATTTGGCTTCAACATAATCTAAATTCCCTTTTGAGAATCACATTAATGTTTTCAGTCCCTCAGTTCAATATGGAGCAATTCGATTTCTTTTTCTTCTTCCTTGGTGGTTCATCCTCAGAGCTGCGGTCTGTGCTGGTGCTGCTGCTACTGGGAGAGCTGGAATATGAGTCTGAGTCCGAGGCTGCAGGTGATGAACTGGAGGGGCTTTCACCCATGTCACTGTCTTCTGAGGACCAGGCAGATGTTTCTTCACTATCTGATGAAGAATCTCTGGCTGACTTTTTTTTTTCCTCCATGTGAAATAAATGCCAGACTTTGTTACAGGTGAATAGTGTGTATCAGACGTGTTTTCCGGACAGTGCATCAGAATGTCTGGCAATGAATTTCCAACGCTTTTGGAAATTCATGTGTGTTATTATGTACGATTAAACACGTTATTTACTATAAGCTTGGGAGTTCTCCTACAGTTAATAAATGTGCCCTAGTCTCATGTTTATGTTCAGGAAGTTATTCTGACCTTTTGTCCTAAATGGTAAGTTTAACAAACCTGTTACATTTAGAATGCTGCAAGTGACAAGCTGCTGTGTTGTATCATTCATTTTCTTCTGGTTCCTTAAGTTCTTAGAGTTATCCTTTCCTGAGGAACATCATTCTAGAGGAACCCATAAAAGGACAAAAATTCTGAAACTACTTAGGAGTCTGATCTCAGTGCTTCCTGATAAATTCATAAATTTATAAAGCAGACATATAAAAGGCTAATCTAAGTAAAAGTGCTATGGATATTAACGTGCTATAAAAGGTACTATTCAAAGGTGGGGGGGAGGAGGAAGAGAGAGAATTTTTACAGAAAATTAGGGCAATGTTTGGCCACCTTTTATTAAAAGCTTATTTTAAGCTTCCATAAAGATTACCTTTCACCATTTTTGTAATTATGATATTACAGTTTACATAGTAATTGGTCAAGTGTTATTTTACACTCCTGTTTTGGAGTAAGTTGTTACACAGCATCAGACAGCTATTACATGTGTGATCTTGGCAAGGTGGCTCAGAGCAGACTGCTGAGAACACAAAGTCTATAGTCCTCCAGGGAGATCTGGGAGGCACAGTGTGGTATGCACTACAGCCATAAAGAAAATACAGAACCTAATGATAAACTAGTTAGAAAATATTTGCATAATGCAAACATCAACTGGTAATCTGAGGCATCTTGATAGTTTGTGTTTACTAATTCTGGGAGCAAGGCGGATCCAGGGGTGACCTGCTCAAATGTCTTTCAATTCCATGGCCTGAGTGAGTCATTTCATGCCAGCTGGGGTGCAGAATTATGAAGAAGACCACATTTCCACCAAGCGGTCTCTCACCCTGGGCCTCTCTGAAGGTTTGAAGGTCACAGGGAGGGGTCATATTCTGGAACTCATTCATATTTTTTTCACTCACGCCCTCTTTTCTCTCATTTCCATCTCCCCTCCTCACCCTATCTCTTGGAGCTCTCCCAACTCCAAATTCTTCTTCCTCTATTACTCAGCTCTTCCCTACTCTGTCTTTATCTCATAAGCAAAAATCCTCCGTTCCTTGAAGCTTGGCAAAACTTAGAGTCTACCATTTCACAAACCACCCGACCTCGCAGGACAGCTGATTTCTAGTACACTTGTAACAGATGGTAGAAAAATGGTTATTATATTTAATATTAGGACAATAGTTCTCACTCAAATGCTACTTATATGAGCATTCAGTAGAAAAGAACAAGCATGTGACAAAAATAGGCAATTCACAACAAAAAACATACAAATGTTCTTTGAGAATAGAGTAGCAAGCAGCAAATGGGAAGGAAGCAGGGAAAGAATTCAAGCATCAGAGAAGGCTTTGCAAGGCTGTGATGTGTCAGCCATGTGTTTTAAGCTGAGAGCTGCCAAAGGTCCCTGTGGAGACAGGTAAGGACAGCCCCTCCGAGTGCTGAGGAAGAACTCCTCTGCCCCTTCTCCCCAGTGAGAGGCCACAGAGGCTGGTCCCCATGCTGTGGCCAGACTGGGTGGAACCCTGCACAGGAGGGTGTGCAGAAGCCCACTGAGGGTGGGCGCTGAGGGCTGTTGGCAGCCCAGACTACCACTGCCCTGTGAAGGCTTCGTCTGGGAATAACCTGTTCTGCTGAGTCATAACTCTGTCACTTATCAATGGTGTGACCTTGGGTGAGCCACTTCCCTCTCTCTGCCTCAGCTTCTACCTTGGTAAAATGGGCCAATAAGAGTAATATCTGCCTCGTGGAGTTATCATGAGGATTTGCTAGTTTACACGAAGCATTGAAAACAGTCCCTGGCACACAGTGTCCAAAACTGTTAATTAATATTTGAGAATTTATTTTATGCTTTGCTTATCTAAAAGCTATTCCTAAAAAAGATACAAAGATACAAAGATACAAAGATCGTTCTCCTCTCCAGCAGTCCTTCTTCTAGAGCTCAGCTGTCTGCTGAGAAGCTGAGCCACTTGTAGCCCTTCTAGGCCTCTTGCCTGTCCGTTCACTTTCTCTAAGAAAAGGTCAGTTAAATCTGAAACCCCCCAGCTGTGCTTTAGTCAGTGACTGATTTGGCCTGGAGTGTTGATGGAGTCAGTTTGGGGGCCCAGGGTCCCCCTCTCCTCCCAAACCACAAAGCCTGCTCCATGTCAGGGATATGGGACAAGGGGACTGGTCCCCACAAAGGGACAGGCAGATGAAGCCCCCTCGGCACCTGCTGAGCTCCTGTGGGAAGGGGCCTCAGAGTCTGCCTTGTGCCCCAGAAGAGCAAAGTCTTCATGGGAGATCCATGCAGAGCAGCCCTCCCCATGCCCCTAATCCTCTGAGCTGGACTCACCCAGATGTGAATCCTAGTCGTTCCCTTCACCACTGTGTGGACTGTTCTCAGGGTCCACACAGTTGAAATGAAGGTCACTCTTACATCCCTGAGCTGTTCTGAGGCTGTGATAACTAACGTTACCAGCGGAGCCTTGCTACACGGTCTCGGTAGTGGGCCTCAGTGAGTTTGGGTAAGCATTTTCAGCATCCCTTTCCTTCGCAGTAGCCTGGGCTTTTGCCTCAATTTCAGAAAAACCTCTCTCTTTCTGTGTCTGGTCCAAGCCAGTTCCCCCAGACACTGGTCTCCGCTTACTATCTCCTTATTGGACTCCTTGTAAGTCTTCCCCAGACACAGCATCCTGGAAAGGGAGAAACTTTGCAGGTGAGCTCTTAATCCTTTCACTTCACGGAAAAGAGCTCTGAGTCTCAGAGAGGAAAAAGGGTCCGCCCCAGTCCATGTAGCAGAGCCAAGCCCAGAACACAGGTCTTGGGCCTCCCACAGCTCCACCTCCTGAGGGGCTCAGTCACATTCCTCATCGTCTCTCCCTCTGTCCTTCCACTCCTTGTCGGGCACTATGTTTCATCAACATTCACTAAGCTCATACAGGGGAGGGGGTTCTCTAACATAGTCAAAGGGTACAACCAAGTGAGCATAAAATGGGGAGGGGTAGGAGGTGCAGGTGCCAGGACCTGGAGATGGCAGCAGCTAGTCCCAAACCCTGCAAACAGCAGGCCTGCAAGGTACTTAGGTGCTCAGAGGCCGGCTGTCCTGGCAGGAAAGTCTGACATTCAGGTCCAGTGTCAGGACAAGGGTGGCCAGGGGCTGCAAGATACCCTGCCTGGGGCTACGGCCCGGGTCTCAGGACCACACTTGGCCATGCTCCTCTTCCCAGGCCTGGTTCGTCTATACTCCAACATGGATTGATTACTAAAAGAGAAAAATGGTATGAGAACTCAGAATTTAGGGTTTACCTTGATATATGAAACATTTAGTTCCGGTCTTTCTTGGAGTCTACTCTTTCTTCTCTCTATTCCTTCCTTGCCCATTTCTTCTTCTTTTGCTAATCCCTCTGAGGGCCCATTGAGTAGGTATACAGTCCATCCATCAGTCTGCTAAGTGCCTGGAATGCCACTGTTTGCACTTCTTCCCCCAGAGCCATCAAGCCTCTGTCCCTGTGCCTAGATGCCTGCACCTCCTCTCTAGCAATTCAGGTTCCCCTGGGCCCTCAGGTCCAGCCCAAGTCCTGCCTCATCAATGGAGCCACTTCAAATGCTCCCCTGACCTGGCCCACCTCCCAGTGTGTGTTAACTCACTGCTCCGTGTAGCACTAGGTAATCTCATCAGGTCTCCCAGACTGTACAATGGGGTTCTGTGTGTGTGTGTGTGTGTGTGTGTGTGTGTGTGTGTGTTGGGGAGGAGGTGAACCTCCTGGGGCTATGGCCTCATCTTGTCCCTCTGTTCCTTCACAGTGCAGCTGTGCACAGGGCTTGAGGACAAGAGGACTGTGATCTAGGGTGTGGGTTAAAAGTTCAGAGTCCCAGGTCCTACTGTAGCCTACTAACTCAGAATCTGGGGTGTGGTTCCCCAAGGGAGTTTACCTAAGGGGCACATTCAGGAAGGGAAAGGGAGCAAAAGGAGACTGAGCCAGGGCCAAATAGTAGGGGGATGGGAGGTGGGGAGGTAGGGGTGAGGGGGTGGGCAGGCATTGTTCTCCACCCTTCTGGAGAATGGGACCTGAGGAAGTGGAGTCAGCTAGAAGAGAGCATTTTCTGGTTTGATTTGTTTTTAAATTATTGTGGGCACATAATAGTTGTATATCTTTATAGAATACATGTGATGTTTTGATAAGGCTTATAATGTAAATTAATTAAATCAGGGTAATTGGGGATATGTATCATCTCAGGCATTTATTGTTTTGTGTATGTGTTGAAACAATTCAATTCCACTCTTTTATTTTTAAAGTGTACCCTAAGAAGAGAACATTTTCTAGATGTAAAATAGGTAATGAACGAAGAGCTTGGACAGCTTCAAGAAGAAATGAGTCAGCTCCCATTGGTCTTGCGTGGACTGTGGTTTTGCTCACAGGAAGCAGGGAGCAGAGGAGGGACCTCTCCAAGCTCCTCGAAGCATAAGGGCCCCAGGGATGCTGTCTCTGTGAGCAGAGGCGAGGCCAGCTGCAGACTCTGGGCATGCTTGCAGAGCAGCTGGGGATCCTGAGTCCCTTCCCCCAACCCCAAGTGCTGTGTCTGAGAGGACTCTGATGCTGGTCAAATGCTTCTAAACATGTGCCCCAGCTGGACTGAGTAGCCAGCTGCTTCTTGTCTATCCCTGGACACGCTGTGGACAAGATGAGAGGCTACAGGGAGGCCTAGGCACAGTCAGGGGAAGCATCAGAAAGAGCATCAGTGCATGGAAGGGCGTCTGCTCCCACCCTTCTTGCCACCCTTGGTCTGGCCACCAGCCTACTCAAACATGCTTATTTATGGGGCTAGTCTAGAACAGCTGCAGGCAATTGAGAAAAGGAAGGCCTTATGGGTTGATGCTGTCAGGGAAGGTTTTCTGGAGGAGGGGACCAAACTAGACCTCGAAGTTCTATCTAGCCAGGATTGATACGTGGACAGAACTGCTCATGTACTATTATTTTTCAAGTTCCTAAAGAGCAAGCCTTAGAAAAGCCATCCTACCCTATGTCACTGTGTCCTTGTTCCCTGCCGGCTTTTCTGCATTATAGAAATCCCAGCAATTCTTGGGCAGAAGAGAAGCTGGAAGAGGCTTTGCTTCTGTTTGGTCCTCCAGGCCTTGCACATAGGCCCATGGAGGTGGAAGCCTGGGGTAGAGGTGGCTGAGTTTGGTGGGGGCAAGGGGACAGCTCAGTGCAGAGTTGAGCGGACAGGCAGCAATTTCCAAAACAGAACGTGGCTTTCTTCCTCCCACTTTGCCCTGTGTAAGGCTGGAGGGTCGTGAGTGCTTGGCCTGGGGTAGGGTCTGGGGCCCTATTGTCTTTGCCTCTGTGCCTGAGTGGGGAGCATGACAATAGGCACAGTGTGTCACCAGGGCCCAAGCCTGCCCTTGATGGTGCCTTGTGTTTTAGGCTGGGTAGAACTGGGTGTGAGGATGATTCTGGGATTCTTCCAATGGGGTGTTTGTGGCTTAATAAGGAAAGTACTGAGCCTGTCCTAGGAGTCATGCAGTGGAACCACAGCCACATTTTGACTCTGAATTCAGACTAATCCAAACTGACCTCAGACTGACCTCTGACTCTGCTTCAGACAGGGGCTTGGGGGACTGACTTGGCATAACAAGCACTGATGCCACACAGCCCTTAATAAGTGCTGGGCACTAGTCTAAGTACTTCCTATGTATCAACTTATTTAAATTCACATGACCTGGCAAGGTAAGCCCTACTATCACCTGAGGCACAGTGGGGTGGAAGAATTTGCCCCAATTTCACAGTGAGCAGGTAGTAAAGCTGGGCTGACACTCAGGTAGTACCAGGGGCTGGGGCTTCACCACCAGCGCATACCCTCTGTGTCTCATCCCTGCTGCAGGGGAGGAAAGGCAGAGCTTACAGGTGGTTGGGGGTCTCTCTTTCCTGGCTAGGTGAGAGCACATTTAGACTCGCTACCCAACAGATGACAGAGAAGGGCAGAGGCAAACAGGAAATCCCAGAGCCTGGGCCTCATGGTACCCCAGGCTGTCTGT
>NW_003852463.1:4095995-4112273 GCF_000181295.1 Otolemur garnettii
AGTGACAGTTAAACAGACCTATCCACCTAGCTATCTATCTGACACTGACACTGAGAACACAGCAGGACATCTGCCTGGCCTGGAGGAGGGAAGAGTTGATTGGGGAAAGCTTCCTGAAACCTTAGAAGGAGCTGGGAAGAGGGGAGCACCAGTTCCATCTTGACAGATATGGAGGAGTTGGCCAGATGCAGGGCTGGGGGCTGTGGGCAGGGCAGGAGAGGAAGAGCCTTCAGGCTGAAGTAGAGGGCAGCACTGCTCAAAATGTACACCTATGGAACATATTGCAAGTACAAGTTGGATCTATCAGGTGTAGAACACAAATGTCTTAATCCTGTAATTGGGTAAAAGTGGAGAAGGCTATGTTGTTTCATAGGATGTAAGCACTCCAATTTGTACAGATAATCAACACATTGAATCCCATAATGGCATAAATGTATTTATGATCTATGTACAAATGACTGAATAAAAAAAAATGAAAAACTTGAAAAAAACCCAAAACAAATAAAAAAAAATAATGTCACGTGGAGAGTGGGGTTTTGAGGGGGTGTGGAAGGGGTGAGCTGCGGAGTATGGTGTGGCTAAGCCACTGGGCAGCCTTAGAGGACATTCTGGAACTTTCCTCCCCAGCCTGAGATAGTTGGCCTTCCCCAGCATTGTTAGAGAGGGTCCTGGGTGGGCTTTTAGGGGATGTCCTTGGAGCTTCTCTTCTGGCCCAGGAGCACCCTCAGGAGCCACCTGGATTGCACACAAGGCCAGGTCTAAGGACTACCTCTCTACCCCACAAGTCACTTGAGAACAGTTTTCTTAGGAGATGGGAGGACAATCTGTGACCATGAGGGTGCTGAGCATTTTGACAGAAGGTTCCAGGTTGAGAGTGACTAGCTGGGACCAGGTTGAAAACGGACCTGTCTGCTAAGCTACAGGTTGCAGTGTGGCTTTTTTGCTGGCTCAGTGGCAGATGCTGTGCACTGTGGTGACAGCCTAAGCTCAGCCAGCTGGAGCAAGGGGAGTCAGGGCAGTGCTCGCTCCACTCCTCTGCTGTACGGAAGTGTCCATTTCAAGAGTGTTGTCCTTAGGAATAGCTAAGTGATCAGAAGCGGAAAAATAGGGGCAAAATAGAGATCCCTTTGAGTGTCATTTACCACCTTTAGGGAGAGGTGGTAAACTTTGAAAATCAGTGTCTTTATAAATATTAACATTTCTAGCAGGAGATTCTGCTGATATTTCCTTGAAACTGCAAAAGGAGAAGCGTTTTTGAGAAGAGAGAAAAGGAGGGGAGAGAGAAGGAGAGGAAAGAAAGCGGAAAGAGGTGAGGCCTTCCTGGGTACCAGACAGTCTAACTTTTGTAGGTCCCACCCCAGAGTATATAAAAGAATTAAAAGGCACCCACATCCCACATTAAATAGAATTATTTTGCTATAAAATACTTGGAAAGAATTTTTATAATTTTGCTTTTGAAATGATTTGGCTGAAGTTACTCAGTTCATTTATGACTGGCTCTGACTCCCAGGCATCATCAGACTCAGGAATCTGTATAAGGAGAGGAAAATCTAAGGTACAAATTGTTTTCAAATGGAAGGAAATTTTCATGAGCACCAAATTGAACAATTAATAAAATTTGAATGTATTCATTAAATATTTATTATCTCTAATTCCGCTCTTTTGTATTTTGGAGCCAATCCATTTTTCCCAAATCGCAACACTCATGGGTCCTAATCACTGGGAAGGGCTTGCAGCCCTTAAAGCAGCCCTGCGGAGGGGTGAGAGGAGAATGAGCTCCCATGTAGGGGACCCATGTCACCGGCAGGGGGGACCACCATCTCCTGGACAGTCCTCCCTCCAGCTACCCGCCCAGAGCTCCCCCCAACCACTGCACCAGGATTGACTGGTTTGGGGGAGGGGCTGCTCAGTCTGGAAGGGGTGCTGTGGAAAGCCTGGGTCCATTTGGCTCAGCCTGTCACACCCAATTATGGGCCTAGGATTATGAAAACCTCATCCCAAATCAGGGGACTCCTAAGACCACCTGGGGCCGTCCCACACTGTGCCTGCACTTTGTAACTTGAATTCCTTGTAACTAGCCCTGGGGACACCAGGAGGCGGAACAGAAAGCCCCTTGCTGGGCTCCTGCTTTTAGCCACTACACTGGTTTTATGATCTGAGAGGTGAACTGGAGAGCAGCCGCAGACTACTTAATCTTTTTGAAAATGTGGACAAACATTTGTGTTTGGATTTTTAAAATGTGTTTTCAACAAAAAAAGAAAGAAAGAAAGAAAGCTCAGAGTTCACTGCAGGTAACGGTTCTGGGATTTTGCAGCTTCTAGGAGGAGCTGGGTAGTCAGTCCTCTGGCCTCCACATGGACGGCTTTCTGGAGGAAACCCTGCAGCACCTCTGTGGTGACCCCATCGCAGACAGAAGCCCCCTGAAGCCTGTCCCTGGGGCCCTGCTAATCCCATGCAGGGTGTGGCCTACTCCTACCACAGGATGGCCATGGCTAGGGAAGTCACATTAGCAAATGAGGTGCTGTGATGAATAGGGTCTCGTTTGCATGTCAGGGTGATGTATGGACTGTGGGGAGGGGGGTCTGACCACAGGACAGGGGGCCATGCTGGGACCACACCCAGCAGAGCACGTCATACCAGGACTTGTGCTGACATGCAGTAGAAATGGATTGCAGGCTGGATATATGATCTGTTGATGAAAATCTCAGTATAAAGTCAGCACTGCTGGGGGTGGTGAGTGGAGGGCTGAATGTTGTTGACTGTTTTCTGAAGCACTGGGATATGCTGGCAAGACCTTGACTTTGTAGTTCCTCACTTTTCCCTGAAGCTCTCTTCCACTCCCCTGAGCTCCATCCGTGGGTGCCCTTCCTCCGCTCTGCCTCCAACACTGGCCACATGCTTAGTTAAGGTTCTGTCATAAATTAGTCCCTGAATTTCACAGATGGTTTTTCAATATGGCCGTCCAGCGAGGCTTTTCAGGTGGGCCTGTGATTTTGCTTCATGTGGCGACTTGTGGGTTTCTTCCATCTTGCTGCCCCATCATCCTGTAGGGCCTCACAGGCCTCACCATATACCCAGTGGGTAGGCAGAGGGTGCGGAAGGCACACTCTCTTTGGAAATCTCTTAGCTCAGAAGTGACTCCATATGCCATTGGTGAGAATTAGTCACATAGCACATATATAAGGTTGGACAATTAAGTTTGCAAATTCATCCTAGAAAAAGTGCTTTGAGGATGGACTAGGTGCTGGAGTTGGTACATAGCTTCTAAGGTGAGTACTTTAAAGGCAACTGTAGTGATATTCAACAGTGGTGTATGTAGCACTTTTGCCAGGATGAGTTCATGAACTTAATTCTCAGACCTTGTACATCTGGATGAAAGAGGGGCCAGGATAGTGCCTCCCCCGCAAAAAAACTCTGTTCTTTAGAGAGGAACAGTGGAGAGTGAGCCATCTCATCACCTGTTCCTCAGAGGCCTTCATCCTCGCCATCCTTCTCCTCAGCATCCAAATAGCTAACACATGGGGCTACCTGCCAGCCACTGCTCTCTGTGCTTTGAACATTTTAAATCATATGATTCTCAAAACAATCCTGAGTAGATACTGCTCAACTTCACTGATCTAAGATGAACTTTCTTTCACACTTCAACCTCTCTGGAATAAGAACACAGTCAATGGCATCTTATAACTGCTATCAGCCAGACAGCAATCATGGTGGCTGTGCGGAAAATCACACTTTCTGGAAAGATCAAGAAATCTCCAGCATCTACAGAAGCCCAAGAGGTTAAATAATTTGCCCCAAATCACATAGCCAAAGAGTGGTGGATCCGAGGTTGAAGGCTGCATTCCCCTCTCTGCTTCCAACAGATTGTAAGACCTGGAAAACCATCCATGTTTATCAATTCTCCAGAATCCCAGACTCTTCTAGGAGCCCTCTCAGTTCCTTTTGTGGGCAGCGAAGGGGAAATATTTCTCCAAGTCAGAGATCAGGGGCCTCAACCTGGCAGAAGCCAGCTCCTGACTAGAGTGATGAGACTCCAGTTACAAGGACATCTGCTACAGTTGGGCCACCTGCTACATTCTTGCCTGGCTGATAATTTAATCTCTCAAAAAGCAACAAGTGGAACTGGCAGGATACACTGAATTCTGATCAACTAAGAGGATGCCCTGGTAAAATGGAAGAGATAGGGAGCTGGGAAGAAAAGGATTTTATCTCGCTGACATTCACAATGTTGCAGGCAGGGAGTGGTGGCAAAACCAGTGTGTAGGGCAGACCTTGAGAAAGTAGATTGCTTTCCAGTAGAGAAAAGATAGGGGCCCCAAAGTGATGACTCAAAAAGATCAATGTAGCCTGATGAAAAACTCAGAACAAAAAAATAAAAACGAAAACACCAACTATCACCACCAATAGCAACAAACAAGGAACAAGGTAGTGGGAGAAGGGAGATTCAACACATAGCCAAGAACGAAAACAATTCCCACCTCCTCCCATCCCCAAATTCCTCAGATCAGATGGTACAAAGTGTGTCTGGGAACTGTGCGCACCTAGGGGTTGCTGACCTGACACCCAGGAGTAGTCTGGGGAGGTCTGGGAGGGAGAAGGAGGATGCAGGTGTCTAAACTTGGGGTGTGAAGTGGATATTGGGCTCTGGGAGAAATGGCCAATGGAACTCCTTAGATGAAAGGAGAAAGATGAAACCACAGGTGGATAAAGACAGAATATTTACAAAACATTCTCTATATGTTGGGTGCCTCTTTGTCAAATTTTGTAATAAATGTTTTCTAAATAAAAGTTCATTGAATCACAATTTTACATTTTCCCTAAGTATGGTGACTTTATGGGTGACCCTTGGGACACCTTACAGTTTGTCTGCATCATGGAGAGGATGTACCACAGCTGACTTTGCTACTTCCCTGCCTCTGGACTCCTGGACTGTAGCTGTCAACAGTGTTTGGAGGTTACCAGGTCTAAGAGTTTGAACAACTTTATGATTATTGATACATATTAATAAAAATAAAGAAATGTCTTTGGCAACCTGTGAGAGATTGTGACGTTAGAAGCCAGTGCTGCTTAGTGAAGAGGAAATATTCCTCATCAAACTCTTCCCCCTTCTGGGGTGGGTACCAGAGACCAAGGGTGAGCTGTATACGTTGTTGTTTCAGCTTATGACAGTCTCTGGTCATATTTCGTGAACAAAATGGAGGAGAATAAAGACAGAGTCATATGTGGGTCACTATGAAAGTTTTGAGACAGATTATTTCACTTCCAAGAAACACAGTGGCCAGCAGCCTTTCTAGTTCACCTGTGCAAGTTTCATCCTCCTCAGCTTATCAGTGTTGCTGAGAGGGCTTCATTTGTTTCCATCTGCGTGGATTTTACATTTCTTGATTTTTGTGTATCTCAAAACTTTTGTAATGACCCATGTAGCTGGCTAACTTATCATTCCCCATGATAATTTAGGTGATTAAAAAGTTGATATCCACGTGCAGGGAAGTTTTTGGTTGTGAGTGTGCACATAGACACAGTGTTCACACAGGCCTCCTTTGTGCCACAATTGTGGATGAAGCAACTCTAGGAGGGATGAATAATCCATAGAGTTAAAAGACTTAAGATGTTAGTAGATCCTGAGAAGTTGAAGGATGGACTATAACTCAGCAGGATGAAATGTTACATAAGGCAGTTAGTTCAAAAAATCAACTGCATATGGACAGGATGGGGAAGCCCTGCCTTACTTAATAGCTGTTCATGTGAAACAGACCCAGAGACTACAATTGACCTCAAGCTCAATATGAATCATCTGTGTGGTGTGGCTGCCAAGGAGACTAATACAATCTTGGGCTACGTTAAGAGAAGTTATAATATTGAGATCCAGGGAGGGGGGTGTTCCCACCAGGTTCTGATTAATCAGACCACACTGGGAACATTGGGTCTAGTTCTCTAAGACAGTTTCTCAGTGGAACATCAACACATTCATTCTTTCAAAAAACATTTATTGAATGCCTACTACATGCCCTACACTGTGCTAGATGTGAAGGATACATCAATGAATTAAGCATGCCCCTTGTCCGTATAGAGCTCACAGTCTAGCAGAAATAAAACAGTGCTGGATTTCACATAGCATTCAGTAATTTACAAAGCAAAACTTATAAAGCAAAATATATTCAGTCTACTGTGCTCTGAATGCTCTAAATGTTCTCAGGCATCAGGTAGACTCTCTCTCTCTTCCCCCAGCCCCCCTAGTGGTCTTCTTCATCTGAGGTGGAAAGTTACCTCAGGCTCCCTCTCCTCCATCTGACCTTCCAAGCTCATCTCATTGATTTCTGTACCTTGATTCCTTTTGCCCAGTCCCGTTTGCCTCACCTACTGGGCTGCAGAATCCTCGCACCCTGGATTTGAGCGGGAGCTGCCTTAATACCCCAGGACATGTTTTCTGCGGTGGGTGTGCTAAGCTGGCTCTCGGCATCGATCCTTTGAGAGTGCCATCTGGTATTGCAGAGGCTGGAAAGCTAAGAACTACACCCAGGCTGCCTTGAACCTATGGTTCTGGATGTAAATCAGGTTTTGCTGACTGGATATGGGATTTGGAAGGTGGAATTTGAGCAAGGGCCATCTTTCCACCACTTTGGCTCTTACTTTGGGCAAGCGTATCTAGGGCAACAAAGTGCCAGTGTCCAGTTGTACCTATCAGGATGGGCTATGCTGTGCTGAGAAATAAATTATCCCCACATCACATGGGTGGCTGTGGCTTCTGGTCCCTCTTTATCCCAGTTGGGGACCCAGGTTGGCAGAAAAACCCTCACATGGAGCATTGAGGTCACTGTGACAAATGAAAGAGAGAATATGGAAAAGTCGAGAACAGCATCTAAACCTTCCAGTAGGAAGTGACACATATTTCATTGAGTCACATGGTAACTTAACACCAGGAAGGCAGAGAAGGCTAATTCTACCGTGTGCCTAGGGGAGGAATGGGAATACTGAGTGAATAACTCTCATGGCTTTCATACCAGTTATTAGCTTCTGAACACTGAAGTCTGGTTGTGGGGTGGCAGAGGTGACTTCCTGACCCTAGCACCCTCCTGACTTCTTGTTATCCTGGTGGTAGTAGAAGTACAAGCTCCCCTGGCCATGTCCCAAAAGTATTTCCCAGAAGGTCAGCCTCAATCCCACTCCTCCAGCCCCTCTAGTGACCTGGTGATCACTTAATTACCTGGGTTAAATCCCTTTCTGCTTAGCTGGGCTTCAGTGTCTTCTGTTGCCTGCAACTGAACCCCAGTGGAGACATGCTCCCTGCATACCCTGCCCTGGCCTCCAAGACCACCTCAGCACAACCCTATGACATCAGCTATCATTAGCTCTGGTTCACTGAGGAAAAAAATGAGGCCCACAGAATTCAAGCGACTTATCTAAGTTCATAAAATCAGAATGTACTCAGTTCTCTTGACAGCTTGTAAGCAGCTCACTCCACAAAACCACAAACCATGTTCAGAGAAGCACATTCCAAGGAGGGAACCAGGGAGTCCCTGGACACACCATCTCATAGGGAAGACTAAAGACAACTGACTTAAACTGCCTAAAGGGGCATTGGAGCAGACTGCATTCCACACCCCCCATAAAAAGAAATAGCCACAGCAATATTCCCAGTCCCATATGCTCTTCCTGAGCCCTGTCATTCTGCCAAGTGGAGGTGGCATCTATTTCACCTCTTTGAATCTGGGCCTGCCTTTGTGACTGCCTGGATGAGAAGAATGTGACAGTAGTAATGCTGTGTGACTGCTGAGGCGAGGTCATAAAAGTTGGTACATCTCCTGCCCAGCTCTGTGGAATGTCACCCTTAGAACCTAGTCACACATGTGAGGAAGCCCAGCACATACGCGAGCAAATAGTCATTTTCCAGTTTACAGGCTCAGCTAAGGTCCCAGCCAACAGCATCAACCGTCAGGCATGTGAGTGCATGGAACTCTAGATGATGCTAGCCCCAGCCTTTGACTCAACCCAACTAATGCTGGGTGGAGCAGAAACTAGCCATCCCTACTGAGTTCTGCCAAAATTTCAGATTTGTGAGCAAAATAAATGTCATTTTTGTTTTCAGCCACTAAGTTTTGTTACACAACATTAGGTAACTGTGACAGGTGCCCCCATTCAAGAGGAAGTCAACTTATTCTGCCCAGCTGCTCATTCACTTTGTTAAGAAGTTTTAAGTAGCTGCTGCCTGGCATTGTTGGGTCCCGGAAGTTCAGAGGTGGCTAAGACACCACGCCACCCTTCAAGAAGCTATGGTCTTGTAGGGGAGTTATATGGGCAATGAGGTAATTACAGTCTGGCAATTGCTAAAAACGGAGCTGTGAGTGCATCACAAAAGCAAATCCAACTTCCTCTGACTGGGAAAGTCAATAAAAGGTTCCCAAGATGACAACTTGCATTTGTCTCACAGGATAAACAGAAGTCCTATGACAAGAGAGCGAGGAAGGCCCTCTAGCAGAGGGAGGACCAAGTGCAAGAGCAGGGCAGCGTGACTGAACAAGGCAAGTCCAGGGAAGAGAGGGAGATGCTCCGTGGACTGCAGAGAATGGGCTAGAGGGGAAGGAGTCAGACTCAGAGAAAGAGTAGATGGCAGGAGATGGGTACAGTCATTCTGCCAGGAACAAGTGACAGACATGACCTTGGAAGGAGAGTCCGCGTAGTTGGTTACAGTCTCCTGGGAGAAGTGAGGGAGAAGGAAGCAGTGGTGATGAGAATTTCTGGCAAAAGAAACCATCATTTGCTGAGAGGAAGAACTCTCCATACGAGTGACTTGGGAAGGAGTTGATGGGTTTGTTTTTGGATTCACAGATGATAAGGTGTGCACTAGAGTGATTTTAGCTATAGGTATTAGACTGCCTTACTGGAAATGGCTTAGAATAAAGGTGTGTGTTATCCTCCATGGTAGTAACACGGAGGTCCCACATTGGTTCATTGGTTCAATCACATAATCAATGACACAAAATTCTTTCATACTTTAGGTCTGCCAACCTCAGCACATTGAGTTTATCCCCTCATTGTTGTACAGTGGCCACTGGAGATCGTAGCAACATTAGATTGTCACTTCCAGCCAAAGAAGAGTGGTTTCCACTCCTGAACCTTTATTATACTGTGAACTGCCCTGTAGACAGGCCCATGGGTCGAGGAAGTTAAGGTATCTCTGGTTCTGGGTTAAGGGGCAAGCAAACACTGAAGGAGGAGAAGAAAGAGAGCTGAAGGACGAGCTGACTGGAGGCAGTGGCTGGGCTTCCCAGGGCCCTGGGACTGCTATTTGTACTCAAGTTGCTAATGAAAGGGAGACCTGCTAGGCTGCTGCAAGACGGGATTAGAGGATACAGGGAAGGGAAAGCGCTTTGGACGTGATCCCAGTGGTGGGAGGGGAGCACAGACTATTACCTAGAGAAGCAGTTGCTAAGACAGTCTGACTTCCAAATGGACTTGGTCTAGTTTGAATTCCATCATAGGGTTCTTCCAGCCTTCCCTGAGATGGAGCCCTGAGTTTACAGCAGATGGAGAAGCACAGCCTGTACAGGGCCGATTGTAGAACCCAGGGTCCCTGAGGGTATTCACAGTGACAGTGCTTCCCAGGGGGCTCAGGAAATTGTTTCAGAGCCTGCATTGCTAGCCCTAGTGTCTGACATCATGAATGGCTATGCACACAGGGTGCCCACTGACCTCTCACTGGCTTCTCCACCTTCCTGCCCCACAGCAGATAAGAGGGACCAATTTGCTCAGGACCAGTCTCATTATATGCCCCAATGAATGAGAAGCCTTCTGATGAGATGACAGAGGCCCACATTAAAGTAGCCCAAAACAAGGTTGGAAGATAGTTGCCCTGCAGAGTACTTTGATTACTTTGAGTAATAAGCTGTTGTATTAAGATTTCGTGGCTGTTTGTTACTGCAGCATAACTTTACTTATCTTAATGAAAATACAGGCATATGGTATGAGCTCAATGCCCATCCATTTACAGGAAAACAGCTACCAACTAGTTATCTAACCTCAGGTCAGTCTCTTCATCTCTGAGTCTCTATTTCTCCATCTGAAAATGGGAGTAGTGACCTCTGTTTCATAGGAGTGTACAAGGACTGAAAGTGACAGTGCTTGGCTCATGAAGGTACACTGTCATACCAGGTGTTCCGCTCTTCTTCATTTCATTCCCTTTCCATGAGTGAGACACACAGAGGTAAGTAGCATCCTCCCTATCTGGAGGATGTCCCAGTGTCATTCAGGGCACAAAGGGAACTGGGAGATGGGACAGCCTTCCTGGGGGAAAACGGCATTCCTTGAGAAGCAGCTGAGCATGGGGCTGGACTCTCCATTCCAGTTTTTGTCTAGTGGGTTTTAAAAGTAGGGAGGAGGTGAAGCCTGCCCTTTCTGTTTGTCAGGACTCCCCAAGCCTCTTCTTCCCCATCTCCAAAATAGGGAAATATCTTAAAAGGCAGCCACTTTTCTCCCCTGCCCTCCGACCTTTTTCAGCCGTCCTTCAAGAGGAGCCAGGGTTCACAGCTAGCTTGGGCTTCCATGTCATTCTAGAAATGCAGCCCAAGAGGTGAAAGAGCATTCCAAGAATGTCCTCTTACCAGGTTGTACTCAGGAAGCCCTTGCTGAGAGGCCACTGTTCTTCCCATGTGCCCAGCCACGGGTGCAGAGACATGGAGAGGGAGGAGGCAGCCGGGGCCACCTGGGCAGCCCCTGGCAGGAGAGGTGCTTGTCAGGTATGCTGATGTTTTGGAGGGTGGGCTGTGAGCTGGATGGGGTTAAGCAGCCCTGTCACTAGGCTGTGGAGAGAGAGGCTGTCCCACAGGGCCAAGGGCAGGCCCGTAGCCCACCCCATGTGCCCCGGGGAGTCAGAGTGATTCAATAAATAAGACAGATTTGGGTTTAAGTTTCCTGCATAGCCCTGACTTTATGTGTGGCCTTGGACAAATCTCTTATGACCTCTATTTTCACCTCTGGGAAATGGAGAACACATCTGTCTCATCAGGCTTGGCACCTGGTGGGTGCTCACAGTGGCAGGCCAGACTTGCAGTCTAAAGGGCGACCCCCTGGGAAAGGCAGCCCCTGCTGAGGACTAAGAGAGAAATGGTTCCCCAACTGGCTCTGTTCTGGGCAAGGACAGAGATGCCGGCTGTGTGGTGGAGCAGGCGGTGGACGGGAGACAGCACTGCTGGTGGCTATGGCACGTGCATCCCTCTCACATCCCGCTTGGCCTTGGACAGCGGACAGCCAAGGCTGCCTCCCTCCCCAGCTGTTCCTTGTGCCCCAGATAAATTGTTTCCGCCTGAGCTGCCTGCTCCCCCACAGCCATCTTCCTGTTGCAACACCTCGGCTGGACAGTAAATACAGGCCCTATCTGTCTCTACCACATCCCTGGCTCCCTGCCGGCCACAGGCTCATCCTCCTCCAGCCCAGCTGTGGCCAGATGTGCCCATGGCTTTCACAGCTGTTCCCTTGACCCCTGAGTCAAAGCTCTCTCTGTCAAGGGATTGCCCCTGTCCCTCCCTGCCCCTTCCATATTAGCCACCTGTACTCCCAGCCTCCCGCTTTCCTATCAGGGCAGGAATTGAGGGCCCTGGGGCTGCCTTTTAATTGTAGATTTCTCTCCCATTCCCCACACCTTAGCAGCAGCTGTAGCCTCCAGTCTTTGGCAACACCATGAAAGACACTCATGGTGTCTTCGATGTGCCCCTAGCACCCTGCTTTCCAGGTCCACTGGGTTTGTCTCCCCTTTCAGCCACCCAGGATCTCCAGGTGCTCCCAGCTCCTTGTGGGAAGGAGGAGACAGTCTGATAAGCCCATTCATACCAGGTGCTCGAGACTCAGCACCTTGCTATTTCCAGGTTCTGTGTTCCTTTTAGTACCTCACAAGGCCTCATCTTCCCAAGTGGGAGTCATCTCCACCATTCCTACCCTGGCCCTGGCCCCATGCAAGCTCCCTGGAGGGTTGAGGTCCCCAGTCATTCCCCCAGAGAGAAGAGAGCTTCTGTTCTCTCTTGAGCTCCAGGAGCTGCTAGTGGGTAGGGCCTGTGTTGAGTACAAAGGGAGCAGGGTCTCTTTCTGAACTATGTAGGAGTTTGGAGATATTGGTCCAGCCCTCTGGGCTTCCACATTCTCAGCATCAGGCCACAGCTCTGGCTTCCCGTATAGACAAAAAAAGATGATCCTGTCTCCTTGTCCAAATGACCCAATAGGACACTGATGGATACTGCTCCCTTGATCCCCTTGACTCCCACCCCCCACACCAACATAACAGGAGAGAGGGGAAGTGTCACACCCACCTCCTCCAATGGCAGCATTTTTACCAATCTTTTAAAACTTTGACACAACAGTTTCTTAGACCATGATGAAAAGATCATTTAGAGAAAAAATGTGTAAAGACCAATTGCTTTGCTCAGAATGCAGTGAAAACCCAAGGGCTTCCTCCCACACTTCAGAGGCTCGGGCTTAGGCTCCAGCCCCTCAGGCCCATGTCCAGGCTCCTGCCTGAGCTTCAGAGCCTGGTGGCTGGGCTTCTACTCCCACACCAAACCTCTCCAGAGCTCACCTTTGCTGAGCTGCAACCCCTCTGTTCCTCTCAATCCCTTTTCTGTAGCCCTGAAGATTTTCCCACCATGGATTGTTCTCTCATTCCCCATAATGTTTCAGTCCCCAAATTGTAGGGTCAAGGGGGCTGATTAGAGAGAAGGAAATGTAGAAAAAGGGGCTTAGAAATTATTCTTGCCATCCTCTTTCTTCCCAGAGGGATATAACTGAGGCCAAGACATGGTGCTGAGAATGACAGCAGCTGAGATTTATCACGCATTTACCACGTGTCAGATCTTGAGCTGAGCATTTCCCATGCACTGGCTTATTTAATCCTCACAACATTCCTCTGAGAAAAATATTATTATTATCTCTATTTTACAGAAAAGAAAACTGAGGCTTTGTGAGCTTAAATGACTTGCTCCAGGACACCCAGCTACTACCTGTGACAACCAAGATTCTAACACAGGAAATTCGTATTTTAAAGCCTAGTGCTTTGAACCACCAGCTGTATTGCCTCCTCCATAGATTTTTTAAAATCACGTAACAAATTGGCAGTGTAACGGGCTCCAGAACCAAGGTTGTTGTCACTTGCTGCTCACCACTAAAGGCCAAGTCATTAGTGAGCACTTGTTGTGACGAGGGCAGGACCTGGCCTGGCTGGGAGGCCCCTGCTGTCCTTTCCTAGTCCCTTCCCTCTCTGACGCAACCCAGCCCATTCGGGAAGAATGCTTGAGTTGAGCTCATCTAGCTAAACTCCTCACTGTGACTTGCTCCAGGTCACAGGAGAGCCTAACTCCCAGACTAGCCCTCTCCAGACCCTGACTCCATTTTCTGAACCCTGCTCTGGCAGGCCAGGCCTTTCCAGGGCCACATCAGCTCCAAGAGTATTTTGGTGGTCAAGACTTGGTGGCAAGTCCCAACAAGTCCTCTCAGAGGGGTTAAGATTAGCACAGGGACCTCAGCTATGACTCACAGAGGTGGTTGGGGTCAGGCCAGCCTGGCTCCTGTTACTGCTCTCCTCTGATTCACCAGTGGAAAAAAAATTGGTCCAAAACCTTTCCCCAGCTGCAAGCTTCCTCCCTCCCGCAACTGGGTGCTGCAGCCTCAGAACCTGGGCTTTTAGGGATTTCCTTCTTTGGGTCCCACCCTGATGTTGCCCAAACCTTCCCTCATTTTATCCATCCTCCTGTTCTCCTCAACCTCTAGCCAAAGGGTGTAGCCCACCTTCTCTGCTTCAGAGAGAAAACCCTAGTTCAGAAGGTGGCCTGGTACAGCCAAGCTGTATCTACACCTCACTGAGACTTCTCAGATTTTACCAGAACTTTGAGGTGTGATGCCCTCACAGCAAGTATTAAGGGACTTATATGTCTCTTGTCACTCACTCAATGTTAAAGCCATGTCAGGATTGGTGAATTAGTTTTATGTGTATGCCTGTGAGTGTGCGCATGTGGGTGTGTATGTGTAGAGGGAGTGTGGGGAAGGAGATCTATGAGTAGGCCTGGATAACCCACAGAGATCCCAGGGCCCTGTGCTCAGAAATCCCAGATCAGAGCTGAAAGAACTTAGTTTCCCCATCTGTAGGATGGGTGACCCTGCATGCCTGTTTTTCCAGAGCCACTGGCTCTGGATCACCCATGGTCTTGTCACACAGAGCCTTGGCTTAGGTCTGTGACAGATATCATCATATTGCTAGACTCTCTTCCTGGTCTGCATCCTGGGGGCATCTGTGAAGAGGCAGCATGGGCCACCAGGCAGCCCCTGTCTGGGAGCAGGAGGGAAGAAGCTCAAGGAACAGGAAGGGTTGACTTCCAGTGAGACCAACCAATCAGTGGCTGTCACCCAGCACACCATGGCCACCTGTGCTTTAGGTTTAGGTTGTCTCTTTTCACACAAGGCCTCAGGGTCCCTGGAATGGCAAGTGCAGTGGTAACTGTGAAATTTACTTTTTCCTCTCTCCTCTTCATTTTCAAGAACATGACAGAGACATGGCTGCCATGGTGCTATGAATTGTGGATGGAGTGATCATAGCTGGAAGGCCTAGGGCCTGGAACATGCTGCTGTAGGCACTGGTGGGAAAGAATGGCCCTTCTCACCCCCAGTGTGAGGACAAGGCCAAGGCCATCAGGGAGCAGGACTTCTCCATCAGGATGGAGAAGATGTTAGGGGCAGGCCCAGGCAGGGAGGACAGACATGTGTTCCTGTCTCTTGCCCAGCCTGGGACCAAGCTGGAGGAGGCTAGTGAGAACCCAGAGACATTTCTGCAACTGCAGAGTTCCTGGGATCACCTGGCCTGGAGAAAACGCAGGACAGCACCCCTTTAGAATCCCAATGGATATAGCAGACAGATGCCCATTACAAAATCAACATGGGTGTGGAACAACTGGGTCAGGATGCTGATCACTAAGGGTGGGGCTGGTGGCCATTGTGTAAGCTTGAGCTGGTGGGTAATAAAGAACTGCACTCTTCCATGGGACAGAGGATGAGATGGGCGGAAGATGGCTTTAGATGGATAGTGTCATGGATGAGGAGGGAGTGTCATGTAGAAGGAAGGATGATTTGGGATCCATGGGAAGGGTGAGGTTTTGTGGAATGTCGGGAAACCCACTCACATAGGGTCTCCTTGCTCATGGATGAGTGGTCTCTGTATCCTCCAGTCACTAATTGCCTAGGACATAGAATCCTCAGAGTAGGTGGCAGGGTCTGCCCTGGAAGGTGGCTGCACCCTACAGAAACCATGCTGAGCTGGGGCTCCAGGAAGGCTGTGTACTGGGGAAGCTGTGGCCACACACAGGGTGGGCTCACGCCAGTGCAGGAGGTTGGCTCTCTGGCTCACCCCAAGCCTGCAAGTCATATTTGGCTGTGCTGCCCAAGGCCACCCTGTGTGGGGGGAGCACAGCTGGTGGACCCAGAAGGGCTCAGCATGACCTCCATCCTCTCTGCTTCATTCCTGCTGCCCCTAGGGACAAGCAGGGCCAGCTCAGGTCGTTCCAGCTGACATCCCTCAACAAACAACACCCCCACCCTTACCGACCAGGCCTTGTTTACATCTCTGCCTTTGCTCCAGACCTGAGCATCACAGAATGCAGAGTGGAAGTTTAAGGGGATAGTGGGGGTCATAGCATTGCCTAGGGGAAAGCACCCATCAGTCTGGGGACTAAGGATATCTCTACAAACCCATGTATCCTTGTTCCTACTTCTGATGGGACAGGGAAGGTGCATGGGTACTAGTCCAGCATAAAAACTGAACTGGCAGAGACCTCTCTCACATCTGAAGGAAACCTATGGGCACCAGTGCTACCTTCCGATGTCAACCTTTGCACCCACTCTGGTAGGGGATCCCTATGACTCTCTGATAACAAACTCATTCCTACCCTTCAGACACTCCTTCCTCACCCCAGCCTGCTTTACCTGACTATCCCCTACTTATCTGTCTAGTGTCAGTTCAGAAATGACTCTTCCAGGAAGCACTCATGCACTGCCTGACCCATCATATTTATGTTAGGCAACAATGTTCCTCTGTGCTGCCACAACCTCCACCCCGAGTCTCTCATATTTTATTATTTATTATCCCATATTGTCATTTCTGAGATGGCCATATGAACTATTGCCTCCTTGCTGCATTGTGAACTCTATGCAGAGTGCTGGGGACAAAGTTGAGGAAGGTATAGTCCTAGTCCATCCCTACAGTTTACATGGTGTCTTAGTCTATTTTCTGTTGTTATAACTGAACATAAC
>NW_003852463.1:4112446-4113643 GCF_000181295.1 Otolemur garnettii
GGCCTTCCTGTTGCATCATGACATAGTGGGAGGCATCACATGGCAAGACAGAGCAAATATGCTAGCTCTGGTCTCTTTCCTCTTCTTCTAAAGCCACCAGTTCTACCATAAAGGGCATACCCTGATGATCCTATTTAATCCTAACGTTCAAATGTCCTGCCTCCATATACCATCAAATGTGAATTGAGGAATTAAACATCTACTGCATTCTATTTGAGGGGCACATTCAAGTCATAGCATAGGAAAAAGTAAATATCCTAAACTACTGTTAGAAAGTAGTGTCCTCACTCATGGCTATGGTTGACCTGCCAACAACTTTTCCTTCAGCTTTATCATCATCATAATGACCATCTCCACCCCCTCTTTTGGGTACAGCTTTGTTAAGTCATAACTGATATATACCTATTTTCAGTGCACAGTTTGATCAAGTCTGACATATGCCACATCTGTGAAGCCATAACCACAATCAAGATAACAAACATAACCATCATCTCCAAAAGTTTCCTACTGCCCTTGGAAACCGTTTCCTTCTACCCTTCCCAACCCCACACCTGGCCCCCTAGCAGCAAGTACTGTTCTGCTTTCTGTCCCTATGAATTAGTTTGCATTTTCTAGAGCTTTATATCAAAGGAATCATATAACATGTACTCTTTTTGATCTGGCTTCTTTAACTCAGCAGAATTATTTTGAAATTTATCTAAGCTACTGCATGAATCAGTAGTTTCTTCCTTTTATTTGCTGACTAGTGTTTCATTGGATAGATATACCAGAATTTGTTTATCCATGCACCTGTTCATGGATGTTTGAGTTGTTTCCAGTTTGGGACGATAATAAATAAAGTTGCTCAACATCTGCCTTTGAGTCTTTGCCCAACTTGGTGTATGTATAGGCTTTCATTTCCCCATATCACCACCTTTATGTATGGCCATTGCTGAATGGGAGAGGAGACCCTGGTAGGAAGGATGTCTTGAAAGGGAAGTGGCAGAGTGTACAGTGGGAAACAGATGGTACTGACTGAGGCCTGCACAGGACAAAGGTTGAGTTTCCTGGGAGGTGTCTGGTTTCACACAGCCCATACACTCTGTGAGGGCTCCTGGCTCTTCATCCTATTCTCCACATGAGGCTGAAGAGGTTTTACAGGTTTCTTCACTTATGCCCAGTTTAGAATGGAGAATTATCTACCCGCACCATTCTATT
>NW_003852463.1:4113734-4129010 GCF_000181295.1 Otolemur garnettii
CACACACACACACACACACACACACACACACATCCTCTGCAGTAGAGAGGGTAGGAGCTGTAAGGTTGAGGGTCTAGAAGGAGAGAGAAGGGCTTCTTGGCTGGGAGGGTGGAGTTGCCCTAAGGCCCCTGGAAGCAGCTGCCCTGGCCTGACCTTGGTGCTATGGGGCCCCTGGCTGAAAGGGTAGCTGAGATAGTGTGGAGTTTGAGAAACTCCGCTGGTGTCTGGCTGCTTTTAATCTTAAGTGCATACCTCTTCCCCTGGCCCTGAGGCTCAGAAATTCTTTGGGCCCCAAAGCCCCCACACTGGCTGTTCCTATACTCTCCCTGCCTGAGGAACACATGGAAAACTGGCCTTCAAACTCCTCACTCCCCCACTCCCCTGTCACAGGCCACCCCCTTCCTTTACCCCAGGACCTCCCCATCTTCCAAGTGAGCCTTTTCTGTCCTTGGGCCCCATTTCCAAGGCCTTTCTCACTTTCCTCCCCCTTCAAGGAGGTTCCTTTGATCAGCTCAAGTCACTCCCTCAACCTGATCTGCCAACCTTCATCCTTTTTCACAAGGCCTGCCTATGTCCTGAAGTGACCTCCTTGTTGTGCCTCAAGGAGAGAGAGAACGAGACTGTCAGCATCCCAGAGGCTATGTCTACCTCCTCTACCCCTGCAGGTGGGCCTGTGCTAGGCCTTAGGACAGGGCAGTTTATTTTTCTGTTATTGTGGGCTCAGGCTGCTAGAACCAGGGACACAGGGTCTGATGAAGAGAAAGGAAGCAGGAATAAGCCATTCTTTCACCTTTCCCATCTGATTGGGTCCCTGAGCCCAGGAAAGGGGCAGAGTTGGGGCTAGAACCCAAAGGCTCTGACTTTCCATTGTATGCTCATCCCACCCTCAAATCCAGTCCACACATTTAATAAGTGCTCCTCCGTGCTTAACATGTATGTTTGTGTTTGAGGGCCTGTGTGGTTGCCTTTAGGGAGGTTGATGTCCAATCCCAAACACAAGAACACAGGCTGTGAGTCTGGCAAAAGAAGAGGGCCATGAGTCTTTGGGGTAGTGGTGAGAAGGGCACTGTAAGCAGACCCCTCTATCTAGGGGAGGGGGTCCACCATGTTGGATGACTTCTCATCATCACCCTCAGTTCAGCCTTCTCTCTTCCTTTGATCCATTCACAGCTCCCCACATCCTCCCCCCAAACTCTAGTTCCCTGATCCCAGGTCTCCTCTCAAGGGCATCTAGGAGAACAGTGTGGAGTGTATCTGGGCAGAAAGTGCTGGCCACCAATACTTCACCTCTTTTTTTTTTGGCCTTCAGCACCAGATCTTTATTAAGAAATGACCACCCTCTGCCCCCACAGCAGCCCTAGATCCCACTTCGCCACCCCTCAAATCATCCAATCACCTGCAGCCCCTAAGACTGTCTTGGTGGGGCAGGTGACACTGTGATGATATGGAAATATTATTGCCTTCTACTATAAATACCCTCAGGCCTGGTGGCAGAGGTAGGGGTTGCTGAATATAGTATCTGGCCATGGATCTTGATGAGTGCGAGAATGTTTGTGTGTGTGTTTATATCAGAATCACCTTGGGAGCTTATTAAAAATACAAATACCCAGACCCCACCCTGGACATACTGAGTCAGAATACCCAGGACATGTTGTAAAAACGTATGTTCATATTTTTGACAGTCACCAGCTAATTCTGACATCCTTCCACAGCCCCACCTTCACCCCACCAAGTTGAAAACAAAGAGATTGAGGGATAAGAGAGGTTCACAGATCTGGCCTCAGTCCTCCCACCATCCATTCAGGAACAGACCTGGAGACGCCAGCCTCATTTGGCCCCTCTGGGGGCACAGAAGCTCAGGTTTCATCTTCTTCACTGAGGAGCCCTGAGAGCCATCTATAGAAGCAGGCCTTCTCCTCTCTCAGGTTCACAGGCTTGGTCCTGGTGGTTTGCCCCCATTGGTTACTCACCTATACCTTGACAAGCTGGTAAACTCCACAGCTTCAGATTCTGTAATTGGTATCCCTGGTCAACCTTGAGCTACTTTTGAATATGCTTTTGTTTCTCTTTTTGACTACAAGATTCTCCCTCCAGCTATTCTGGATAAGTACCCTCCTTCTTCCCCAACTCTCTACTCCCCTTGCCCCGAGTCTCCAGAAGGCAGTGACAGGTTTGAAACACTCACTACTTCCACCACCAGTGCCCACCTCAGCACTGCTGTGGACATCCTCACTGCAACAACCACTATCATTAGTCCCTAGTTCTCACCACCACTGTCTTAACTGCTGCCCCCATCACCACCATTGCCAATAGCCACAATGCCTCCAGGTTCCCACCACTGCTACAACTCACACAGACACCACCACTACCAGGCATCCCTGCACTCTGAATCAAGCACTGCCAACATGTCCTTTTCAAAGCATATGGGCATGGACTGACATCCTACCCTGACTATCAGCCTTAAGCCTGACTCAGATTCTTGGCTGACACCTACATTTTGCCTTGACTTCTTTCATCTATGAGTGTACTTTCAGAACACCCCACACTGCTGGGGTATCCCCTTAGAGCCCTGCCCTGAAGGAGAAGATACTTTATTGATTAACTACAATAATGGAGACTCTGAGTGAAATATCCTCTCAGGGAACCCCTGGACTGATGGGAGAGGTAGCCCTTGTGAGGGTCTCCAGACTGAAAGAGAGGTGTGGTATATCCTCGGGGATTTCCAGGTTCCCAGGGGAATCATTTCTTCATATTGATGGAAAAGGGATTTTCTCAGAGCACCACCTACTGACTAACGTAGTCTCTCTTGCCCTGTGACCAAGGGGTGAAGGCCATGACTCAAGGAGGTCAAAGGCTGCTGGCAGAAGCAGGAGGACTATGTGGAGGAATGGGAAGAGAAGGGCAATACCATACAGTGCCTATCATTTAAGAAAGCAGAGCCAAATGGTATACCACAGACCATATTAAAAAGTGCCAGGTAACAAAATGGATGGAATTTGGGCCTTACAGCTAGGTAGCCAGACTGTGTGGCCATGATAATGCTGCCTCCTGGAGAAAGTGGCTCTGGGCTGAGCGGGCCCCTTCTGCTCCCTGTCCAAAGGCTCCAGCTTCCCCAGGGGTGACCTAGCCCATCTCCAGCCTGGGAGTGGCTGGTGAGTATGTGCCAGACTCACATTGTTTCCACAGACGCTCCCTATTTCCAGGTTGTATGTTGTGTTCACCCTGCCTGGTGCCAACCCCTGCCCTGGCAGCCCCAAGTTCAGACACAGAGCCCAGAGGCACTTGGGGCCAGGAATGCATGGAGAGGTGCCGCTGGCCATGCCCAGCAGAGCCCTCTTCCCCCACCCAGGGAGGGTAGCCTGGGGACTCAGGTGTCTTCCTTCTGCCCTTTTCCCAGTAGGGGGGTTACCTTTGTGTCTGAGATTGAGCTGGACCCTGATCAGGAGGCACCATCAGCTGTGGACTTTCACTGGTATTACCTTCTCTATTATTGCATTCAATCATGTCTAGCCATTTTGTTTGGTCCCTCAGGTTCTCCCTCTGCCTTGCCAGGCTTTTCCTTCAAAGTCTCTCTAGAAGCTCAGACACTTTTGGAAGTCATCTCTATTTTTTTCTCTTTTTCCTTAGAGAACAGAGCTCAAACTGTCATGGTTTATTTCTTATGTGAGCTACAGATAACACCAACCCTGACCTCAAACAAAACCTTGACCTTGACCACAGACCACATATTGACCTTAATACTGATCATTGATAGATTCTAACCCTAACCAAAGATAGACCCTAACCCTGGACTCAAACTCATGCTCCAACCCAACCACTCTACAGTTTCAGAGACAAACTATTGGTTACTGAAGAAAACCAGGTAAGAACTATGATGGCAGGTTCACCCTCTGCAGTGGTTCTAGCTTTCACACACATTTACTATTTCCATGAAGAGGGTCTTTCCTTTACTCTATTTAGAATCCTTTTCATCACAACTCCATCCCATATTCTCCAGGGAAC
This sequence comes from Otolemur garnettii, assembly GCF_000181295.1. NCBI lineage: Eukaryota > Metazoa > Chordata > Mammalia > Primates > Galagidae > Otolemur > Otolemur garnettii. Next base: position 4,117,737 of record NW_003852463.1, read on the forward strand.
AGAAGAAGTAGGAAATTGTCTCTGGTTACATAGGGAGGAATTTCTGCTAAGCCTGGAGCTCAGAGGAGGCCCGCGGCCGCCTAGTGGGGTCTGGATGTCACTGCATCAGAGTTGCAGGGAATATGAGTGCAGTGTGAGAGGGAGGCAGCTGCTTGGAGCTTGTTTGTCACTTCATGGGAACCAGAGGAACAATACTCTCCCCAGTACTCTGTCACTTCACAGGAACCAGAGGAACAACACTGTCCCCACTGCCAGCCAGCCCAGCCCAGTCCTTGGGGTTCCCTGCCCTATGCTACTCCACAATATCTCACCCCGTCTCATTCTCTTTCCTTCTCCTTTTCCTCCCCCCCCACTTTTTTTGTCTGTCTTTCTCTACTCTTTCCTCACCACTCCACATCTAGTTTCTCTCTCTGCCCCTCTTGTGACCCTTCCCCTCTCTGTTGTCAGCAGAGCCATAGGAAGCTCCTACCTGTTTGCACAGTTTACTCCCACTTGACATTCTGGGGTTCCCCAAGCTGATGCAAGTGTTGTCTTGGCTCTTTAACCAGAAACCTGAGCTGCATGTTTCCTGGTTCACCATATCAGAACTTGGCTCATGGTGAAATCCAAAAACAGCTTAGTGAGGGAGACCTTGGAGGTGAAATGCTTTTATGTAACAAAAGAGGGAAATTGAGATTCCCACCCACTCCCCATCCCAGGAAGGCTATTTCCCTGAGCAACCTACACTATTCACGATGGAGCTAGATGCCTGGTCAGTTCTCTACCCCTCCCAGGCTATACCTTTCCCCATCAAAGGAAATGTTTCTTGTCCATTTGTACCTATTCATTTCCACTGAATTTCATTTAGCTCCTTTGGACTGGACTGGCCTATGACATAGAAATGTAATATCAGATAATCCTTAGACACATGAAAACATGTCTAGAACCATGGATCAGTTTCACCATATAGGAAGGGGATGATGAGACCAAGTGACCTGATTCAGAAGCAAACAGAAGGATGCTGAGACTCAGCACAATTTTATAGAGATACACTGCTCCTGGAAGATTAACTGAGACAAGGATGGGCAGGATGACAGACAAACTGGGTCCTGAGTAAGAGAATGGTGTGAAGACAGGTGTCTTGTCCTCCTTCCCATCCACTCAGATCACCCTTAAATTCTCATTGAAGTGGCCAAAATATTAGAAATGTAAAAATAGAAAATATGCAAGATCACAGACAATATGGAACAGTACCACTCATATCTGGAAAATCAAATCATACATTGAAGGATAGCAGTGAGACCAATCTGCTGTGGTCCCTCCTGGGGCACAGCCCTCTTAGAGTGAAGTGCATAGAAGAAAGCCTGCAGACCCTACCATGCTCCTAATTTGAGGGATGATGGTTAGAGGACAGGATGATTTGGGAGCAAATGAGGAACAAACCGCATGAACTCTATCCTACCACAGGGCAGTAGCCAGTGTAACTGGCCTGTGAGGCACCAGGGCTTGAGCGGCAACAGCATCCCACAGAAAGCCCACATGGAAGCAGAGTTTGCTCCTGGTAGAGCAGGAGACTCGGTCCATTTGTGCTGCTATAACAAAATGCCTGAGATTGAGTAATTTACAAAGAATAGAAATTTACATCTTCATGTTCTGATGGCCAGAAGTCCAAGATCAGGGCCCTGGCAAGTTTGGTGTCTAGTGAAGGCCTCACTTGTTTCCAAAGTGGTGCCATTTTGCTGTGTTCGCTAGAGGGGAAAATCACCATGTCTTCACATAGTGGAATGCAAGAGGGACCTAAGCTAGTTCCCTCCAGTCCATTTATAAGGCACTAATCCATTCACAAGAGCAGAGCCATCATGACTTCATTGTTTCCCAAAGCTCCCCCTTCTAATACTACCATAATGGGGGTTATATTTCAACACACATTTTGAAGCAGGCACATTCAAACCATAGCACAGGGCAATGATCTGATTCGTGAAAGGAGACTGGGCCCAGCTATGGTTTATACCTATTATGAAGGCCAGAACTAATGGGAAAACAGAAGTAGAAAATAACTTCCCAAAGTACGAAGCCAGTATCCCAGACACATAGCTTCCCTTCAAGCATGCTCATAACTGCCTTCATTCCCAATTTGAACTAATTGCATAACTTATTACCACTCACCTTTTAAGGTATGGCAGCAGGATTTGTACAGCAACTAAAAAGATGTGATGGGAACTAAGGGCCATCTGATAGGCGGCACTGGCCAGGCAAAAACCATGGCTTGTCAAGTTGTCCTCAGGAGGAAGTCTAAAAACCCAGCATGGAGCAGACAGAATCTAGAGGGGAAAAAACACCACAATCAAAATTCAGAAGATAAATACACTTATGTCAAATATTTAGTATAGAAAACAGAAGAAATATTGGGAAATAACTACTTTATATTCTCAAATAATTCAAGAAAATGTGAACTCTATGAAAGAGTAGATAAAATACAGGGTGATAAAATATTAGACTGAAATGAAAAGGGAGAGGATGATAAATTTAAGAGAAAAGAGGCATTTGGTGTTGGGGAAAGACAGGAAGGAAATTAGAAATGCCATAGCAGAATTGAAATCTTCATTAGAAATGGAAAGAGGAATTTAACACTGCAGAAATTAGAATCAATGATGTGATAGATATTTGAGAAATTTTCCCAGGATGCCAATGAAAAACTAAGGGGACAGAATGATTAAAAAAGAACATAGATGTTCACGGATGGGAAGATGCAATACTGTTAAGATGTCAGTTCTTTCCAACTTGATCTATAGATACAATATAATCCCAATCAAAATTCATACAAGTTATTTTACAGATATCAGGAAACTGATTCTGATATTTATATAGAGAGGCAAAAGATCCAAAACAGCCAACACAATACTGAAGGAGAACAAAGTTGGAAGACTGACACTTTCTGCCTTCAAGACACTATAAATTTGCAATGAGTTAGACAGTGTGGTATTGGTGAAAGAATAAACAAATAGACCAATAGAACAGAACAAAGAACTCAGAAATAGACCCTCCATCTACTGATCTTTGACAAAGGAGAAAAGGCAACATATTAGAGCATATAGTCCTTTTAACAAACGGTGCTGGAACAACTGGATATCCACGTACAAAAAATAAAAAATCTAGACATGAACTTTATACCCTTCACAAAAATGAACTCAAAACAAATCATTGACCTAAATTTAAAGAAAAAAAAAACTATAAAATTCTTAGATGATAATATAGGAGAAACTCTATAACTTTAGGCAGGGTAATGACTTTTTCAATGTAACACCAAAGATATAAACTATGAAAGAAATAATTATTATGCTGGATTTCATTACATTTAAAAACCTCTGCTCCACAAAAGACAACATCAAGAAAATGAGAAGACAGTCTTATATTGGGAGAAAATATTTGTAAAAGGATTGTTTTATCTGATGAAGGACTGCTTATCCAAAATGTATAAAGAATCCTTAAAATTCAACAATAAGAAAACAAACACACTGAATTTAAAAAAGCTCAAGAGATCTCAATAGACACCTCACCAAACAAGGTATACAGATGGTAAGTAAGCATAAGAAAATATGCTCTTCCTCAGGTGTCATCAGAAAAATTCAAATGAAAATGAGATCCACCATATACCTATTGGAATGACCAAAAATGCAAAACATTGTCAATTCCACATGCTGCTGAGGATGTGGAACAACAGGAACTCTCACTCACTGATGGGAGGAATATGAAAGAGTATACAGCCACTTGGGAAGACAGTTTGGCAGTTACTTTCAAAACCAAGAACCTAAGCATACTCTCATCTACCACATGATCCAGCAATCATACTCCTTGGGATTTATCCAAAAGAGCTAAAGACATGTCCATACAAAAACCTGCATATAGATGTTTATAACATATTTGTTAATAATTGCCAAAAACAGGAGATAACCAAGATGTCTTTGAGTAGATAAATGAATAAATGAAGGTGGTATATCCAGGCAATGCAGTATTTTTCAGTGCTAAAGATAAACATGCTGTCAAGCCATGAAAATGCATGAAGGAAACTTAAATGTATATTAGCAAGTAAAAGAAGTCAACCTGAAAGGGCTACACACTGTTTGAGTCCAACAATAGAACATTCTAGAAAAGGCCAAACTATGGAAACAGTAGGAAGATCAGTGGCTTCCAGGGGCCCAGAGGGGAGACAGGGATACATAGGTGAAGTACAGAGAAAGTTTTAGGGCAATGAAAGTGTTCTGTATGGCTCGGCACCTATAGCTCAACCGGCTAAGGCACCAGCCACGTACACCTAAGGTGGCCGGTTCAAATCCCCAGCCCGGACCCGCCAAACAACAATGACGGCTGCAACCAAAAAATAGCCAGGCGTTGTGGCGGGCGCCTGTGGTCCCAGCTACTTGGAAGGCGGAGGCAAGAGAATTGCTTGAGCCCAGGAGTTGGAGGTTGCTGTGAGCTGTAATGCCACGACACTCTACCCAGGGGGACAGCTTGAGGCTCTGTCTCAAAAAAAAAAAAAAAAGAAAGTGTTCTGTATGATACTACAATGCAAACACAAACCAGACAAATTGTCATCTATGTAAGGGTCCCAAGACTATTGCATCCACGTTCCCTTCCTAGATAAGGATATGCACTTAAAGACATAATAATCCAGCAATAAAGAACTTGAAGGCTGAGTGTAGTGGCTCACATCTAGGAGGCTAGGGTGGGAGGATCACTTGAGCTCAGGGGTTCAAGACCAGCTTGAGAAAGAGCAAGACTCCCATTTCTACTACAGATAGAAAAATTTGCTGGGTATACTAGCAGGAGCCTATAGTCCCAGCTACTCAGGAGGCTGAAGCAGGAGCCCAGAAGTCTGAGGTTACACTAAGGTATGATGATGCCATTGTACTCTATCTTGGGCAACTGAGCAAGACTTAGTCTCAAAAAAAGAGAGAGATTATAGAATGAGTACTATTAAATATAGACTTCTGTCTAAGTAATCATGACTGTACTTGTTCAAAGTTGAAGAGAAGCTATCTGAGACCTAGGTGGCCATTTCTATGTACAGCTTTTATTTTAGATTCCTTAATTCTTTGACCATAAGTAATTCATCTAAGCCATAAAGGCGATAACTTGATAGAAGTTGTGTGTAATTAATCTGTATACCTAAGATGCATGCATTCTATTGCCTATAAGTTACATAATCACTAAAAATAAACACAGAGTAGGCATTCTTTTTGTCTTTTGGGGGATGCCATGCCCTGTTCTCTGCTCTTCTTTTAATCTCTTTGCCCTCTCTCTCTAATTTTTCTCTCTCTACCTCTCTCTTTATAAGTCTAAAATAAATTCATACTTTTATATCCTATAAAAACAAATAAACAAATGAAAGAACCTAAAAAGTATCCATTTATATCCAAAGCATTGGAATTCTCGCACCTAAGAAGAAATACTACTAGATGGATATCCTTTAGGGCAAATAATTGTCCCTATGATGTCTTTGTGTGAATTAGAAAATGTCACTCCCTTTCTCAGGATCCTTTACTTCTATCTCTTAAAAATCACAGTAATAAGTATACAAGTCTTTGATGGCTACGATTAAATAATATTCCCTTAGTTTTGGTGAACTTGTATAGTGCACAACCAATACAACCTTAAGTTTTAGCTTTGGCTGCCCTGCCTGTTACAACCCCTTCCCCTATAGCCTTTGCCTCCGCCTACAGTAAGAGTGGACCAAAACTTAGCTGCTTTCTTGCCTGGTTGGCAGAGTTCATCAAAGCTGGCCCATTCTTTATTTCAAAACTTAATTTCTGGATTTATATGGTAACTTTCTCTCTATAGGGCAAGTTTGCCACAAGGTTTGCCAGATTTCTTGCTACAATGGCCAGAAATGAGTGGATGACCCCTACATCTCAAGATTGCTTGGAAGTCTCTTGTCTTTTTCTAAATCTACCACATACTATGTAGGGATGAGCCTGCCATTGGTCTTAGCTATCCTGTGTGTGACCAGGCACTCATGGGAAGTAAACTAGTGGGCATAGGCTATTAAGGACTCCTGGGCTTATTTCAGAAAGCCTGCTACCCAGGAACAGAATTCACCCTCTCCTCTTCCCTATAAACCTGTATGAAGCCATCTGTTCAGGTCTGCTGGGTAACACCCATCCTCACCTTCCTGCTTTGTTGGTCCCCTAAGGGTGGCCAATGCCTCTACTTTCTCTTCTCTTCCAGAATTAATGACACTAATCAAAGGAATTTGAGAGCATCTTTATTCTCATGATCTGTAAGTTTTCCTAATCGCTTGATAGATCTAAAGCCCCATATTTCTTACCATAGAATCAACTCAACAACTTCTTTCAAAGAATAAATGGGATTAACAAATTTTAACTACTCTCTATTGGAAAGAGGTCAATGGTTCTAGAGTTTGTGTGTATGTTTTCCTAAAGTTGAATTTTACAAATTGTAATGAATAAAGTGCCTAAGTATGACAAAATAGATGTGCAAATTACTCTTTCCCAAATTGCACCAGGTTAGTAAATGTTGTTACTATAGAATACTATAGGGAGTCTGACCAACTACCCTTAAAGGAGATAATAGGGTTAATTAAGACTGATGTAACTATGGCTAGTAATTTCAGCCCCAGAAGAAGTTATAAAAAAGGTGAGTACTTCTCTCTTTTGAAGCAAATGACCAGTTGTGAGCAAAACTTTCTGCATCCATCTGGTCCCACAAAAACTATGGAGTCCGGGAGACCTGCTTAGGCCTTATTTGAAAGACAGAAAAGAAGGAAAGAAAGAAGGTAGCAGGCAGGGAAGGAAGGAGAGAGAAGGGAAGTAAGCTTGTCATCAGGTGGCTGTGCTAGCATCTAAGTCTTATGTAACATTTAGAGCAGTGGTTCTCAACCGTCCTGATGCCACAATGTATTTTCATTATTACAAAGGGGTCACAACCCACAGATTGAGAACTGCTAATTTAGAGTATCTGATGATCCATTTTTAGGCTCCTGGCATCCTGAAATTCCTTCCTTCTTGCTATATTAAAACAGTGTTTCTGAACTGGGAGGGATTTAGCAATGACTGAGGACATTTTTGCTTGTCACAACCTAGGAAGGGGGGTTGCTACTGGCATCTAGTGAGTAGAGGCCATGGATGCTGCTAAATATTCTACAATGCACAGGACAGTTCCTTCCCCTGGGATTCATCCAACCCAAAATGTCAGTAGTGCAGAGGTTAAGAGACTCTGTTTGAAAAGAACTAGAATTAGGCCCAACACAGAGAATGGGATTGCCTCTGATAAAGATAAGCACCAAAAATATGTTGGAAAGCTTCCCCTTAACTGCCCCCCCACCCCGCTGCAGTGACTTGCTCCAGGTGTGTCTAATTTAGCTGTCTCCCTCCTTCAGCACCTGAGCTGTGGCTCATAGCAAAACCTCTCCTGTCCCAGCCCATATGTGGAGGCCTTTCCTCCTTGTTGGTTGTTGGCTGTGGTCAGAAACCTTAAGGCCATTCCAGCAGCTTCCCACATCCCCACATGCCCATTCTGGGGTTGGCAGGCCTTGTGCCTTCGCAGATGGAGAGGCATTTATGGCTTTGAGACCATTTGTGCTCCTACTGTCTGTCCTGACTGACCTGAGCTCTCTGCCTGAGCTCTCTGCCTGGGAAGCAAGCACCCCTAAGCTTAAACCACAGCACCAAGTCCTCACATTGTCCCTCCCAGCTGGCCAATCCTGACACAGTCCTGGTTTCTGCAGTGCCCCGGACCCATTAGGCACAGAAGATGCAGCACCCAGGCCTCACAAGACTTTCAGGGGCTCTAAAATGTTTAACTTCTATGTACTTTCAAAATCAGAAGAAAAAAAGAATAATGTATAACATTGAATTATATTAGTCTTTCACCAACCCAGTTGTAAAATTACCTAGGAGGTAATTTTAAATATATAGATTTTCAGGGACAGAGAGGCCCACATGAAAGTCACGATGGGGCCTATGTTTCTGGAAGCACATACAGCCTGGGGGCCAGAGTGTTAGCAGGTGAATCAGGGCTGTGGAAGCTAAAGGAAATCTGGCAGGAATCTCCCTTCCCCTTCCAGGAAAGACTCTTAACTTTTTAAGAAATTGTTTATCTATCAAGTCCTGCTGTTTTCACCAGGGAATCTCTTAGACTTACTTTAGTGAGTTGACATAACCCCGCATAACCTCTGTTTCTGTCCGAGACATCCAGCATTGGATGGAGCCGCCCCCACAGGTTGTAAATCAGGCTTACAGAACTTTCCCGGCTTCCCTCCAACTGTGAGGTGGATTCTGAGGCCTTCGGCAATCTGTGCTGGGCTAGTCTCTCCTTCAGGATTTTCTAGTGAGGATGTACTCCTTGGATGTTCAAGGTGATGCCTGAGAATGATGACTTAATTTGTGCCATGTCTGGGAACTATCCTTAAACTAAAAGAAGAAAAAATTGAGGCAAGCTTCCAAAGTATGCCCATGCTATGACCCATCTTCACCAGACAACTACTCTTCTCTTTCCATACCAACTTGGAGCCAACCTGGGAAAAAAGGAAAGGAAGCAGTGCCTAGAGCAACTGCAAGCTGTAAGGAGCATGAAACAGAGCCCCAAGAGGAAGGGCAAACAGCACAAATGAGTTATGATGATCTAGTATATTTATGACACCAAAAATATGATAAGAAATGCAATTGTATGCCAATTACAAAACCTAAACAGATACTAAAGTGGCACAGAAGGATTAGAAGTCAAAGGATGCGTAAAAGCATGGCAGATGAGGAAAAAGAAAGACAGCAGAAGTCAAGAACACGAAACTACATGGTTCGATTGGACAAAGAATCATTTGATAAATGCTAGAGCATACGTCTGCTTTAGTACACATAAACCTTTATGTGCCTATTAACATACTTTTTGACTTAATAGAGCAAAATCTGCTAAATATGCAAGGAGAAATTGACAGGAGCATGGCATTATGGGAGATTTGGTGTCCCCATCTCACCATTTGACTAATGAAATAACTACACAAGCAAGAGTATCCAGCATCTGGATAACACAGTTCATAAAGCAGGATTAATGTGCTTATAAACCTCATGTCCTATAAACGGAATATACCCCCTTTTCAAGTGCTTACAATACATTAAAAGTAATCGTGTCTTATGCCACAAAGAATGCCTCAAAATAAAAATCTCAAACTGTACAGACTATATTCTCTGACTACAACATAATAACGCTAGACATTAATAACAAAACTTAAAGCAAAAATTTTAACTGCTTAGGAATTTACATTCATTTTCTGAATAACTCTTGGAATAAAGAGGAAATTAATTCTGCAATTACAGATTTTTAAGGAAATAATGACAATGAGAAAGCCAATATACTCAACTTTATATATATCATACAAACATTGTCACATTAAAAATAAAAGCCATGGAAAAGGATGGGAATACAGTGCATTACAGCCTGGACAATGTTTGTCCCAGAGTCAGTTTGGGTGCCTGTTAGGGGCTAGGGGCCTTATACTGTTTCCTCATCTAATATTCCCAACACCTGTAAGATAAAAATTAATGCCCACCTTCACAGATGAGAAAAATGAAACTTAGAGTGTCTAATGCTTTGTAAGCTATCACAAATTTAATGGATATAGACTGAGGATTATGATGACTGCTCTTCCCTGTACCACTTCCATGTACTGGGGCACTCTTTGTCTCCAAGTAACATAGGGGGCCAGAGATGGTTTCAAAGACACCCTTCTGGCTCAGCTCTTCTGGGATTGTAGGAAATAACCTGGCCTTGAATTTGCCTTCATTCCAGCTGGGAAGCTAAGTTTGCGACCTGGAATAACTTAGTGATTGGTCCACCTGGAGGGGGACGTGAATCATCGTGGGTTGGGGTATGATGACCTTCATCACATCCTATCAGACAGACATTTATTGAGTGCTACTGACATGTGTCAACACTGGGCATAGGACAGATAGGTGTCAGGGCTACAGAGGGCAAGTGACCAAATGTCCACAGAGAGCTTCTAGAGGCAAGCTTACACACCATCCCAATAGTGAAACAAAGTACACTGTGATAAGAGCCATACTGGAGCCTCAGGGGTCTGGCAGAAACAGGACAAGGCTTGGCTTTTGAAGCCCAGGTTGGTACAGAGAGGGTAAGAGGCTGTTGATGGATGAGTGACTTAGACAAAAGCTTGGGAGCTGAGCTGAGTGCAAGGCTGACTGTGCAGGGTCCTGAGCCGGGCTGAGGTTGACTGTGCTCTCAATGGCTGGCAGCACAGGTCTTGGGCTTCTCTTGTTTGGGGGAGGGGCCCCAGTCTCACCAGTACAGTGGTGGGCTCAGCTCACCTCCTACCCACCTCTCAAAGATACCTGCAGAGAATGGGTGTCTCTAACATCTCCACATTCTCCTTGTTCTTTAAACGTCTTCACTACCCTTCCCTGTGAGTGCTCAAGGGACAGTTGAAAAATGAGATTTGAGGCAACCCATTTGATGGAATTAAAGGATTCAAAACATCTTATGACCATGCTGGTAGCTGAGGGTGGAGTTGTGGATGTCTCTGGCCAGAGCCCAGCTCTTAGGGACCCTGGGTGGGCAGGACTTGTACTTCAGAGGTGGGCTGCCTGCTGCCCTTCATGTCTTCTTGGCTGCTTTTGAGGAACTGAAAAAGGCCCCTCCCTTCCCCATCACATGGTCTTGTGCCAAAGGCAGGAACTATGTATCCACCTCAAAGGACACTGGAGCAGCTTGTGGTCTGTATTCTCCCACCCTCTTTGGCATGGTTTCACCAAGACTCCCTGACATTTTGGATAGAAGGACACAGCACTGCTGCTCACAGACCAAGAAGGCTGGAACATTAGCTTTGTGGAATGTTAGAGGTCCTCTAACCCAGCATTTCCCAACCACCAGTTCATGGACATAGGGCCAGGGCACATTCTCAATGGTCTGCACAATTTTCACTTCCCCATGTTTCTTACCTCCTAAATCGTACAGACAGAAACACATCCAGGTGGCTTCCAGCTTCCACGGACAGATCCCAGGCATTTGGCCAGTACTCCCATGGGACTGCAAGTGTGCAAAATTGTTATCTGAGTTCTGAGCCCAACTCCTGTCCTTTACTTCCAGCATGACAAGGAGCCTGTGGAATCACATCCTCACATCCTCCTGCCTACACCCAGTCGAGGTTTGCATTACTTGCAGGGTTTGTATAAGCAATCTCCTCTTCCTGACACAGCCTTTCTTCCCTTGTCTTCCTGGCAAACCCTCACTCACCAGGTGTCACCTTCTTGAGTGGTTTTTTTTTTT
>NW_003852463.1:4129100-4140888 GCF_000181295.1 Otolemur garnettii
ACACACACACACACACGCATTCAGGTCTATTTTCACTCTCTTCCCTACCAGGCTGTGAATTTCTTGAGACAGGCAACCTAGACTCTTCCACCACTGTGTCCTCAGGGCATGGCATGGTACCTGGCATCTGGTAGGTGTCTAGTAAATTTCCATTGAATGAATGAGTTGGGTGGATAGATGGGTAGATAGATGGGTAGATGGGTGGGTGGGTAGATGGATGAGTTCATGGATCATTTAAAGGGGGGCTGGTCTTTTCTATTTATACTCCAATATGAAGAGGGTAGGAAAAAGTGTTTCTGACTAAGACTCACTCAAGATGGTCCACCCCTTTTTCTCTGCCTCATGCTACATGAAAACTGTATCCCATAATCAAAGTGGAAATATTTGAGGAACACCTGCTTGTTACTTGCCTCTCCTTTCTCTCCATCAAGGGCCAAGGAGAGAATTCAGGACCTACTACTTAGTGTCTCAGGGTCCAGAAGAAGCTTTCGACGGTCCTTTCAATGATACCTATGTGAGTGTGTGTGTGTGTGTGTGTGTGTGTGGGTACATGCATGTGTGCACATACCAGTAGCCAGGTATATGGGGCGTGGAGAGGAACATCAGGCTGTGCTTATCTCCTAAGCTGGCTTTAAGCTGCCATCTGCCCTTGATTTCTCCTTCTTGCTATTCAGTCTACCAGATCAGTAGTTTCGTCTGCTGCGGCCCTATCCTCTCAGGATGGATAACCACTGTCGGTGGGTTGGATGGATCACAAGCATGAACATACATGTACACATATTCACACATTCATACACACCCACACTTGGTCACAAACACACTCACATACCAGTACTCTCATGCTTACACACAAATGCACTCTCACACATGTATCTTCTGTTTCTAATCAATATGGAGTCAACTGATGATCAAAGCGCAGGGTCAGAATCCCAGTAATTCCCACTTGCAGAAGTGTCTGGTATAGGTCGATCAGGAACCAAGTAGGGTGGTCTACCTCTTATTTGAGTGAGGCACAGCCACTGGAGAATGATGTGGCTTTTTGAGTGCCATGACCTTGACCCTGGCTCCTTAGAGCCCAGCACATTAGCACTTCACCAGCAGACACCCTCATCTGCCCTCTGACTCTCCACAGGAATGGTAGAAATTGCTCCAAAGGAAGACATGGTTTTGGATTTTTCATTGAGGTGTAATTCACACACCATAAAATGTACTCATAATGACAATATCACCAGTGACTTTTAGTAAACTCAGAGTTAGTTGTGCAATCATCATCACAATCAAGCTTTAGAGGCTTTCCATCACCCCATTGAGATTCTCGGACTGAGGAAGACCCCCTCTTTCCTAAGTTCTTAAGAATTTTCACATAAATGGGAGCATCTTCTTTGGGGAGAGTAATAAGGTTCTTAGTCATTTATACCTTAATATGGATTAATTTAATACACTGATGCTTTCACAAATTTATTTGATCTATTAAGGAAATATTTAGTATTCTTTCTACCTTTGGTGGGGCTGGTGAGAGACTGATGTCCTCTGGGCCCCTTAACCAGGGGCTGGGTCACTGCACTGAAAGGCCACATCATTGTCCAGGGGCTCTGCCTCAGCTCAGGTAAGAGGTAGGATGTTTTTCTCTTCCCTGATGCAGCCACACTTGGCAGTAGAAATAGGTATGAAGTGCTGAAGTGCCTTCCCAAGGAGTCAAAGTTTTGTGGAGACAGTATGGCAGTTGCACGGTAACCATGAAGAGGTTAGTGAACATGCAGTGGGGTAACAGGTACAAAAGGACAGGGCACTGAGCTCTTTTCAGGACAAGGAGAGGGCAGGGCCCTGATGGGGGGAAGCTGGGAGCCAGAGGTTACAGAGGGCAAAGGGCATGGGAAGAGGGTGGGGGCATGCCAAGCCCACTGGGACATTGTGGGAAGGCAGATATATCAGAGCTCCTCCTATGAGCCCCATCTGGGGGTCTGGCAAGGCCAGACATTTCAGGGAGCTCAGAGGTCCCTGGGTACTTTGGCCAGCCCTATTGGACAATGAATAACCCTCAGTAAGAGGCAGGGCAGAAAGCTTACCTAACTAAATCCAAACAAGACAAGACCTGCCTCCAGATGCTGTCACAGGGAGATGCAGGCCAGGCTCCCTTGAGTATGATCTGACATACCATGGCCCCAGGGTAGCCCCAGCCCAGCTAACTAATCCATGCCTCCTCCTTTCCCCTTCAGTTCTCTCTCTCTTCCAGGTCTTGGTTCCACCTCACTTTATTTTTTCCGCTATCCCTTGCCCCCACTCCTGCTCTCATTTCCTCTTTCCACAGTGTAAGAGAATTTCAGCTGGAGCAGACCACAGTGTGTGGTGGGCCTGGGGGGGGCATCCAGAGGTCACTGGAGCCGAGAGGGCCCCAGGCAGGGGCTGAGTAATGCGTCACTGCCAGGGATTGGCAGGGGCTGTAGCCCTGGGGGGTTGGGAACAAGGGAGCGCCTAGGAGGTGGGAGGTAGAGGGTAGTAGGGAGCCTGGAGCCTGCCAGAGGGAACCTGAGGTGGCGGCAGGGAGGCCATGTGAGCTCTGAGGGGAGATTCTTGTTGGCCACTTCTTGTCTAAATTCCCAAGGTCTTTGGTGGGATCTCCCAGCTCTGGCTTCAGTGGTACCAGCCCTGCCAAGAATCTCCTTCCCTCCTTCTCTCCCTCCCTCCTTCCCTTTCTTCCTCCCTCCCTTTCTTCCTTCCTCCCTCCCTCCCTCCCTCCCTTCTTTCCTTCCTTCCTTCCTTCCTTCCTTCCTTCCTTCCTTCCTTCCTTTCTTCCTTCCTTCTTTCTTTCTTTCATTCTCATTAAACTAAATAATAAAGGGACTGTGTCTATCTCTATTCTCTGTAGCCAAGTCTGAGCCTTGGCTGATCCTGGAAGCCAACCAGGTACGTGGAAAGAGGAAAAGGCAACAGCCAAAGAAAATGAAGTGATGGCTTGGAGGCCAGATGGAGGCTGTGGGCAGGGATCTGCAGGAGGCCCTGGACTAAGGGGCCATGGAAGGGGGGTATGTCTGGCCTCTGAGCAGAGTGGGAAAGTAAGTTGGGTCTGGGTCTCCCACTGTGGGCTGCTGGGGGATGGTCAGCTGAGGTTGGAGCCAGGACACAGGCATGAGGCTCCTTCTGGATAGAGCTTCCTAAGGCTTCTTGAAGGGCCCACAGAGAGCTAGGAGGTCTCCAAGCTTGATGGGGAACAGGAGAGAGCTGTGGTGGGCTGGCCTGGCGGGAAGAGGGGGTCATTCTATGCTCAAAGCTGCTGCCCAATCTGGTGCCCTGGGCTCCACATGATCTAGCCCAAGTTCACTTTAGCCCACTGCTCCTTCATCCTACCTCCCTGACTCCCATGTCCCCATGTCCAGCTGAATGGCCCTGTGAGGAACATTAGATCTGGGCTCTAAGAAGGAAAATGCATGGAAAGGGCGGGAAGAAGGAGAAGTGACTCTGCCCCACAGACTTTTCCTGGGAAGGAGAAATTGCACACTTGTAGCTTTGCTGCTGTTAGCTGTTGCTATCCACCCTGTGCCCTGTGCCCACTGCTCTAGTTGGGGCAGGAGCCCTTAAACACCACAGAGCCAGAGCCCCCCATACAATCTACTGTGTGTACTCCAGGTCCCTCAGACCCTTCTCACATACCAACCCCTGCCTCATATTGTGTCCCACAAATGGTTTTCTCAGCTCTTGGGATAGAGTCCAAGTTCCTCAAGTATGGCCCCAAAGGCCCTGCCTGGTCCCCCAATCAGGCCCCCTCTACTACTTTAATACCACGTCCTGACACCCTCACCTTGCCCATGTCCTTATGTCCACTTTTACCACTAGTGATTTCCCCAGCATTCTGCACTCTTCCTGCCCCTACCTGGGATATCCCCTGCCAGGACAATAACCTTCAACATGCACCTGGTTAATGCCTCTTATCCTAGCACCAAGGACAGCGCCTGGCACAGAGCAGATGCCAACAAGAAATGATGAACTGGGGAGTCTTCCAGACTCTGCCCTCCCCCCCCCCTCAGGCTGGGCTAGGCCCCCCTAGCTGGGTTAAGATTCCCTGGCTTTGCTCACGTTATATTGAAATAGCCTGACCACTTATATAGATAACAGGATTTTAGTATTTTCATGGATGTGCTTTTTTATTCCAGTATTTATGTTCAACCCATGGCTTTCTCCTATTTTAGCTAGACTGTGAGGCATTAATTCCTCAGGGAAGGGCTGTTGTAAAGAATTAAATAGCCTCCTCAGGGTTCACAACATAGATCCTGAGGGGATGAAAGAAGATGTAAGTCTAGATAGGATGCCCCAGATCAGGGTCTGGGTGGGGGGAGGAAGGGAGCTGGGAGGAGAGCAGTAGGGCTGAGCAGGAAGAGACTGCACCCAGATGTATCCGGAGGAGGGACTGGCATCTGGAAAGGCATCACCCCTCCTTGGGAGGCAGAGTCCATTAGAGACACCAGGCATCCATGTGGGAGCTGATTGGAGCAACCCTAGACTCCCTGATGTCCACTTCAGTGGCCCCTGGGAAGTTCTCCTTGACATCTGGACAGTATCTCTTATGGGCAGCAGCCATAATGTTGCCAATTGACCATGAAGAAAAGGGAGAAGCCACTCTCCATGTTCCATGCCCACTCAGTCCTCACCTAACTGATCCAGGATAGACCCTCACATCACTATGATATCACAGGGATGAGGGACAGATCCCTACACCCATTTCACAGTCCACAGAACAAAGCCTTTTCAAGACATACTCCCATGCTAGACAGTAGCAAAGAGTGCACGTCCCTATTATTCTCCTTTCTCCCCCACACTAAGCCAAGAGCCCTGGGTCGGCTCCCTGGCGCACTGTAAGTTCTCAATACATGTGAGATAGGTATCCTCCCTGTCCCTCACTAACAGAACCTCAGATCTACTCAGGGAAACAATGTCATTCCGTAAAAATAGTAGAATCCTTCCAGCAAGGGTAGAATTAAGACAGTGTTCTGGATAATAAAATATAAGGGAGGCAATAAGATAAAATAGTGAACGGGATGTCTAGGAAGGCTTATCAAAAGCACAGACTCAACTGACATGCTTTTTTTCAGCTTTTGCCCTTTGCCCTTCATCTTTCACCTTTCATCCAGTTTTGTGCTTAGAACATAGACACAATGTTCAGAGGTATAAGAACCAGTTTGCAGTGATGAGGATAAATTTTATACACTAAGGATAGAAATGCAGATTGGTAGAAGAAGTGTGAATTTCATCTACCAATTTGTAGAGGCCAAAATGCCATCCTTGAATTATCTATCTTTGAACTTGCTGATAGTGAATACATCTATCAGTTAGCAGTTTCCTCAATCATGCTGCATAGCAAATTATCCCAAAAGTTTAAATCACAATCACTTATTCCCACTCTTGCATCTAAGGATCAGTTGGTCTTGGCTCAAAGTTGCAGATTAAGGCTATTCCAGGGGTCTCTCATCCTCCTGGAACTGGCACATTCCCAGAGCATGTTCTTCCCACAAGGATATTGGAATCCTGAGAGGGCAAGTTCAACTGGGCAAGCACATTGCAAGTCCCTGCTTGTATCACATCTGCTAGCTTCTCATTAGCTAAAGCAAGTCACACAAATGAGTCCACAGAATTGGGGGATGATAAAATACACTTCACCTCTAGTAGAAGGAACCACAAATTCACATGGGAAAGGGCAAAGACTTATAGAGAAGTGAAGAACTGGGGCCAATAATGAGAAAATGTATACTAAATGGTTTGTTGTTTTTTTTTTTTTTTTGAGACAGAGTCTCACTATCTCACCCTGGATAGAGTGCTGTGACATCATAGCTGACAGCAACCTCCAACTCTTTGGCTTAAGAGATTCTCCTGCCTCAGCCTCCCAAGTAGCCAGAACTATAGGCGCCTGCCACAATGCCCAGCTATTTTTTGGTTGTAGTTGTCATTGTTGTTTGGCAGACCCAGGCTGGACCTGAACCTGCCAGCTCCGGTGTTTGTGGCTGGTACACCTAGCTGCTGAGCTACAGGTGCTAGGCCTTGTATGCTAAATTTTGAGCTAAATGTTGAGAGGCTATAATGGGCCAGGCATCATTTTAGGTGTTTTGTATTTGTTAACTTTCTCATTTAACCTTTACAACAACTGATGTGAAGCAGATGTTATTACATTTACTTTGTACATTAAAATAAAAACCCATGGCTCAAGAGATTAACACATCTCTTGTGAAAAGATAGGGCTGGGGCTCAAGCCTCTTCCAACTACTCCAAAGGCTACTCTCATCCATTACATCATGTGTCTTACTTATTTTCCTAGGGCAGTGGTTCTCAACCTTCCTAATGCTTCCTAATGCCACGACCCTTTAATACAGTTCCTCCTGTCATGGTGACCTCCAACCATAAAATTATTTTCGTTGTTACTTCATACCTGTAATTTTGCTACTGCTATGAACCGTAATGTAAAGATCTGATATGCAGGATGTATGTTCATTGTTACAAAGGGGTCATGACCCACAGGTTGAGAACTGCTATCCTAGGGTCTTCTGAGAAAAAACAGATGTCTGACTTTGAAAACCAACATACCAACCACTGGACAGAATGTCAACTTGATATCTTGTCACTACAGGCTAAGTTGATTCCAAGGTATGGGTTGAAAGTGAGCAGAGAAAGGCTCTGAGAATCCAGACTGCATCAGTAATAAGCAACAGAAATTTAGTCTGACTGACTTAAGCAAAGAATGGCTATTCAATATTGATCAGAATTGCACAAAAGCATAGAAAGACAGCCTCAAAAAACAGGCAAGAGCAGGGAAGGCTGAAAAGCCAGACCATAGCCAGAGCAAAGCATGCCACAGAAGGGGACCTATGACTTCCCGGCCCTGCACACTGGACACTACTGCTGGCACTGCTCCTGCTGCTGCCCCTCAAAACTGGAGCCTGCTGAGGCAGCCACCACCAGAATCATTCTTCTCTGTCCTGGGTTTAAAGCCCAGACAGGGTCCCTCCAGGCCTGAGTGGATGCCCATGTCCCAACTTCTTGGGAAGTGTCTGGCTTCAGTATCTGTAGTGCTAATGGGAGATAGGATCTGTCTTGCACCTGGACTCATTCAGTTAGGGATACCCTCAAGCAGAGGGAAAGGGCTCAGAAGCTAGAAAGCCTTCACAGGCTCAGCAGTCAGCAGGTAGTATGATCAGTGAGTGAAGAAAGGAAAGGGGGGCCTATTCCCTAGATCTGTATACCTGTTCATACCCCTCTGGGAGAATGGGCAGCTGTGAGGCAGTGGGGTAGAGAATTGGAGCCTGTGCATTCTGCCCTGTGGGCCCTCACCCCTGCTATGGGTCATTTTCTGATGCTCTTTCTCTCCCCTCTTTGCTTCTAGTCTGATGAGACAAAAGTGTCATCCACAGAAGCTTCTGGAGGACAGCATAGGGCAAGTGACAGGCCTCAGTCTTTAAGTGCTATTAAGACAACAAAGAAGGGGCTGGGAATGTCAGGGAGAGCTTGGCAGAGTTGGGCCTTGGGAGGAGTACATTTCAGGATGGGGATAGAGTCAGGCATTTTGCCGTGAGTGGGGTTGTGGGCAGGAGGAATTCTCTGTCTCCTTCCCCTCGCCTACTGAGATATGCCTATACATCCCTGGCTGGCTAGCTTTCTCTGGGGCTGAGGGTAAGGGAAGATGGAGGTGGCCTGTGTTCAGGCCCAAGCCCAGCTACATGAAGTGTGTTAATAGAAGCTTTATAGATGTTGGGAAGATGGAACTTCAGATCCCTTTTCTGACTTTGAGCAAGTTACTTCCTATCGCTGAGCCTCAGTGCCCCCACCCAGCTTTAAGGTAAGCCTAATAGTGCACCTCCTGCTAGGTCTGCTGGGAGCAGTTCAGGAACAGCAGGTGCAAGGAGCTTAGGGCATAGTATGGCACACGGACGGGCTAGATAAAGCTTTGTGATGCTGCCACAGCTACCTCGGCTGCTGCTGACAACACCAGCGCAATGCTGTGAAGTACCTAGCACGCAGGTAGGAGACAGAGTAGGTTCCAAATAAACGCTTACAAAATAGTCCTAGCTCCCAGGGGAATGCTCTGGAGAATTCCAGCCCTCGGTGTTCAGAGGGAAACTGAGGCACATGAGAGGGAATTTGCTCTAGACAAGCCCAAAGTTTGGTCCTTCCCTCATTCCCTGCTCTCAGTGCCCTCTCTCCCACCCCTGGTGCACAATGTCCTCAGGCTGGCCTTACCCAGGAATGGGCTGGCTGGGGTCACCACATCCCTCAGATCTCGCGGTGTGTAGTTAAGGTGCTGCACGGAGGAGGGCAGCCTGCAGGAGGCGTAGGCCCTTCCCCCTCATCTGCTCCTGCATCCTGAAAAGCCTGATAGAGGCCCTTGGAGCTTGGCCTCCAAAGCTCCTAGGGCAGGCTTGGCAGGACTGGCCTGAGCTTCCGGGAGGGCCACTCTAGGACAGGGGTTCCTGAAGTCAGGGTCGGGCTACTCTGCACCCTCCAGCACTGCAGATCCCTGCCCAGAGCTGCCCGTCTCCTCCCATTCAACCCACTGTGCAGCCCCGGGCCGGTCCAGCCGCCTGCTTCCCTCCCCGCCTCCGTCCCAGCACAGAAGCCCTGTCAGGGATCACTGCAAAGCACCACGTGGAGATCTAATCTGGGGCGGGGGCGCCGAGCTGAGGCGGGGTGGAAGGGGTCGACGAGAGGAGGAAATTAATGATTAAATAATGGGTTCCAAATGTAGCGGCTCCGAGCGAAATCCCCAGCCGCGAGCCGGCGGGCTGCACGCTCTCGGCCCGACTCCAGGAGCCCCAAGGAGGCCCAAGCAGGCGGCGGAGTTGCTGGTGGCGGCGGGGCAGGCGGCTCCCCCCAGGCCCGGTCAAACAGTCCTGGCCAGGACGTAGGGTCAGCGGGGGTGCCTGCGGGGCCCTGGTGATTCCTGATGACAGGTGGGAGCCCTGCCACTTGGAGCAGGGACCCAGGGGGATGCAGCAGTGGGGCTGAGCCCAGCAGGGAGGAGGTCTTGGCTGGCAGCTGGGCCAGGCTGCAGCCACTTTTGGCTTCTGTGCCTGGCACTGACACCCCCATTTCATTCCATCACTTCATTGTCCTGCCTCCCCTGAGCCTCAACTCGTCCTAGAGGAAGCCCCGGGAATGAATCTAAGAAGGGAAGACCCGCCAAACGTCATTTCCGATTCTCCCCGACAATTAGAGCCCTTCCATGGCCACAACCATGCTTACCCGTCATGCATAGTGGACAGTCTCCAGCACTGAAACTTTGGGCTTGTCTAGAGCAAATTCCCTCTCATGTGCCTCAGTTTCCCTCTGAACACCGAGGGCTGGAATTCTCCAGAGCATTCCCCTGGGAGCTAGGACTATTTTGTATGCATTTTTCTCTCTGACCGGTAGGAAAGGTATGTGAGCCAGCACCCTTACCCCACCTCCCACCCCCCAATACACACTATCTATATGGTTTTCAACCAGAAAGTCCTGCCTTGGGCCCTTGACAAGCCTCCTGCCTGTGGGGGCAGGGCTCAGGTCTGGGAAGTGGGGGACAAATATCTTGGCCCCAGCGTTCCTTTCTTCCTCCTCTGGAACCCTGCTTGGAGCCTGAAATTTTCCACACTGAGCCTTTGGCTGCGGATGCTGGAACTTTTGCAATTTCCTGACTTGAAAATGACTCCCCCACCCCTACGCCTTCCACCACCTCCCGTAGGTCTTGTGGGGGTGGTCACCTCAGCAGGGGCTCAGAGCCCACATTGTGGGGAACACAAATTGAGGCCTTTGACTGTGATGTTGAAAAGCACACTCTTTGTCTGGAAGCTTCTCTTCTGCTGTCTGCCATCATCTGCCTGTCTCACCTAGGGCCTCCCCGGGGAATGGCTGGCTTAAAGGCCCAGGAAAGTAGAGATCAGAGGCACAAGGGGGAAATCAACCTCCAGGTAAATTGGATTGAATGGTGGGAATAGAATTACTGAGACTAAGTTCAACCACACAGAACAGAATTTTGTCTGGAGTTTGGGCCACTCCTCCCCTCCAAGGCTAGGTGGGGACTGTCTGGTCCTGGGAAGTTGACACACATAGCCCTGAGGAGCATTGGGTTCAGAGCCCGGGACCAAAACAACACTCAGAAAAAACTGGAAGCCAAGGCACCCAGCTCTGCTTCCAGCAGTCCTTATAGTGCCAAACCTGTCACAGATGGCCCTGTCTACTTCAAATGCCACTACAAGGGCAGAGTTGCCAAGCAGATGATTGCTCTGCAGGTAAGAGAAGAGAGGCAGAGGTGCTTATAAGCTTTGCTCAGTGCTGCTGGGCCCTGTTATTTTTCTATTCCTGCGGGTTTTGTGTGTTGTCCTGGGGCTGGTAGCCCGGACCCGGCCAAAGTCTACCGTGGGCCTATGTCGCACGCACTCTGCCGAGCTCTGAGGCACAAATCCTGGGTCACTTTTAATAGACTTTCATTCTTTACTACTCTGAAAAGGCAGGCCAAATAAACACTAGGCCAAATATGCCTAGGGCCTTCCTCTCCCTGAGTCCCCTACACCACCTCATCCAAGATCCACACGCTGTTCTGGATTGCACGTGCTGAAGAATTTTAATAAAAACAAGCAATTCAGAAGGTCTGGTGGGGTGGGCAGGCCAGCCGTGTGGACTTGGTGCTATTCCTGGCCTGGGAGGATGGGAGGCTGTCCTAGGAACAAGCACTCCCAAGACAAATATGGCAGCATCATCTTCTCCCTTTGAAGATGGAGTGTTCAGGCTGGGAGTTGGCCACACAGGGTGAGAGGGAAGGATCTAGGAGGGAGTGGGCCAAAGAGGGGGTCAGGGCTGACAGCAGTCAGAATATGGGGCTTTATCCTTTAGGAAGCTCCCTGAGGGTAGGTGTTTAGAGTAAGTATATGTAAGCCTAAGGGAAAGAAGTTTTCCTTGGCTTTGCCACCTTTCTGGCCTTAAGTTGTCACCTCACTCAGCACCATCTCCCTCACTCCCCTGCACATACAGTTCAATCAGGTACCTGCTATTCCCAATATGAAAATCAGCCACTAAAGGCACCAAGCCATGGCACAGATGGGATAAAAACAAAACTCAAAAACAAAACTGAAAACTTTAATTCCTTGGTTCTGTGGAGATGGATGTTTTCCAAAAGGGATTTAATTAAAGACAGAAAAAGACTAACATAAACCAAGAAATCACGCACATATGTGAAAAGTGCCATGATGGCCCTGGAGGCCTGGCCTGGAAAAGAAGTCTGGACAATGGACTCCAGAAACCCAGCAGCTGGACCTGGGGCAGTGACCTTGTTTGCAGCAGTTTCAGGAGGTGCTGGCGCTTCTCAACCCTCCTCAAGGTGTGAGCCAGGCAGTCTAGTGGCCCCAGTCAGGGAAGCTTAGCTCTTGGCCACTGCTCAAGGCTATCCAGACTCAGAGGTCAGGACCCTGGCTGCCACCCTGCTATGCGGCCTCTCACTGCTCATTAGCAAGGCAAGGAGGGTTGAAGCTCCCAGGTATGGAGCTCAGGTAAGAACTGCCTGTTCTGGAGAAGTGTCTGACCTTTCTCTCAGGTGGATCTTTCTCTCTCTCTCTCTCTCTCTCTCTCTCTCTCTTTTTTTTTAAGCAAACACTGGTCTATTTTTGTGATTTTAAAATTTTACAAGATTTTCTTAGTCTGAATCGGTCCAGCACATTGTGGCCAGTAACTCCCCCACCCCTTTACACAGCCAGCCTCAACCACATCCAGGCTTCAGACATGGTTCAGTTTCCTCCTAAAAGCTCCCCTGGACCCATGGGATTTTCTTTCTGACCTGATCTGG
>NW_003852463.1:4141144-4161384 GCF_000181295.1 Otolemur garnettii
TGAATTGTGAATGGTGAACTCATATTCAGCCTGCACACACCAGCCTTTCCCAAATGCCTAGGTAGAGCACTCATTCCGTATTAACCCGTGCTCATTACACACTTAGGACATCATTGTCCAGTATCAGTTCTCTCCAGGCTTCCCCTATGTCCCTTGTATCCTCTTAACAGTTAGAACCATGCCTGGCACATAGTAGATGCTCAACAAATGCCTGAGGACCGAGTGACTAAAACTCGGGCTGTGACCCTCTCTCCTGATTTTGTGTCTGTACCTCTCACATCTAAGCTCAAGCTTTTTCGGTTTCCTTTCCTCATCATGACCAGTCATGATTTTCCTGGCAGCACTTGTCTTAAGATTCTAGAACCCTAAAGGTCTCATCTCTCTCTCTCTCTCTCTCTCTCTCTAAGCTGCTCAAGAGCAGTGGCCTGACATTTTAATCTCCATGTCCCCCGTCATAACATCATGCCTGACACTCATGCAAGTAACCATTATGTGAATAAATGGAGAGGGACAGACTGAAGCTGTGAATGAACAAATGACTATTTTCCTCAGTGCTTTTGGAAATCTCACTGGCTATAGAAGGGTCACTGTTTAACAGAAGTCCTCTCATTTTACTTTCCTAAGTAACTTCTTCTTGCTGATCACAATTAAGTCCAAAAATGAGTATCATTTCCCCCAGCAGCTTTATAGGCTTCTGGAAGATGACTTTTCTATCCTTTATTCACCTTCCATCTCTCCCCAAGAAGGCATTTAGCAATCAACAGGTATCAGTCAGGATAGTAAGTATCAATGACCCTCGATAATCAGTGACTTAGCATAACACGGTCTGGGCAGCTGCCCCTCCGCCCCAACAGCATTTCCACAGCTTCGGTAACAAGGACAGAGAGCAAGGGCAGAGCGGGGCATGGCCAGTTAAGGTTTCCACCAGAAGGGGCACACGTCAGTTCCACGCATATTTCTTGATCAAGGCAAGTCACATGGCCACTCTTATTTTCTAAGGAATAGGAAGTGGCATCTCCCATGTACCTGGCAGAAGAGGAGAACAGTATTGGGTCCCTGCTACACCAGAATCAGTGCCGAACTTGGGCCTGCTGAGGCTTCTGGAGGTTCAGCCTGTGGCTGAGAAAAGGAGATGAGAAACAGAACAAAGGGAACAACCTCACCCTGAGTCCGAACCAGGACTCGACTGCTCAGTCACTCTAATTACTATACCAGGCACTTCCTATGATTTTTGCCAGGAGCTCTGACAGGAGCCCTGAGTAATCACAGCTTCATAGTCATCATCAGGGAAAACTTTGTCAAACTTCTATCAGGCCAGTGGTTTTCAGGGCAGGTCTCTGGGACTGGGGCCTTGCCCCTGCTGAGGGGACACTCCAGGGAAGAGTGACTGGAAAGAGACAGTTTGCTATGTTGGGTTGTCTGCCACAGTGTCACCTCTGCTGCAGCCCACTGGCTTCAGCCTCTTCCCTCCCTGACACTTCCACACACCATAGAGTCTCTTTCTCTCAGTTTTCTTGGCCAAATCTTATGGTCTGAATTTCTGAGGTACGATCTAGTGGCAGGCCAGAGAGTAGATTTGATCTGTGGTTTAAAAATCAATAAGAAAAAGAAGGGGAGGGAAAAGAAGGAAGAGGAGGAGAAAAAGGAAGAGGAGAAGTATTAACCCTTCCAGTTAGGGCAAGACCGGCCCAAACTCCTGATGTAGCATCTGTCCCAGGCCCCCTACGGATCAGCTGCCTGGATGTTCAATACAGCAGGCCCCAGATTCAGTCCTCATCAGCCCTGCCTCCGCTCAAGCTTCTCTGCTGCCTCATCTGCCTCTCGAGTTTCCCAATGACTCCTGCCAGTCATTCCTCAGGCTCTAAGACTCCTACTCCCAGGGACAACCACACTAGAGTCCATTACCCCAATGCCTCAGATGAAACAGGGAGACTGAGATCCCACCTCTGTAACTGGCTGCCTGCAGCCTTTCATCCCGTCTTCTGCTGATGGTGTGAGATCTGGCAAAGCTCCTTTGTCACCCATGAACTTACAACCTCTTTACTTTTCCTGGGATGTAAGCAATGGAAGTCTCCCCTGGTGGCTTGGAGCATCATATGCACTGACTCTCAAACTTGATCCTATGCTTGGAACACTCTTCTGAGCTCCAGACAGCCTTCTTTCTGGAGGCTGCTCCCCATGGGAGTGCCACAGTTGTGCCATCGTAGCAAGTCCAGAACTGAGCTCCTGGTCCTCCTGTTCTAGCCCCTACATCCCTCGTCCCCCACATTCCCCATCCCTGTCACAAGCTCCTCTGCTTCATGCTGGAAGTCCCCCTGCTTCCTCTCCCTGATACACCACATCCATCCACTACCAAGTCCCATTCTACCTCCCAAAACATCCAGAATCCCTTCACCTCACTTCCTTCTTTCTCTACCCCAGCACCTTCATCTGGGTCCCCATCATCTCTTGCTGCTCTGCAGCCCCACGCTGTCCTCCCCTGGGCTGCCACAGGGTACTGAGTTGACCAGGGTTAGGTTACCCCCTCAGCAGGTTTGCATCTGCCTCAGGATATCATGGCTCTCCGGCTGTGCACAGACTGTCCCTCCCCAGTCTCACTCCCACCATGTCAGCCCATCATTAGGGTTTTAAACAAGACAAGCAATCTTCCAACTCAGGGCCTTTGGCCTTACTGTCCTTTTGTCTAGAATGGTTTCTCCCATTTGTCAACTGGTTAATATCTTCTTATCTCAGGTCATAGATGTACTGCCACCTCCACAAAAAGCTCTCCCTGATCTTTAGTCTAAATGCTTCCTCCTGCTGTTTCCTCACACAGCACCTAGCACCTTTCCTTCATAACACTCCTACAATATGAAATGACACATTTGCAGGCGAGGTTGTTTGCTATTTGATGTATGGCTCTCACACCAGATTGCAAGCTCCCAGAGAAGGGACCATGTCTGGTTAAGTCCTGACTCTAATCCCCATGCCTCAGATAGTACTTGGTACATAGTAAGTGCTCAATAAATCTTTAATGGAAAATGGATCATTGGCCTTACAGATGGCCTATAACTGAGGATCAGATTGGCCAAGTGACCTGCATGGTGTATGAATGCCCAGGCTAAGACTAGAACTCACTTCCCCTGAGTCCCCTATTTTCACTCCATCAACACCACCACCATATTATTTATGCTACACATATCACTTCTGCTACAAAGAGGGACTAACTTCTAAGACTACAAGACATTGGTGGGGAAGAGGTCTCAAGTAGAGGCTGCCCTACAAATCCCTAACTTACTTGCTGTCCCAGCCACCCCAGGCTTCTCCCTGTGCCCCACACGTCACCCATCATGGTCAATGGGCCTCGGTGCAAAGATTCCCCACTTGATGTGCCACCCTTTCCCCCCCACCCTACCCTTTCCCATCATGCTGGATCCTGTGCAAGGTTCCTTTATTCCAGAAAGGCTTTTTCAGCTGCTGGGGTCCATAGCACTCTGCTAGTGCTAAGCTGCTTTGGGGCCCCTTCATGGATTAGAGCTCTCCCTCCCCTAAAGACTATCCTTTTCCAAGGATGAGGCTATCCCTTTGTACTTCCTGGGATGATTAATGCTGTGTTTTAGGCACTGTCTGGATCAGGGACATAGAAGGGAACAAGACAACATCTCTACTCTCATGAAAATTAGATTCTAGTGGGGGGCAGACAATTGATAAGTGAATAAGTAAATGAATAATATAATTTCCTCTGGTGATAAGGGGACATGTGGTGTTGGAGAGAACCTGATATATACTGAGGCTTCCTGTGAGGAGATGACATCAGAGCAGAAACCTAAAGGATAGGGGGAATCGGAGTACCCTGGGTTAAGGACATGGAAGGAGAGATCAGTCGTTGCCAGGAACCCAGGAACGAGGTCTCCTCTGCCTCACATTCCAGGTAAGTAGGGGTGGGGGAGGAATCTGGGGAGAGGTCCTGAGAAGCTGGGAGAAGATGCCTGTGGGGGAAAATGTCTCCTTTTGTGGGCAACGGTGGCTTCTTCCTTTGTTTCTGCCACAAGTGGCCTGGCAGAAGCTGGTGTTTGAACACACTGTCAACACTGCCTTCTTAATTGATTTTTAATGATATACTTTCTTAATGGCTAAGCTGAATCCATATAGCTCCTTCTCCACTTAAATCTCTGGGCTTAGTGGGCAGAGTTCAGGGACAGGTCTGAGTAAGTCAGAGAATTTCTGTTTTTCTGCACGGCTCCTGTCTGTCTCCCTGTGCCACAGCTTATCATTATAGAGCTTGAATCTTTCTGCAGAAGTCCATTTCCTGCCTGGGTAGGCTGAGCAAGAGCTGCCTTAGGTCCTTGCCTGGAGAGGCAGGTAGGAAGTCATCCCAGCCAGCTGCTGGCCCCTGGCCTTGCTCCCATCTCCCAACACTTTGGTAAATTCAGCCACATTCTAACCCTGCTTCAGGGTCAGGGCTACAGAGATCCTGCATGAGCCACATGCAGGTGAGTTTGGGGTATTTATTGGAAGGAGTGTACTATGCATACAATCCCAGCCTGTAGAAGGGCAGAGGTCAGCACTGCGGAACGCAACACTCTCCAAACTGAGAACAGTTCCCAGCTCCCAAGCCAGTCCTAGGGAGAGAGAAAGGAAAGGGCCCACATGAGTCAGAAACGACTCAGAGGTGAAGATGGGGACACCAACAGAGCAGACTTTGGAAATACCCAATCTAGGGGCTGGAATGCCAAGGAGTCTGGGCACTCCTGGGAGTGGAGAGGTGGTGTTAGGCTCCAGAGGGGGCTGGTTCATCAAGAATAGGTGCCAATGAGTAGACAGGTTCTGGGTGCTTTTGGCCTGGAGAAACTTTGAGAGGCTATAGTAGTGACGTGGACAGAAGGTGAGGTTGATGCGCCCAAGCTGTGGTCATGTTCTCCAACTTTTAGTTCATTGCTTACTTTCTTAGGGCCAAACATCCCCCTTCTGCTCTACCATTGACATTCAGCATCGTCTGCCTTAGCTTGGTTTTCTGGAACCATTTCCCTGCCACTATCATCCATAGGGTCTCCTCAGGCTGGGCACACACATGAGTTTTGTGCTGTCTTCCTTCTGACATATGGGATATACCACATATAGGATATAAGCTAGAAACCTAGCTTAGATCTCTGTGGTCTCCAAAGCCTTTACACTGAACCTCCATCTGCTCATCTGCTTTGATGGGCAGGGGCTCCCCCATAGCTGGGAACAAAGAGAAAGTCTAGTGTGGCCCTCCAGGCTGACAATCTGGTGAAGCAGCAGACAGAAAGATGAACAGCACTATTTCACAAAGCTGAGTGTGAGTGTGTGGGAGAGGCACAGACCATAGGCATCATAGTTGAGACCTCCCCAAAGCAGACCCTGAGGCAAGGCTTTGGGTGAAATCTCCATATCGTACTTATAAATTTGACTTTTTAATTTTTATTGAGCTATATTTTACATACAGTTAATTGCACAAATCTTAGATGTATGGTCTGATAAGTTTTGACAAATACATACACTGGTAAAGGCTACACCTCGGTCATGGCACAGAATATTTCCATTACGCTTATGCTACTTTTCAGCTACTCCTCCTCTCCTCCACCCCCCAAGCAGGCCACTGTTCTGATTTTATCATGCCAGCTTTGTCTGATCTTGAACTTCACATAAATGGAAGCATACAGTATGTGTTCTTATATATCTGACTTCTTTCATTCAAATTGATGTCTTTGAGATTTATCCACGTGGTTGCATGTATCAATAGTTCACTCCTTTTATTGCTGCATAGTATTCCATGACAGGATTATATTACAATTTCTTTATTCATCTGCTGATGGACATTTGGGTTGCTTTCATTTGGGGGTATTATGAGTAAGCTTCTGTGAATTGTGACTAATGATGTACAAATCTTTCTGTGCATCTTTGTTTCATTTCTTTTGGGTAAATACCTAGAAGCAGAGTTACTAACTATATGTTGGGTATAAGTTTAACTTTATAAGAAACTGACAAACAGTTCTTCCAAATTCAGGTGTACCTCAGTGTCCCTAGGAATTGGTTCCAAGACTCCCCCGGATACCCACGTTTGCAGATGCTCAAGTTCCTTATACAAACGGCATAGTATTTGCATATCACCTACGCAGTCCTCCTTTAAATCATCTCTGAATTACTCAGAATACTTAATAAAATGTAAGCGCTATGTAAATAATTGTCACATAATGTTTTTCTATTTGTATTTTTATTATTGTATTTTGTTATTTTTGTGAGGCTTTTTTCAAATACTTTTGATGCACAACTGGTTGAATCTGTGGATACAGAAGCTTTGAGTACAGAGAACTGACTGTATTGATAGAATAATAAGTAGAATTATTATTATTGTATTGTTTGCCTTTTTGTTGATTTCATTATCAATTCCTATCTTTATTCTGGATATGAGTCTTCACTAATATACTATGAGGTCCAAAATGGAACAGACTATTTCTATCTTGTTCCCTCCTATACAGGTATTGTAGAATACAAATCGAATTCATGAAAAGAAGACAAAGAAAGGAGGGAAGGTAGGAGAAAAGGAAGGAAGGGAGGAGAAAACTTCCTGTAGACTCCTCACTTTATGAATGATCATGATAAAAGAGTGTTCATTAATGAACCAGTATCAGACTGAAGAATGATTTTAGTGTTCAGTCTATGCTGGTCCCTATCTTCCTCAACATTTTCATCAGTAATTTGGATAAGAAAAATGGTTGGATTCTAATCAACTTGATATATGCTATAACTATTAACAGGAATAATCAACACATCAGGTAACAGAATCAGGAGTGAAAAATACCTTGACTGGTTGTAGTAGGCATAATATTAATAGCAACAATAATAACGACCCTCTCGAAAATGTCTATGCCATAATTCCATGAAAATATCATAAAAAGAAAATCTAAGAAGATATGACATTTTCTTAAAGGATATAACTAATCCTCTGTGGTCCCTAAGGGTAGAACTCAAACCCAGAAGCACCAAGGAATTTTTTTACTTCCACATGAAGAAGAAATCTTTAAAACCGTCCCCCCCACCACCAGGTGGGCCTGGGATGGGATGATTTCTTTGGGAGGGGGGTATATTCTGGGATTCTTGCCCCTAAATGTATCTAAACATAGCCTAGAGATGTCTTTTAAGATCCCCTCTGGCTCTCAGAGACTGTGTCCCTTGAATGGAAGTTACATACAGGGTTGTGGAAAGGAGGAAGTTGACTCTACTTTTTCATCCAGCCATTTCACGTCCATCTGAGCCAGAGCTGCAGGATTCTGGCCTCATGTTAGAGAGCCCAACATTCTGTTGATAAAGGAGAAAAGGGCTCGGTGCCTGTAGCTCAGTGGCTAGGGCTCCAGCCATATAATTCAAATCCCAGCCCGGGCCTGCCAAACAACTACAACCAAAAAATAGCCGGGTGTTGTGGTGGGCACATGTAGTCCCAACTTGGGAGGCTGAGGTAAGAGAATGGCTTAAGCCCAGGAGTTTGAGGTTGCTGTGAGATGTGATGCTATGGCACTCTACTGAGGGTGAGATAGTGAGACTCTGTCTCAAAAATAAATAAATAAATAAATAAATAAGATAAAGGAGAAGAGCTCGAGTTCTTGCCAAGCAGCTCACCCTGTCTCCCACCTTAGGGCTCTCCACCACCAATGCAGCATCACGGCACAAAACAAAACAAAAGCCTGTTATTACACCAATAGTGCTTCTCACGATCAATCAAATCCTAAAATTGAAGAAATACAGTATTTTTCTGGGTCTTGTGCCAGTTCTCAGAAGAAAAAAAAAAAAAAAACAGAGAGAGAGAGCCAGATTTCGCTGCAGTGTTCCATTCATCAGAGAGCCTTGTTCCCGCTGATCGTGTAGAATAAGGAAGCCCCTTCCTCAGATTTTCCGGTTCTAGGGTGCTCTGTACCCGTTCCCTCAGGAACCCTAGTCCTGTAGGAGAGGCCTGGGGGAACTCCTTTCCAGAAGCAAGTCACAGCTCTTGACCTCAGGGATGACTCCAGGGTCTGCCTTTCTCTTTCTGGGTCCCAGCCTTCACATCTTCCTGGAGAGAGGTCAGATGAGGGACACAGACTAGTGAGGGAATGGGGAGCCCAGGCAGGTTCCAGGGAGGAACGGACCCTTTGTGGAGGGGTTAGGGACAGAGCAAAGAATGCATCCTTCCTGGAACAGACTTGAAGCCACAGATTAGCAGTTGTAGTCCTCACATGGCACCCCCACTATTGCCAACTTTAAGGGAATTTCCATCTCCTTTTTGCCCCTCAGTTCACCCTCCACCCCTGCCCAGTCCCCAGGATGGGTGGGAAGGGAACTTTGGAAATTCCCTTTTTAGGAACATGGGTGACCGAAAGCAGAACAAAGGGATACTGAGAACTGAAAAGGATCCCCCACCTCCCACTTTCATCCTCAGCCACAGCATCCTCTGAAAGGAAGAGGACTCACCAGACTCATTTGCAGGTGCTGAATTTTCCCAAGGCCTCCAGCCCACCCTCCTCCAGTCTCCCAGCTGCCCATCCCACTGGGGAGTCAGCAGGCTCAGCCGACAGCTGGGTTGTGCAATCAGCAGCCCAGATGTGGCTGGGACTCTGGCTTGCGGCAGCTGCCTCTGTCATCACCCAGAGCCTATGGCCTTCATTTCACCCTTGAGCTGTACTCTAGCAACATTCCTGTCCCCATCCCAGACAGGCCCCACCCAGCCACCATCCTCCTCCAGCAGCTCCAGAAAACACTTAGTGGCCTAGAATCACAGCTCAGCTCAGCTATACTATGCTGTGCCACCAGTGGAGGGTGGAGGGTCACCATAACTTGGCCTCAAGATGTATGAGCTAAAGCTTGAGCCCTGAGTTCTCTCCTAAATTTTCTCTGCATTCCTGAGGCCCTTGAGTTTAGTGATGCATTTATTGCTCCCCACAGGAACTGGAAAAGATATAAAATCTCTTTTATTGCCCTTGGGTATTCTAAACAGGGCAAGGTCACATCCCGTTCTGCAGCTACCATGACCACTGTTTTCACAAAACCTTGGGTGTGGTCAATCATCAGCAAAGCCATTGATTGTTTGATCCTAGAATTGGCAGTTGATCAGGCTTACAATCGCCCACTCGCTCCCTCACAGAAGACAGCCTGGCCCAGCAGATGCACTGCAATTGTTTGTGAAAGGGAAAAATGAAATGAAGGTTCACAGAGATGGAGAGAGCTACTCAAGGTCACACAGTAAAACAGTAGCAGAGATGGGATCAAAGCTCAAGTTTGGGCCTTGTAATAAGATTCCTTTCCTCTACACCATGATCTTTAACTTCATCACGGTGGTAATAGTGGTGGTGGTCACGATGGTGGTGGTGGTGATGGTAATGGTGGAAATATGATGATGATAATGGTGATGACAATGGTGGAAATGGCAGTGGTAATAATGACAAAAATGGTGATGGTGGTGGTGATGATGGTGTGGTAGTGATAATGGTGATAATAGTGGTGATGGTGGTGGTGATGGCAGTAACAGTGATGAGATGGTGGTAACGATGATGGTTAAGGAGGTTATAGTGTACTTTTTGGTATACGTATACCACAGTCTGTTAATCCATTCCTGAGTAGATGGGCACTTGGGTTGCTTCCACATCTTGGCAATTGTGAATTGAGCTGCAACAAACATTCTAGTGCAAATGTCTTTGATGTAAAATTATTTTTGTTCTTCTGGGTAGATATTTAGTAATGAGATTATGTGTACTATTCAGCCATAAGAAAGGATGGAGACTTTACATCTTTTGTGTTTACCTAGATGGAGTTGAAACACATTCTTCTCAATGGAAAAAAATCCAGTGTACTCAATACTAATATGAAATATAAATACAAACAACTACACACTCACACAAAAGAAAAAACAAAAATATAGTCTAGCAAGGGGGAGGTGAGAGGAGGGGGGAGGAGGGAGGGCAATTGGTGGGATCTCACCTAAAGTGCATAATGTGAGGGTGTTTAGCACACCCCATGGATGATGGGCTCAACTACAACTTGAACTTTACCTTAGAATTGAAAACAATGTGACCTAAACAATTGTACCCTCATATTAATTTGTAATAAAATTTTAAAAATAGGTGAAGAATCTTATAGATATCTCACCGAAAAAAATAAAAAAGGATATGCAATGGCCAACAGGTACATGAAAAATTTTCAACATCACTAATCAAATTAACACCACAATAAGATACCATATCATCCCAGTTAGAATGGCTGTTATCACAAAGACAACACATTTAACAAATGCTGGAAAGGATGCCAAAAAAGGAGGTTATAGTGTGATGATGGTGGAGACAGTGGTAGAAATAGTGGGAATGATGGTGATAATGCCTTGGTGTGATAATGAAGACAAGTTACCTTCTCTCAAGGAGTTCTCTTTAGGAATACATAGCTTATTCCAACACTTTTTGATCTAATTCTTCAACTTTGGAATGATTGGGAGTTTGAGTGAGTTCTTATTCAAATCTTTATTGAGCAGCAGAAAGTAAGCCTCATGTGGCAGCCATAAAAATGCACTGTTCAGAACTCATGGACAGAGGGTTCCTGCTGCTGCCCTTTTGAGGGCACCACAGTGCTTGCGCTGAGGTCCCCCTCCCAGTGGCTACTTCAGCTAATGACCAATGCCAGCCCAGTCCTGCAGATAAAGAACTCTTCGGCCAGGTGACTTTGGCCTGGGAACTCCCTGTCAGGCTCCTGATCATGGCCAAAACCTTCTCAGAGCAGCACCCCAGTCTCAGACTCCTCCTTCCATCCATTCATCCTCCCCTCTCTCCTTCGCAGGGATCACACATGCACTGCAAGGGGGTCTCCTCACCTTCACTTTGCTCTTCACGGGCATTCCCTCCAATAGATCTCTTCCATGTCTACCCCTGTCTTATTCAATGCTTTTCAGTAGACTCAAATTAATAAGCCTGGGTGACCAAGCTGAGTAATACCACGCTGGTGAAAAAAAAAAAAATAACCAATAAAATATTTTAACAATGAGACTGATTTTCTTCTGTGACTTAAAATCTGTCTCTGAGGACAATTCCAGGCAGGAATACTTTACAGGCTTTCAGAAATGCAAGTGAGATTACCTCTGGATAAGTACATTACTAGGGACTTGAAATGTAGTGGAGAGAAGGGAGGAAGGTGAGCGAATCACAGGTATGTTAAAGGGATGGGGAGCAACCCAAAATGGCTGGTGTGGAGGAAAGGGGGGGAAGCTACAGCTGGATAGAAGGGAACTGGGCTAGGACTTTGAAACCTAAGAGAGGACTTGAGATTTGATGAGATAAAAAAAAGAGACGACAGAAGATTTTTGAAGGGGTGGAAGTGGGATTACAGAGGAGCAGGGTAAGGAGGAAGTGTAGGGAAGAGGTTGCCTAGGAACTGCTGGGGTTATCCAGGCGAGCAGCGGTGAGAGCTGGGGTTGAAATGGTAGATGTGGGGAATGCTAAAGATGTGTTGGAAAGGGATGAACAGGTCTCGTTGCCTCGCTGGACATGGAATTTAAAGAGGAGGTGTGGAACCTCCCACTAAAATGCATACTTACTGGAGGGAATGTTATGAATTGTTTGGGGTCATGTTTTTCCAGTAGTCATGTCCACTGGGGACTTAAAAATGTGGGCCCAGAGCACAGAAAAGAGGCTTTAGGCTGGGATGTGTCCTTAGAAGGCAAAGGAGTGAAGGCGCTCCCCTCCCAGTGTCATCAGGAGTGTGCTGTGCATGTTCCGATGGAGAAAGCAGAGTCCAGAAACAGCCTGGTGGCAGGGAGCGGAGGGAGCTGGGCAGGAAGAAGACAGGAAGGGCAGAATCCTCTGTAACCAGAGCTTAGGGGACACTGGCAGTCCTGAGGACTGAGTCTGATGCCCTATGTCCCTCCACAGCTTTCCAGCCGGAGGGGTGCCCATGTTGGCCCTTAAGGGAACAGGGGGGAGGCGTTTGGGGGGTTCCCACAGACTTCAAAGAAACTCTCCTCTAGGGTCACATCAGAAGAAAGGGGTGACATTCTGGCAGAACTCAGGACTGCTGAGCCTGCCACAGGGGTGGCCTCCCACAGGCTGCTCCTGTGGTCCAGTGGACACGTTGCTCTCCTGGGGTCAGCGCCGGGACGGCAGCAGCCTCCGTGTGAGGTGGTGGTGCTGGCATCTGCGTCCCTGGAACAGGGACTAGGAAAACAGATGACCTCAGGCTGAAAGCTCTTAGAAACGTTGCTCAGAAGAGGGCGGAAAAGACAAGACTAAAAATACATGCAGACCCAAATTCTCTACCTCTCCAGAAAAATTCCAAGCAGAGTATCCTACAAATGTGTCTGACACAGGCTCCTGAACTTGGCTGTCCCCTCATCAGCCTGTTGATTATGCTTTTCCTGGACTTAAGCACCTGCCCTCCACCCAAGCCTGGCTCCCCTCTGTCCACAGAGCAGGCTGGGCTCCTTCCTACCCCCTGCCTTTGTCCATGCTCTCCCCTTCCCTTGATGCATCCCCTGCTCCTCTTGGTGTCTCCCCAGCTCTTCCAGGACCCATTGCACAGACCACCTCTCACCTCCTCCAGGAAGCCTCCAGGCTTCTAAGCTCCTCTAGATTGAGAATCTGAGCCATACAGTGTACCAGAAGATGCTTTCTCTTTCCCTCAGTCTCTGAGCATTAGACTTATCTCATAGACATGATAGAATCTTCTTAATGGAGGAGGGAACTCAGCTCTACCCAGGCTGGTCTTGAACTCCTGGTGTCAAGTGCTGCTCCCACTCAGTCTCCTGAGGAACTGGGACTATAGGAATGTGCCATCACACCTGGTATTTTTTTTTTAGCTCCAAAATCACCTAGCCCCAAATTGGGTACATAGTAGGCACTTAATAAATGTTCTTTGTGATCAATTGAATAAATAGAATGGTTTAGTTTGAATACTTGAATATACTCAGATTCTTAGGGATAGGAAAGAGTGGGTGAGGCAGGCACAGAGAAATTATGTGGAAGGATGGGAGCCCTCACTCTACCGTCTGCACGCGTGTGCCCGTGCCCATGTGTAGGACGTGCATGGGAGGTGTTGTATTAAACACAACAAAAGTGCTGGAATGTTTGGGATTCCTGAGAAGCTTCTAGGGTTCTCAAAATGGCCCTGAACACTCTGAAAAGCCAAAGGCCCCATCTTCTGTGCCACCACTGCCCAGGCTTTTCCCAGAGCCCACTCCCTTTGGCCGGAGTTTGGGGGGCTTTGCTGGTGAGAGCCAAGAACAGATGCTGCGTTCTGTTGCGTCTGCTGTGTCTGACTGGAGGTTTGTCTGCAGTGGTGGGAGCAAGGACATAAGAAGTCAAGGGCATGTCTAATGGCTAGTGGCTTCTTTACAAGCGGAATTTTGCTTCTCTCCCAGTGCTCTCTCCTCCCACTGCCCTGTCCACCTGTCTCACCTCTAACTTGGGAGCCTCTGCCCTACAGAAGCCCAGGGTCTAGGAATAAAATATGACCCTAGTAGGTACCTAAAAGTTAGAGGTAGATAGGAGGAGGAGAGAGGGTGGGAGAAGGAAATTAGTTTTTATTCCAAAACTTTTGGCAAAAGGAGAGTAGAGGGGAAAAAAGGAATAAATATGTCGATTTTTCTGTAGCACACAAACAGCACAGTGGCTCCCCAAACAGCAACTTAACTCAATGTTAATAAAATTACTACAGATGGTGTCAAAATAGTAAACATTAAACCTTGTGATACGCTGGAAAGGGGTACAGGATTCTGACACCATAGTTTAGCTTGACTCACAGAGGAAGGGAAGTCCCCCCAGCTTCTCTCCAACCCAGGGCATGTCAGTGCAACAATCATGGGCCTTCTTATCTCCACCTTATCTGCCCTCAAAAGACTCTTTGCTCCAGTCAGAGCTGGACATTCCCTGGCCAGGTCTGCCAGTGGGCAGGCTAATTCAGGTACCCCCTTCTAGCAGGAAGTCTGTCTTCAGGGGACTCAGCCTTCCTAGGCAGGTCTGCCAGCCTCCTGCCCACCCTCACTTCCTGTGCTATGTCATGGCTCCCATAGGCAGCAGCAGTCGTATGCTTCACAGCTTGCCTGTGGCTGGGCAGATAAGGCATTGCCAGCTTCTAGCTAGGTAGGAATGGGGACTCTAAGACTGCCACTCAGATTAGCTACTAAGACACTAGGGACTTGGGAGCAGGCAGTGCCCCTTGGGCTTCTAGGCAAGAGCCTCCCGTGCCAGCCCTGCTTCAGGGAGATACTGGGCACTTGTCCAGAGATTAAGCTACTACTTTGTTTCCCTTTTGGATTTTATCCTGTGTTTACGACTCCCTTGGCAGGAGACCTAGAAGGAAGGGAGGTGAACAGTAGGATTCAGGCCCTGAACCTCCCTGGAGCCCTAGAAAGGAGCCAGAGCTGCAGTTACTCAGTGAAGATGCTAAATACGCCATTCTCAAGGTCACACTTTCCCCACACCGTGTCCATTCTGTAAAATTTCGATCACAAAGTAGTGTGATGGGGGAAGGAACCGAGAGATAAGAGACCTAAGATTTTGTCCCAGCTCTGCCCATGAGGAAATCCTTACTTTTCGGTGGCCTCATATCCAGAAAGAGACCCCTAAGGTCCTTGAAACCTCTGCTGTGAAGCAACTTTACCACTGGAATTTAGTTTGATACCAGCAGCCCTGTGTGCAGGACAGAAGCTGACGTGATCCCAGACCTTGCAATTTAACGATGGAGTGGTGGGGTTAGGAGAGAAAACTAACATGTGTAGACCAACTGGAGAAAAATTCAAGACAGACTTTGATTGAATGCCTGAGTGAATGGATCAGACCAGCAGTGCCTGGCTTGTGGGCTGGGACTCTTGCAAGGGAACTGTACATCCAGATGCCCTACAAGCACCGACCGAAGGCTAAATAAATAATACAACATGCACATATATGTGTGACTATTTTTCAAATCATCAATGCTGCTGTCACGAATGAAACCCAGATTCATTACAAAATGGTCCTAAATGCAGACTGCCTTTGGGTTACCATGCATTTTCTCAAACAGCAGACTTTATGAAGACAATTGCTATTTACAGTGAAATAAAACAATATCTGGGCTTTTCTTTAAAATATGCCAGGGATAAAAGGAAGGGGGTGGATGAAACTAGAAGTAGAGAATGTTAATAATTATTGAAGCTGGATGATGACTATTGAGGGGATTATTATGCTGTTGTCTCGACTTTTGTATGTTTGAAATTTTCCATAATAAAATGTTTTTTGAAAAGTATAAATGCTCTTATGTGGTCATTCACGGAATCTTTTGGCATTAAAAAAGGGGGTCCTTTGTGGAAAGCTGCTCACAATACATTGTTGACTGAAAAAAAGCAGTTATAAAGCCATATGTAAGTATGACTTCAATTCATTTTCCTTAAGTGCATGTGTGTGTGTGTGTGCATGTGTGTATGTGTAGGAAAAGTCGTTTCAGACCCTCACAAAGATGTGAATGGTAGGTAACCTTAAATAGAGGAAATGGGGCAATTTTTATTTCCTTTATTTTGTTTATTTGTATTCCTGATGATGAACATACTTTCTTTTTGTTATCAGCCTAAAATATTTTTTAAGCTTCATAGTAGGTATTTGTAGATTCCAAAAGGCTACAGGCCACTAGTTTGCACCCTTGCATGCTATAGGAATTCAGGGAGATGGGCATGGGTAGTAGGCTTTGGGAAGCTGTTATGGTGGACAGCCTCACGCTGGGTCTTTGGGATAAGCACGATTTAGAAATTCCAAGGCAGGAAGGCGTGCCAGGCAACACAAAACAAGGACATCTTGTCTTGAGAGAATGGCTTTCCCAGAGCAGGGATGAACCCAAGGGCCAGGGGTGCTGCAGGGGGTATGGAGCAGGAATGGAAGGGCTGGGTGGGACAAGGTCTTGAAGGGCCATGGGGTTCTGGGAAAAGAGGAGTCTGAATGTCTGGCTAAAAATTGTCCTGGGTATGTGTGTGAGTGTGCACGCGCGCATTAGCTGCGGCATTCAGAACAAGGGATAATTGGAAAAACATGACCAGTGCTGAGCCACACGCATTTGGGGACATGTGGCTCCAGTTCTGAGATTGTTTGTCATTCCTTATTTCAGGAAAGCAGGAAGACAAAAGATGAAGCATTGAAGTCAACGAATATTCAGATGTCACCGAAAAGTCATCCTGAGGCCAAGACGGCCATCTATCAACAGCCAACTTTTAGGGCTGCCACCCCCCCTCCATGACCAACCCCACTGCTAGGCTGTCTGTATGCATAGTGCCAGCTGCGGTCATGATCAGGGCCGTCAGCAAGCAATAGGAGCTTTCGCACGCTGGAAGAGGGAGCTCTGGCACTTGCCCAAGGGTTTGCCGGAAGGGAGCTGGAGGGGCAGCGGGATGCAGAGGAAGAGGCCGCATTACAGGCAAACTGGAGGCAATCCGGGAAACTCCCAGAAACCCCAGCACAAAACTGTGGAGTTAGCCTGGATGATCCACAGAGGCCTACATGACCTCAAGGAGGCCCAGAGTCACTGGCTTCCAAAAGGCGGGGAAGTTGATAGCACACTTCTCTGTACCTCTGTGCCCTTATAGGCAACTAAAGCAGAGGTATAAGAGTGGGGTTAGGGGTTCCAATCAGACCTCTAGAGAATCTGGAGAGGGCAGAAGACCTTAGAGCATTCAGAGAGTAGGCTGGGCACCTGCTAGGAAGACCTACAAGGGGATGGTCATTCAAACCCTCTTCGATCAAGGTGACAGAGGATAGACTTGCAAACTGCTAGCATGGGGCCTCTCTGAGCTTCCTTCATTCACCGTTACCTGGGAGATCTTAACTTCACCTGATGTGAAGAGGCTTGAGATCTTAAAGCTGGATGCGACATTACCCAACATTGGCTTAACATTTGCCAGAACAGTAAACCCAGTGTTTGGCTCTGAGTAGAAACTCCACAAATGTGAGGTCCCCTTCCCAACCCTGCATCCCTAACTCTTCTCTCCTTACCTCCTCTGAGGAGACCTGGCAGCCTACATCAGGAATGTAATAGCTTACTCTTTGCTCTTCCAGCCAAGTCCTTTTCCCCCTTCACTCAGCCAAAATAAGGTTGGACTTTCTCAAAATGTTTACTAGGAGACTAAGAAATAAACAAAGCTAAACTAAAGGCAAGTGACGGAGGTTGAGGAACTATTACAGGATTCCAGAGTCTATCAGTAATGTCGGGTCAAAAAACCCAACCCAAATCCCCTAGGATTATTTATTTTTTTTGAGAAGTGCTTCATATTTCTTCTTTTATTGTTCTAGTTCTCATTATTAAGTATTGTAAATACTTCTGAGCATATGCCATGTGCCAAGTATTGTGAAATCTGATCATTTATTATTTTATTAGGCACAATTCATGTGTACATATATCATTTTATCATTCTGAGAAGGGTTAAATAATTTGTCCCCAATCAAAATCGTAAAGTGGGAGGGCTGGGATTTGAAACTAATCTTTGTCACCTCAAAATCTAAGTATTAATCACCCTCCATCAACCTCTCTTTGGCCATGTGTCCACATTCCTCCATGCAACATAAAGCTTCTAAGGTGGGGTGCCCATCCAGAGACACACATGAACCTTGGGACCCATTTCTGGCCCAGGTCAAATTCATGTAGAAGCTCCTTACTCTGGCTATGAAATAGGTTGCAACCTCAAGAAAACAAATGAATGGGATCATCTAGCATTTCCTTAATTGTTTTTTTTTCTTTATGGACTTTATGTGCATAAAGTTCCATCGTCTACTTCATGGTGCATTATCATTTGTTCACTGTTGCCATCCTTTATTTTCTATTTACATATTTATATATATTTAGGAAAATAAACACAGACCAGCACTCATCATAAGAAATAAAACATAACAAGGCACCTGTGGCTCAAAGGAGTAGGACACTGGCACCATATACCAGAGGTGGCAGGTTCAAAACTGGCCGTGGCCAAAAACTGCAAAAAAAAAAAAAAAAAGAAAGAAAACATAACAAATAATTTACAATTACCTGTGTTCCTCCCCAATCTCGTCTCCTAATTCAACCCCCCGAGTTATAAATATGCTGAATATTATGTTTATTGTTCTCTTGTTTTTTTAAAAAATATACTTCTAACACATATATGTGTATTTTTAAATATAATTTTCTTTAGTTTTGTTTGTTTTTAAACTTGTGGGATTATAGCTAAGGACTAAAACCTTCTGAGATTTCTTTCTTTCATTTAAAGTTATGCTTTCAAGATTCATCCATGTTGCAGTAGGTTCTTTTCCTTTTTTATTTTCTTTAATCCTACCACTAAAAATAAACAAATAAATTTATCAAGATTTTTAATCACTTTGCATCTGACATATCTTGGAGTATCTCTTGAATTTATTTCTGTTCTTAAAAGACACTTCAAAAACATCTTTGATGTGGGTCTTTAGTGGTTGTGGTTGTGCATTGTCATGCAAACGAAAATTTAGTTAAATATAAAAGCATTAATTCAAAAATTTTCTTTCAACATTTAAAAAATATTATTCCACTGTCTATCCTTTCATTGTTGCTAGTCAGAAATCTGATTTGAGTACAGCTCTTCTACTTTTGTAGTTGTTCACTGCTTTCTCTAAAGAAGCTTTAAAATGTTCTCTTTTACACTGATGTTCTTAAACTTTACTATAGTGTATTTAGGAGTAAGGTTTTTCTTCTTCTCTCTCCTATTTGCACTTTAGCAATCCTTTTAATCTGAGATTTTTTAAAATTCTGATAAATATATCTATTATTTTATCAAATATTTCCTTGATATATTTTTTATCTTCTTGATCCTTACTTATACTTTTATCTTCTGGGATGCCTATTTTCTGGAAGTTAGTACTTCTACTCCCATACGTATCTTTACCTTTTCTTGTATATGTTCTATATTTTATTCTTTCCTGCCATATTCTGAGAATTTTCTTCAATTTTTATCTTCCAATTCACTAGTTTGTTCTTTAGCTATATTCATCCTGTTATTATTTGTGTATCATGTTCTTTATTCTAATAATTATATTTTTATCCAATAGATCTACCCAGTACTTTTAAAACAAATTTTTATTCTTCCAGTATTGCATATATGTTTCTCCATTTCTGTAAATGTGTTTAGCTTATTTAAAAATTTTAATCTATTTTTTAAAAACTTCTGCTTTAGAAGAAATGCAAGAAATGCACAGCCCAATTGCATTTTTCCTTTGGAGGTAGTGATACTTCTCAGGAGTTTAGTTATTTGGACACATATTCTTTAGGAGTACTAGCTAGTATCTGAGAATATATAGTAGAGAAGGGAAAGCCACACCCTAGTCATGGAGCAGAGGGTCCCAGGCATTTGTTTGCCATCATACTACAAAGCAACTCCTCAGGCTCACAGTAGATGGGAAAAACATTCTCCCTGGATATAATCCACTAGCCTAGAGTAATAAATGAGCACAAAACAAGTAGCTGAGCTAGTTTCAAT
Source organism: Otolemur garnettii (assembly GCF_000181295.1). Classification (NCBI taxonomy): domain Eukaryota; kingdom Metazoa; phylum Chordata; class Mammalia; order Primates; family Galagidae; genus Otolemur; species Otolemur garnettii. The sequence continues at coordinate 4,160,586 of NW_003852463.1, forward strand.
CTGGTTTTCCAGGCCCCCCTCCAGAAGGGTGGATGCATTGCCCAGACAATACCCCTATATATACCTGTCTAAACTTCAGGGCTATTGTCTCCAAAAACTTCAGTAAGAAGCAGACAATTCTTGTCCCAATGCAAATGTAGGGAAAGGAAAGATCAGAGTTAAACCACTTTCATCTAATTTAACCTCTCGTTTTCACCTTCCATCCTGTCATTTGCCACCCTCAACACAAAAGTTTAAATCAAATATGATTAGAGTTAAAGAGAGAGATAGATTCCAATACAATAATAACTGGAGACCTCAATACCCCATTCTCAACATTGGACAAATCACCCAAACAGAAAATCAACAAAGAAACATTGGACTTAATCTGTACAATAGACCAAATGAACCTAATAGATATTTATAGAACCTGTCATCCAACAGCTGAATAGTACACATTTTTCTCCTCAGCACATAGGACATTCTCAAGGAAAGACAATAGATTAGACCACAAAAAAGTCTTAAACATTAAAAAAAGTTGGAATCATATCAAGTATTTTCTATGACCATGATGGAATAAAACAAAAAATCAGTAACAATAAGAACTTTGGAAACTATAAAAACATGTGGAAGTTAAATGATATGCTCCTAAATGATTAGTGGGTCAATGAAAAAATTAAGAAAGAAATTTAAAAAGTTCTTGAAGCAAATCAAACTGGAAACACAACATACCAAAACGTATGGGCTACCATAAAAGCAGTACCAAGAGGAAAGTTTATAGAAAAAAGTGACTACCTCCAAAAAGTAGAAAAACTTAAAC
>NW_003852463.1:4161550-4249751 GCF_000181295.1 Otolemur garnettii
GGAGATATTACAACTGATACCACAGAAATTCAAAGGACCATAGAGACTGTGAGCAACTATATGCCAGTAAATTAGAAAACCTGAAGAAATGGATAAATTTCTATATACTTACAACCTACCAAGATTTAATCAGGAAGAAATCAAAAACCTAAATAAACCCATAACAAATAACAAGTAGCAATAAACATTTTCGCATCAAAGAAAAGCCCAGTATCCAATGGATTGGCTGTTGAATTCCACTAAGCATTTAAAGAAAAACTAATAACAGTCTGACTCAAACTATTTCAAAAAGTTGAGGAAGGAATACTGCCAAGCTCACTCTTTGAGGCCAGTATCACTCTGTTAGAAAAACCAGATAAAAACACAACAAAAAGAAAACTATAGGCCAATATCTCTAATGAACTATATAGATGTAAAAATCCTCAACAAAATATTAGCAAACCGGATTCAAAAACACATTACAAAGTTATTTATCATGATCAAGTGTGATTCAACCCAGGGATGCAAAGATGATTCAACATACACAAATACAAGTGACACATCACATCAACAGAATGAAGGATAAAAAACATATGTTCATTTCAAATGATGCTGAAAAATCATTTGATAAAATTCAACATCCCTTTATGATGAAAATTCACAAAAAACAGCGTATAGAAGGGATATACCTCAACTTAATAAAAATAAAAAGCCATACATGTCATATCCACAGCTAGTATCATACTGAATAGGGGAAAACTGAAAGCCTTTCCTCTAAGAGCTGAAATAAGATAAGATCTTCTCACTTTCACCATTGTTTTTCAACATAGTACTGGGCATTTTACCTAGAGCAATAAGACAAGAGAAAGAAATAAAAGGCATCTGAATTGGAAAGGAAGAAATAAAATTATCCCTGTTTGTAGATGATGAGATCTTAAGACACCATAAAATCTACTAGGTAAACAAATTCAGTAAAGTTGCATAATGCAAAATTGACATTCAAAAATCAGTAGCATTTCAATACGCCAGTAGAGAGCAATCTGAAAAAGAAACCAAGAAAGTAATTACATTTTCCATAGCTAGAAATAAAAAATAAGATACCTAGGAATAAACTCAACCAAAGAAGTGAAATGAAATATCTCTACAATGAAAACTACAAAGCATTGATGAAATAAATGAAGAAGACACAAAAAATGGAAAGATATTTTATGCTCATAAATTAGAAGAATCAAAATTGTTTAAAGGTCCATACTATCCAAAGAAATTAATAGATTCAATGTAATCTCTATCAAAATACCAAGGATTTTCTTCAGAGAAATAGAAAAAATAATCCTAAAATTTATATGGAAGTACAAAAGACCCAAACTAGACAAAGCCATCCTGAACAAAAGAGAGAGAGAGAGAAACTAGAGGAATCACATTACCTGACTTCAAATTATACTACAGAACTGTAGTATAAAAACAGACATGTAGATCAGTGGAATAGAATCAAGAACCCCAAAATAAATCCACACAGATACAGTGAACTCATTTTCTGCAGAGGTGCCAAGAACAGTCATTGAGGAAAGGACAGTCTCTTCAAGAAATGGTACTGGGCAAACTGAACGTCTATATGCCAAAAAATGAAGGCAGATCCCTATACTAACATAAAACCAAAATGAATTAAAGACTTAAATCTAAGACCTAAAGCTATGAAGCTAGTGGAAGAAAACTTTGAGGAAATGATCCAGGACATTGGTCTGGGCGAAGATTTCTTGAGTAATCCCTCAAAAGCACAGGCAACCAAAGGAATGGTGGACAAGTGAGATCATATCAAGCTAAAACTCTTCTGCACAGCAAAGGAAACAATCAATAAATGAAATGACAACCCACAGAGTGGAAGAAAATATTTTTAAACTACTCATCTGATAAGCAATTAACAACTAGAATACCTAAGGAGCTAAAATGCCTTAATTAGAAAAATAATCCAATAATCCAGTTAAAAAAACAATCAAAAGATATGAATAGACATTTCCAAAAGAAGACAAATAGCCAACAAGTATATGAAAAATGCTCATCATCATTATTCATCAGAGAAATATAAATCAAAAGTGCAATGAGATATCATCTCACCCTAATGAAAGTGGCTTTTATCCCAAAGATAGCAACAATGATGCTGGCAAGGGTATGGAGAAAGGGGCCTCATACTCTGTTCATAGAATGTAAATTAGTACAGTCTCCATGGAAAACAGTATGCAAGTTCTTCAAAAAACTAAAAATAAAACTATCATGCCCCAGCAATTGCACTGCTAGGTATATATTCAAAAGAAAGGAAATCAGTATAACAAAAATATTCCAGCATTCCCATGTTTCTTGTGGCACTATTCACAATAGCCAATATAAAAAATCAACCAAAGTGTCCATATGTAGATAAAGAAATTGTGGTACATATATACAATGGAATATTATTCAGCAATCCTTTCATTTGATAATACAGTCCTTTCATTTGCAACAACATGAATGGAACTGAAGAATATTATAGAGTCCAATAGTAATTTAAACAAGGTAAGAACATGTTCTTATTCCTAAAAATTAAGACAATTGCTCTCATGAAATAGAGAGTAGAATGATGGCTACCAGAGGCTAAAAGGGTAGCAGAAATGAGTGATAAAGTGGGAATAGTTTATGGGTAAAAAAAATATAGTTAGGTAAAATGAGTAAGATCTAATATTTGATAGCACAATAGCATGACTATAGTCAATAATTAATTATTATATATATTTAAATAACTAAAAAAGTAGAATTAAAATGTTCCCAACACAAAGGAAGAATAAATGCTTGAGGTGATGCATATCCCAATTACCCTGATTTGATTATTATACACTGTATGCCTTTATCAGAACATATAAATACCCCATAAGTATATACAACTATTATACAACCAAAATTTTTTAAATGCACAACATCACTAATCAATAGAGAAATACAAATCAAAACCACAGTGATATGCCATCTTATCCCAATTAAAATGCTTTTATTAAAAAGACAGAGAATAAAAAATGCTGGTGAAGATGTGGAAAAATGAGAACACTCATTCACTGTTGGTGGGAAAGTAAATTAGTACAGTCATTATGGATGATAGTATGGAGGTTCCTCAAAAAAGTAAAAATATAGCTATGTTAACCAGTTTGAAAACATTTTAAATTGTATATAAAACCAGTACATTGTACCCCATGATTGCATTAATGTACACAGCTATGATTTAATTAAAATAAAGAAATTAAATTAAATTAAAAATTAAAAATATAACTACGACATCATCTAATAATCCCATTACTGGATATATATCTAAAGGAAATAAAATCAGTATGTCAAAGTGTTATCTGCATCCCCATGTTTATTGCAGCACTATTTACAATAACCAAGATTAAAAAAATTAACCTAAGTGTTCATAAGTGGATAAATGGATAAAGAAAATGTGACACATATACTTGATGGAATACTATTCAGCAATAATAAAATGAAATCCTGTTATGTGGGACAACATGAATAGATTCAGGGGAAATCATGGTAAGTAAAATAAGCCAATCCATATGATCTAGAATCATTGATCTCATAGAAGTAGAGAATAGAATAGGAGTTGCCAAAAGCTGGGGAGAGTAGGGGTGAATAGAGGATCAGGAGAGGTTGCTCAATGGGTGAAAAGTTACAATTAGATAGGAAAAATAAGTTGTGATGTTCTATTACACAGTACAGTGACTATAATTAACAATAATGTACTGCATACCTCAAAATAGGTAAATAGGTTAAAAAAAAAAAAGGTTTTGAATGTTCTCATCACAAAGAAATTACAAAAGTTTGAGGTGATGGTTACGTCAATTACCCTGATTTGACCATTACACAATGTACACATGAATCAAAATATCACACTCTTCCACATAAATATGTGCAATTATTATGTGTCAATTGAAAATAAAATAAAACTCATAAAAACAAAACTAAATTTTCTTTTTAAAAAAGTCAGATGATAACAACTAGAGAAATTGAAACCATTTATATACTCCTGATTGAAATCAAAATAGTGCAGCCATTTTTGAAAACAGTCTGGCAGTTTCTTAAAAGATTAAATATAATATTACCATATGACCCAGTGATTCCACTCCTATGCAAATCCCCAAGAGAAATGAACACAAGTTTTCACAGAAAAACTTGTATATAAGCGCTCATAATAGCATTATTTTCAATCAAAAAGTGCAAATGCCCAAATGTCCTCCCACTAATGAATGAAAAAATATAATATGGTATATCCATACAGTGGAATATAATTTGGCATTTTTAAGTGCTGAGACATGCTGCAACAGGAATGAACCTGGATAACATTATGGTAAGTGAAGGCAGTCAGTCTCAAAAAACTACATATTATTATATAATTCCATTTATATGAAATGTCCAGAATAGGCAAATCTATAGAGAAAGAAAGTATATTATTATTAGTGGCTGCCTAGAACTAGAGAGGTTACATGGAAGGAACAAGATTTGGGGAGAGGGTCATGGAAATGTAAAATCAATTGTGGTGGTGGCTGTACACCTCTGAGAATACACCAAAAGTCATTGAATTATACATTGTTAATGTGTGGCTTGTATAGTACAATTCATATATTTTATTCTAGTAAAAGATTTCTAAATCTTCAAACTATGTGGAATTAAGATTTTGTGTAGAATATAGGAGAGGAATTTTACCTTTTTTCAAAAGGATAGTTGTTAGCCTCAATTTCATTTTTGCATAACATATGCCCTTGTCACTGCCTTGAAATTATTGCTTGATTTGGCAAATTATTGCCATCTTTACAATAGTGAATCTATCTTTCCACTTAAATACACATTTACATCATTTGGTGACATTTGTTATACCTTTACAGGTCTTGAACATTATTAAGAAGTATATGACTTTTGTAACTATTACAGATGAGAGCTATTTTTGTTTGATTTCCTAATGATTATTGAAAATATACAGGAAAGCCATCAGTGCTTATATATTTATCTTATATCTAGTCATCTTAGGACACCCTTGTATTATTTATAATAGTTTTTACATTTATTATTTTGTATTTTCAAGGTAAATGTACCTGCTAGGAATTTTTTAATCTTGCATTTTTTAAAAAAGAAATTCTGCCTTAAATAAAAAGGAAATTTATTTGTTCTCAGAGCAGAAAATCCAGGACAAAGAGGGAATGGAGTGTTCTGATTAGCTAGACCTGGTTCATATGCTTTACTTTTGTTGCTGAGAAGTTTCATTCAGATAATATGGGGCAAGAGTGCATGAAGGAGTGGCTCCTCAAGTGAAGATTGTGGGGTATTTCAGAAAGAAGAGGTAATGAATACCAGAGAGCCAACAGATAATCAATATGGAGACAATCAAATCACCTGAAAATTATGCTGTTTTTGCCTCTTTATTTCTGATATTTATGCCACTCAATTTTTTTTTTCTTATTGTATTGTCTAGGATGTTAAGAACTAAGTTTAAAAATTGTTGCAATAGTATTCCCTGACCTTAGTGGTATTTTACCATTTTGGATAAAAAAAATTGATACTCTTTACCAAGTAAGAAAATACATTCCTAGGTCAAGCTGATTGAAAACTTTTAATTAAAATTTTTTTTTTAATTTTAAAAAAATTTTTAAAAGAAAATTTTTAATTAAAAATGTTGAATTTTATCAAATGTCTACTGATATGATTGTGTATTTGCTACAATTTATGTAGTAAATTACATAAAGAAATTTCTTAACATTGGATAGTTTCTTCATTTCTCTGAATTGCTTTTATAATGGTGAAAATAACTAAACTATATTTGTTTTACAAGAAGTTATGAGTAAGTTGTGAATGACATTTTTCTATCTCAGGTGAGTTTTGGTAAAGAGAGAAAAATTTGGTGAGCACCGATGGAGAGCATATGAGATCCAAGATTGAAGGATAGGGCATCTGGCTCAGACTGTATACTTATGCTCTTCCAGGATCCACAAATGGTAGAGGAAGGGACTCAGAATAGCTTAATCCACCAAATGCTTCTTTGATATGACCTCTGCCGGGATGCTCATGAGGGTAATAGACAGGACCAAGGTCTGATGAAGGGGGGAGAGGCACTAAGAAGACAGATGAGGAACTGGGGAAGATAGCCAGTGACTTGCCCATGGTTATACTTGTTTTGAGTTCAGATAGCCTGCCTATAAAACCTGAGATTCTGGGCTTACCACTATACTTGCCTTGGGGACTAATCTGTAAAGCTCAGAGCAAGGACTATAAATACTTCAGAACTGAAAATTTAAGAAAGGAGGAACCAATTCCCTTCCCCATCCTGGATCTGAGGCCTCTCCTGGGTCATGGAGACCTTTTCACTGAGATTAACTGCTTGGTCCCCTCTGACACTGCTACCCAAATTGTTCTTAAAGATCAAGGCTTTCTATTCTCACACCACCCATATTTTTCTAGAGGGAGAAGGGATTTGGGTGGGGGGGAACAGTTCATGGAAATCTTAGCCAGACTCAGACTGGAAAAGGATTGACTCCATCACAATGTTCATGCAACTACCAGCTCTATATTCAGAAACACTAGAATGGACCCCCCAAAATGGATTCAATGTTCCCTGGAAACCCACAGGACTCTAGTAATCCCAAAGAAGTCTGACTTCTCTTAGGAATGACAAAGGGATAGTGGAAGATTATAGGACAAATTTCAGCAATAACTGAAGCCAATGTGGGAAACCCTTGGGTTTAGCCATCTCTTCTTAACAGAGAGCAGTGCTGATTTCATAGGACTGCAGAAGAAGAAAATACCACTCATTCATGTTTTTAATTAATACTTGTCTAATTATTTGTGCAAGGCAGCCCACCAGCTGTTTAGTATACAGTGGTAAACACAATAGACATAACTCCTGCTTTAACAGGGTTTAGAGTCTAGCAAAAGAAATAGACAGTAAACAAGAAAAGAAATCTCAAAATCTGTGATGAAGGAAAGGAAGAATGTGCTATTAGGGAAGAAGAGAAAGGCATTCACAATGGTGGTGTTGAGGGTGAGAAGAAGCCATCTCAGCAAAAAGGGAGAGAGGTCACAACATGAGCAGTGTCTTGGCAGGAGGGAAGGACTTAGCTTATCTGAGGAACAGAAAGACTTCAAACTTGTGAAAGAGCTGATATCATATGCTGGGGCACTCATGTGAAATGTTGAAGATGTATCACAACCAAGTCATGCAGTTGTTCTTTGACCATGTTAAGGATTTTATTCTTAGTAAAATGTAGACCCATTGAAACGTTTTAGACAGGCTAACAAAATAATCTATTTTCCCAAATCTCTCTAACTTCTGTATGTAAAATAGGTAGGAAAGGGCTACATAGAAAATAGGGAAACTAGTTGAAGTAAAATCATCAGATAAGAAATTATAGAAGCTTGGACTAGAATAGTGTTAGTGGAAATGGAGAGAAGGAAATGGACTAGAGAAGTATTTTGGAGGGAGAATCAGCAAAACCTGATAATGATGAAGACACAGTGGGAAATAAGGAAGAGGGAAGAATCCACAATTACTCCAGGTTTCTGAATGGTGCACTTGTTGGGTGATGATGTCATGTTAAGGTGGAAAAGCTTGGGGAAGGTGTGAGTCTTGAAAGGATAAGTCAAGGGTTCTACTTCAGGCACGTAGAAATTTAATATTTACCTTTTCAAACTCCCTTTTCTCTATGGCAACACAATGGGCCTCACCCTTGGGGGGTCCCTAGTCTAATGGAGGTAGTGTGGGCCCTACTAGTCAACCACCAAGGACTCTAGAACACAAGAGAATCCTGGAAAATCTTACCACCCACTATTTACCCCAGTCCCACAATAACTGTTCTCCAACTGCCCCACAGGACCCCGAGTACCCTTCCCCTATTTCTCCATCTGGACAGGAGGATCGGATTGACCCTGCGAGTCACTCTTGGCTTCCTCTTGAGAACTAGCTCCCAGAAACCTCCTCCCCCTGCGTCAATACTTTTCTTCTAAATGCTTCCCAGCTTTCCAGATGGTCTCCAGATACCCCGCACCCTCTCCCCTGGGCGCAATCATCATTCCCATGGTCATTTCAGCCCCTTGGATCCTTCAATCCTGGGAGAGTCATGAGTCCATCTGTCATCACCTCCCCCCACCCCTGAGGACTGAGAAGGGCAGAGAGCCAGGCCAGCGGGCAGAGCACATCTGCATCTCCTTGCTTAAGCCCAGTTCTTCCGGTTAACCTGTGGGGAAGCCCAGCTGGGAAATCTACAAAAAAAGCAAAAATCATTAGTTTGAACCTTCTACCCACACACACTCCCTCCCCATCATTAAGTATTTCTTTCTTGTCATCCCAGACTTAGCTCAAAGGCCTCCTTATTTAGGAAGCCTTCCTAATTCCCAGGCAGATCCAAACACTGTCTCGTCTTTGCTTCTTTGACCAAACCAGTGGTGGCTCCAGCCATGCTGCCTGGCTCATGTAATGGCCTGGTTACTTGTCTCTCTTTCCCCTTAGACTACTGCTGTCTAGTATGGCTACCACTAGCCACAGGGGACAATTTAAATTTAAATTGATTAAAATTCAATAAATTAAGAATTCAATTCTTCAGTCAAATTTCAGGTATTCAGTTGGCTAGTGGCTCCTTGAGAACATTTTCTTTGTCATAGAAAGTTCTACTCAACAGCACTGACTAAAGACTCCTTGAGGACTAAACTGGTCTTACTCATCTTTGCCACACTGGAACCTGGCATAGTACCTAGAAAACAGAAGATGCTAAATACTTGGATTGAATGAGTAGATGAGAGATTAAGTTCTGGACACTAAATTTTAGAGTAACATAGATAGCCTTTATAAGGCATGCTAAAAGATAAGGACCAGAGGAAATATGATGTCAAGGAAAGACAGAGAGGAAAAACTCACTGTGGCAGGGTGGTGTTTCCTGGTCCTGAGACTACAGAATGCTGATGTCAGTGCCCTCAGTCGCACCATTATGTTGGTGCATAGCCATACAGAGCTATTCATTTCTACCAGTCTCTCCTCCAAACACCTCTTTTCATCTCTGCCAATCCATGCTTTCCATTATCCTTACAAACCCCTAAGAAGGCACTCCTAGGCAACCCCAGCTTGCCCCATGCCAGTATGCCCACCACCAGCAGCAGAGTTAGAGAAGCTCCATGTGGCAACTGTGGTTGCTGCCTATTTTGTGTCCACTGTGTATGTCTCATGTTCATGACCCTTCTCTCTCCTTTAGGCTGACCAACAAATCCCCCAAGGGCAAGGTTCTCTAAGATCTAGCTCACCAAGGGCAGGAAATACATTTTATTGATCAGAATAAGTAGAGGCTTTTCAGTGCTGGGGGACAGGGCTAGAGCTGGAGGCCCACTGCCACCATGTCCCCACCTGTTTTCTCATAAAGAAAAGGGTTTACATGGGAAGAACCATAGGTCTGACCTGTGAGAATGAATAAGCCAAAGTCTTGTCTGCCACAGCAGACACAAAGCAGATGCTTGAGAAAGCTCAGGATGACACTGTTTCCCCTCTACCATCTCAAGTGAATTTTATGCAACAGTTTCTCCTACAGGCAAGTGGCTGGGCCCTGTGCAAAGTGAGGGACCCAGGTCTGAATTTTGAGAATTTAAAGAAGCTGGCTCTCCCCTCCTCCACTACCTCATAATGTTATTTTCCTGTCTCAGCTTGTATCTCAGCACCTCAAGCCTCACATCTTCCTTTGTGCTCAAAGAATCCATGGTAAATGACTGAATAGTCCTCTGGCTCTAATTTGGTTCCTTAAAGAGTCCCCAAATAGTCCTAGAGCTGTCCCTGAATTCACTGCTTCATAGAGATGCCTCCAATATCAGAAAGGGCTCTTTGGAGTCCTGGTCTCACAATTCTCTGTAACACCTGCATTAGTTCAACTGCTTCTCCCACTAGAATGTAGACCATTCTCAAAGATAGGCCCAAGGTCCAAGGTGGCAGTCCCACTGCTGACAAGGTTGTGAGGGTTGTGCACTTATGTACAGTGTCCTCAATCATTCACTCTGTCCTACACTAGCCTCTTTTATCCAATCACTAGTCTTTTAAGGGAATAGCAGCTGGTATCTTTGTTCCCTGGAAGAAAATGTGGTCCTCAGAAGCTCATTTTTAGAGCCTAGACTGTGGACACCTGGCCTTCCAGTCATCATGAAGTTAAAGGCTCAACACAGTTCAGCATAGTGTAGTGTGAGAGGTGTTGGGAAGTGGCTGGGCCCTGTGCAAAGTGAGGGACCCAGGTCTGAATCTTGAGAATTTAAAGAAGCTGACTCTCCCCTCCTACAGGCAAACCTTCCTGATCTTATAATCTGTTTTTACATTTGCACATCAGCTCCATTTCTCTACCTTGCCCAGACCTGAGAGGCTCCTAGGATGGGGCACACTGAGGAAACCTTTGTCTCCACTGCATAAAAGGGCAGTAGGAGCAGGTGCTCATCCTAAAGTCTGTCCCCTGATCCTTTTCCCTCCGCAGACATGCCTGAGAGAGCAGGCTGTCTTTCCCATGTTCAGGGCATAGGCGGGGAAGAGCTGGAAGTCATCAGGGTGTTGTTTTTGCCAGTAGAGCCCTTGAAGTGGAGACAGGAGAAAAACAAACAAACTCATGTCATCTCCCCAGGGCCCTAGAAGAGGTCCCTTTCACAGCCAGGAATGTGACAGGGAGTGAAATCGGCCAGGAGGCTGCCTGAAGAGGGGGCTGTCTGCAAGTGCTGGGGCTGAGGGTTAGAGATGTAGCGCTGGGGGATGGAGCTGGAGCTAGAGGCCTGGTGCCACCACATCCCCAAGGAAGAGCAATGAGCCATCAGAGAGAGCTGCATCCCAAGGCTGGGAGCTGTACCCCAAGGCACAGAAAGATGATGCATCTCAGTGGCCACTTGAAGGTTACCAAAGGATTCTAGCAGATATTCTCTGGAGGCCGGTTCTACGGTACAGGCTCACAGCAATGATCACACAAATCAGCCATGTTCATCCAGAGAAATCATAACTAGGAAGAAAGAGGGTCCCCGGGAGCTGGAGAGAGAGACGAAGTGGACAAAAGTCAAGGTCAGGTTTAGCTCGCCAGGAGGCCCCTATTAGTTAGGTACATGCACCATGTTACTACTGTTTCACGAGCCTTGACCAAGAATCCCAGACACATCTCTACCCATACCTCTCTGTGCCACCAGGCAGCCCTGATCCCATGTTCTCAGCTCAGCACAGCCCCCAGGACCAGGAGAAAGGGGAAGGAGGAGAGGGGAAGATACAGGATCTCCCTATACTTCCTCCTCCAAACTGCACATTTATGATTCTCCAAGCCACAGCCCAGGGCTCTGGCCCTTCCCGCTCCTCCTTGTCTCTCTGTCCCTTTGAAAGAGACTCTAGGGCAATGGTTCTCAACCTTCCTAATGCCATAGCCCTTTAATACAGTTCCTGTGGGTTGCGACTCACAGGTTGAGAACAACTGCTCTTGAGTATCTGGTCCCAGGAGTGGAAAGCAAGCTCCCCTAGACTCAGCAGAGTCTGCATGCAGGCCTGGTTGCTCTCTCTGCAATGCTGGGCTCACCCTGTGTGCTCAGGGACTCAATGTGCCCATTTGATTTGTAGAACAGGGAGAGAAACCCTGACCCTTTGTCTCATAGGCATGTGGTGGGTGGGGGGAGAGCTCACATGGAACTATCCCTGCCAGAACACCTACTAAGCAAAATAAAGCAATTTGAATTATTCCAGGAGAAGGCCCTCTCTTGGGAGATCTGCTGAAAATGCTGAATCCTTCATTCACTGGCCTGAGATCATGCTGTCAGTGGTTCCCATTTCTCCGTGTGTGGCAAGTCAAGTGGCCAGCCCATGCTCAGGGCAGAACAAGGACCAGCTCTGCACACAGTTCCCAGCACACACCCCTCTGCTCCTACCACCCATCCTCTGCAGCCTGCCAAGTGGTTCTACCTTTTACTTGAGACCCAGTGTCCACCCAACCCTGCTTCCCATGTTTAAGCTCTGCTATGAGATCTTCTTAGCATCACTTTGAAGCCCAGGCCTAGGCCTCACTCTTGCTCTCCACCAGAGGCCCAACTTCTGCCCCTGGCCCAGCTCAATGGCCAGAGCTTCCTGACACCCAGACTCCCCAAAGCCTCCCACTTACCACTCTTCCCAACTATCTGGGCTTTCACTAGAATGTGAGCCCCATGTAGCAAGATTTTTCTATCTCCTGTTCACTGAGGTCTCCTGTTCCCTCAGTCAGTGCTGGCAAAATGGAGATGCTCAGTATTTGTTAGGTGTATGAATGAAAGTGCAGAGACGTGAGGCCACTATAAAAGGATGTGGGGAGGAAAGGGAGCCCATGACTGGATGGGAAACAGACAAGGAAAGACACTGCAGGGTAGAGACCTGCAGTCCCTCCTCCCTTGCCCCTCACCACACTTTGCAGCCTCATCTGTCTCTCCAAAACAGATCAATCCATCACATAGAGGACCCAAGCCCTATAGCTCCCCTAGTGCCTGGATGAATCCTTTGGCCTCTGCCTCTCTTCCTGGGTACCCAGTGTCCACTGCAGCCTTGGGGGTGGTCCCCAGTCCTGCAGGATACAGACTCGCCAACTGTATGGAACTTGCCATGTGAGAGCTCTTTCTTCCCAGATTGAGGTGTGGGTGCTTGGGCTCACTCCTATCCTGGAGGTTGAAAGGGCAGGAGAAACCTGCTATACCCTGATCCTAAAAACCTAATGAATATTGTCAAGGGAGTGAGTTTCTTCAGCCTCCCTCATGCATGCATCCCCACCTCTCTGTCCACATCCTTAGTACATCCTTCTACCAGCTGGATTCTCAGGGGGTGCAGATCCAAGGCCACTTCCTGCGACAGCCACCCAGAAGATAAGGAGGCAGATATCTCTTAGCCTGGACTCCAGCCTCCAGGAAGACTGGGACCCTGTGTTCCCTACTGCATTCCAGGCAGAGCTCTTTAGGAGTGATGGAGAGACCACCAACGTGGTCTGGGCTCCCAAGAACACCCAGCCCCTTCCTCTGCCTCACTCTGACCTCCAATCACCTCTCAAGCCTCCTGGCTCTCAGTTGCTTGCAGGAATTTTGGCCTGAATCGCTATAGTCCCTTCTTCTACCTCCTCCCAAGGCCACCTCATCCTCTCCCTCTTAGTTGGAGCCCAAGTGTCCCCCACCTGGAGGGTCCTCCTGTACTGCCATTACCCTTCTGTGCCCCTGAAAAGTAGGCTCCCAACTCAGAGATTTTAGAAAAATTTTCATGAAGCCAGGACCCCAAATTAGGGCCCTCATTAAAGGTATCACCTCTGTACTGTTCCCTCCACCCTAGCATAGACAGACCCACACTCAGCCCAGAGACTGACTATCCCTCAGGCTGTCTGCTGAGCACAGATTTACCCCTAACTCTGGCCTTCATTTGACCCTAACTGTCCCTTCACAATGACCCAAAACTCATCTCTCAAGTGTGGGATATGACACACTTGAGACACCAGGTGTCAGAGGTCTCAAGGGACCCCACTCAAGGTTTACCTTCTGCAGAAAGGAGCAGGGCTCCTGAGTTTGCTGCCTCAGGACCTCTTCTGTTATCAGGAAGGGCTCCCGGCCCTGAGCCCGCAGAGTTCTGCTCTCACCCTGGACCACTTCTCTGTGTCTCCTGGCTTGTACAAAGCTCAGGAACGAGGCTGGCGTAGTAGTTGTGCTAGGGGACACTTCAACTGTTTCCCCAACTGGAACCTAGGTGGCTCTCACCAACAGCTCCAAGGCCCAAGATGGTGGCGTCATCCCTGCCAACATTATGGAAGGTGATATAGTACTTACAGTGCCTTCATCACTCACTCTGTCCTCCACTGGACTCTCAACACCAGCCTCTTTTACTCAGTATTCCTGCCTCTTTTAAACACTGTTCCTTCTAGGAGCTAAAGATGTGTTCCTCTCTTGGTTTCTTCTGAGGGCTCTGCTTCTGTGCACTCTCCTGGGCTCTCCATGGGTCTCTCCCTCAACCTGCACCTGGACCCCACCAGCTACTAGCACTCTGAGTGTCTCAAGTGTGGAAATCACTTCTTTCATACTTTACTCATCCCTGGAGCCCATATAGGCTCCTGAAACTCTGTGTGCTAAGTCATGGCCTGTCTGTCTGGATGTAGTTGGGTCTCTGTTGAAACAGGGCATCAGGAGGCTGAAAGAGGAGTCCCAGGTAGAAGCTGACACAGAATCACCAGCACAGCCCCAATGGTCTCTGCTCCCACCCTCCCTGAAGCCCCTCTTATCCATATGGTGGCTATGGACTCTGAAGAGGGACACCTGCAGTTCAGCAGGAAGCATGGAGGGCACAGTGGGAGGAGAATGAGGCTCCTAAGTCCAGGGGCGGCAGGAAAGGTTGTCCCCAGGAGGACAGAGTCCCAAACACCTGTCTTCCTGCCCCCTGACTCTTTCTTTCCCTCTCCCCAGCTGCCTAAAAATGTGCCTATTGTGAGTTTATTTAACTTATAATTTAAAAAAATGCAAGCCCCTTCACAAAGGCTTGGCCCCACCCTTATATATACTCCAGAGTTCCTGCTCCCTTGGCTGAGCCCTGGACCTTGTGGGGAAGCAGAGGAATAGGGGGCGGAGGAGCAGGGAGCCTCTGGGAGCTTTCAGGGGTGGGAGCAAAGTGACTGCCCCTGGCTGGCAAGAGAAGGTGCTCCAGAAAAGCCAATGAGGGCCGGTCAAAGACAAGGGTCTTTGGGGACTTTGCCCAGAGCTTTCTCTTCATTAAGGTTTTCCTTCTCTTTCTCTTTGCTCCTCTCTCCTTCTCCATATTGATCTTGTGTCTCTACTCCCCTAATCATTATAGAATGCCATTAAATTGCAGAAAGATAGGGCGTCTCCACTGCTGCTTTTCACCAACTCCTTCTCTGTTTCTCTATTGTTCCTTCATCTTCCAAATACTGAGACCCTGCAATGTACATAGTGCTAGCCTCTTTCTGTCTTCTTCCTTTTTTTTCTCTATTTTTAAAAATGATTTTAAAGTGGAGTCAGGATTCTGACCCAAGATGAAGTCTGACCAAGGATAGGGCTATTCCAGCCCAGGTCTGGGTGAGTCATGGAACTTGGTGTACAGAGTCGAGATGAAATTCCACAAGCCCCGTTTGAGTGAGATGGAATTCCACAGGGCACCTGCCTCCCTGCTGCTCTAGCCTTTCTGAAGAAGACACCATGAATCAACATCCCCACCCTTGCCCCCAAGTACCCCTCAGCAACCAGGGAGGATTTCCAGAATACAAATCTGAGAATGTCACTGTCCTATTTAAAATCTTTCCAAGCTTTCCCAAGCCTCTCAAAGTAAAGGTCAGCATCTTTCATGACATGCCATTTCTTCACAATCTGGCCCTGAAGTTGCGTCATCTCCCGTGTTGTCTAAAGTTGTGCTTCTGGTCACATACTACCGCCACACTGGCACATCCGAGTCCTGTCCTTCCTCACTAACTTAACCTGTTCCCCTCCCACCACACTTTCTCCATCTCCACTCTCTTCTCTTTGTTAGCTCCTATACTTCATCCACTTTTCAATGTAAGTGTCGCTTCTTCCGAAGGAGACATCCTACCTGACCTTCAGGCAGAGCATTACCCTCAGCACTGTGACGCTTATGTAGTTGTGGTCTCCTTCCCCTGACTATCACAAGTGCCTTGAGAGCTGGGACCCTATGTATGTTGGCTGCAAACAATGGGCTAACTCAACTGACTGCAGGCTTTGTGGGGAAAGAGCTTGAAGGACACAGTCCCACTAACTTTGTGAGGTTAGGAAAGTTGTCCCTACTTATGGGAGGATGCAGCCCCATAGCAGGGCACAGGTCTTAATGAGTGGCATCTGGCCTGGTTACATGTCAGCTCCAACGCTAACCTTGGGGCAAGAGCTTTTTGGCAGGACATGACCTGATTAAGACCCAGGTACAGAAATGAATTCATTTTCAAGCCAGCTAAAAACTGATCCTTGTTCAGGAACTCTGCAGCTTTCTGAAGACCCAGTTAAGGTTTAAGTTGTGTTCCCTCTTCTACTACAGGACATTTGAAACCTCTTTCAGAGTTCCATCTCCTAGTTTGGTTCTGAAGACATCTCAGGCCCTTTCACAAGCTCTGACTACGTAGTTCCTTAGTTCTTAAATCAATTGATTTACCCTCTCCTGCTCTCTTTGTCCTTCTGTGGAAACCTGTCATGGGCCTCTCTCAGAATCACATTTTGAGGAAGGGACTCTTCCATGTGAATAAGATATTTCCAGACTTGCACACTGCACTGGGATCCCAATTATGCCTTTGTATTGAATGATGGGGAGAAATATGGGTTGTACTCCCAGAGCAGGGTCTTAGGGATGAGCTGAGAAGCAAGGACTACATCCAGCTGACCCACAGAAGGGCCTGTGCAGAGTGATAAAACCTCCACAGCATCCCCAGTTCTCAGCAAGGTCTGGATGACCGGTCAGTGAACAGCTGCTCTGCAGCTGGGACAGCTCTGGCCCGCCCTGTCCTCCCCAAGGCTGACCTCCACATGGCCCCGTAGATCACACTGCCCCCCAAGCCAGCAGCCTGTCGTCAGCCTCTTGTTTCACTCTCTCTAATCCTCCAGCCTACAGTGCACTCTACAGCCCACACTCCAAGAGTGTCTGGGTCCTAGCAAGGCACAATGAGCTCCTCCCACCCAGGTGGCAGGTGTGCCAGTGTGACAGGCATTCTAAGCCCCATCAGGACTGAACCTTTGACCTCTGGAGGCCTTCCTCCTCATGTTGCCATGGTGGTCCAATCTGGCCATATGAGACCATGGTTGTGCTCACTGTCTATGTCTCTCTCCCTGTGTGTGGGGCTCTCTCACAGAGGAGAGGTCTCTTAGGGCTCCCAGGGACTGAATTCAAGATTCCAAATTGAGCGGGTGTGAGCTCTGCCTTCTCTCACCTCTGCCAGCTAACCAGTCTTGCTGTGCACCCCTACATGCCTTTCCTCCCATTCTGCCTTTAAAAAGCCTGTCAGTGCTGGTAGTATTAGGTCCCCATTTTTCTATCCCAAGCCTTGTTCATCATCTCTTATCATGGAAGAAATTAGAGCCAGAAGTTCTGATCTTCCAAGTTCATAGAATAATTTGCTCATAAAACCCCTCTTCCCTGGGAAGCTAGGTGTGATGTTTTTTTTATTAAATGATAGCTGTATACATTAATGCAAACATAGGGTACAGTGTAGTGTTTCCATATACAATTTGAAATATTGTCATCAAACAGGTTAATATAGACTTTGTGTCATTTACTTAGTTATTGTGTTAAAACATTTATATTCTAGTTCTAGAAAAGTTCACTTGTACCCTTGTTAGACAGAACATATCCAGTGTTAGGTTTTAATGGAAGGAGAAATATAAGGCAAGAGGCTTATTTACCATAAAGAGCTGGACATATCTGTCACCAAAACTTACTGTCACCAAAATCATCATCTTGATTACCACGATCCTTACCACCATCACTACAATTTTCCCATCTGATACCAACAATGTCACTATCTAATAAACATCAACCCTCTCATCATGGCCATCATCTGTATTACTTGTCTTCAGTCATCTCCACCATGATCATCATATCCGTTACTGAGAGTCACCACCACCACCACTACTATCATCTCCATTTAAATTACTACTGTTATTAACATCATCACAATCATTGCAATCATTGTCATCAACCTCCATCATTGTCACCCTTGCCACTAGTATTATCATTAATACCAGGACTGCTATGCAGTCGCCATTTCCTCCACAAACATCTTCACAATTAATCATTACCAACCATCATCAGCATCTCCTTCACAAACATCATTACACATTTCCATCACCACCACTGTCACCCATACCATAACTACCACATTTCATCACCATCTTCATTGTCAACTATCCTCTTTAGTTGTCTTTCTCTATAATGGAGTCTATGAGATTCATCTCAGTCTTGAAAACCATTGCTAAATACAGTCTTTGAGTTCAACACACAATATTTCATTCAGACTGAATTAGCTTTTGCTGCATAACAACCAACCCCTCAAACTCAGTGCCTTATAACAACCACCATTTTATTTAGTGAGTGACTCTTTGATCAGCAGGGCAGTTCTTCCAGCCTCAGTTGGCTCAAATGATGCCCAATGGGATCCATCACGTGTCTGTGGTTGGCTAATAGGTCAATCAGCACCCACATGAACAAGAATAGCCTCACTCTTGTCTGACAGTGAACCTTGGTTTTCTCTCCTGTGGCCTTTCATCCTCTAGCAGTCTAGCTTGGGCTCATGCTAAGGTTCTAAGCTTGACTCTCATCATGTTTGCTGTTGTCCCACTGTCTAAAGTCAGATGGTTAACCCAGATTCAAGAGGTAGGGAAACAGATTTCATCTCATGATGGCAGGATCAAAAATTTCACATTGCAAGGGATGGATTCAGGGAGGTGAAGAATGAATGATCATTTTACAACCTACCATATAGGTGGGCAACAACAACAAAAAACCTAGACCTCTTCTTTACAACCTGGGGCATACACTGGCTGAGAAGGTTCTAATTTAATGTGCCTTAATATTCAGAGGCATGCTATTAAAGTAGCTTCCAGAACCACAGTAGCTACCTATCCAGAGTCACTGAGTCTTCCTACTTTTCCTACTTCAACTTCCATAAAACCCTCAACTTCCCATCTTCATCTACTCTCTCTTAGCTGTCTTTCTTTCCTGATTTTCCATGATCTCTGAGGACCTTTCCTCTCTGTAGGGACCCTTTCTTCCCATTGTCATCTTGCAGGGACCTTCTCTGTTTCTACTGGACACATCTTATGCATCTCTTCAGATTCTCCTGGGCCCTCAGCCACTTGCTCCCTCAGTTGCCACCATAGCCAAATGACACCTTGCATACCTGCACAGATCTGCTACCTGAGGTTGATCAGCTAGCTGTCTTACCAGAAGCTCAGGGCCCTACTATATTTTTCAAATTTGTAGAAAGCACAATATGCACAGAATAGGATCTAGCTTCCTAGGCCACTGCTAAAGGGGCTGAGTGACACAGTTCAAGTTCAAGTTAGTCAACTTTGTATGAGATGGATTTTGAAAGAGAGAAGATGGAAAAGAATGTTAGATAAAATTCTCTCTCCTTTACCTTGTAATGTACTGTTCCAAGGAATACTTTTTCTTATCCAGAGGTGTCCTGCTTGGCTGGTGAGATACGTCTACATCCTGGTCAGCCATGTCTCTTTGCAATGTGTCAGGAAACAACAGCCAGTGCAATAACATACTACTTTGCACTGTCCTCTACTGCTTCACCTCCACCTTGCCTCTGGGTTTGCCTTGAAAATAAACCCTTAGTACTTAAGCCTTGCCTCAGTTTCTATTATACTTTCTAGGGAAACTAAAGATATCATCTTAAAGGAGTTCACAACAAGAATATCTCAGAGGAACCCAAAGACATCAGAGAGATGGGTAACTGAGAGTACCAAGAGGAGGCTGTATAATTAACAAAGATATTTTGTGTTGTTACTGAGAGTAGAGGTGGTAGGACAGCCCCTTTCCCCAAAATAACTAGTAGCCCATTTTTAGGAGACCAGAACTTGGGAATGAGCGTCCAGGAACTCATGTCCTTATTGTTCCAGTTCCCTGGGAAAAGGACCTTATTTTTTTTCTTTGACCTATCACAAGAGCTCAAATGTAGGTCCAAATATTCTTAGGTATGCTGAGTGTTAGAATTACTTCCTTATAGTTGTGTCCCTGCCTTACATCTGAGCCAATGGACATGAGATTTCCAAAATCCAAAGGTGACTTGCCCATCAGATTGGCAGCTCCTTGCTGACCAGGACTTTGAATCCTCCACTGGGCTAGGGTGAGGGTAGGAAATATATGACTCTCCTTAAATCCAGCCCAGAGGTTGGCCACAATAACAGAGCCTCAGCCATGGGACTGAAGTGGACATTGTTCTCTCATCTGGTGGTCTCCACTTCCATGAGAATTCTTCCCCTAGCTCTTCTTACTCTTTCTTCCCAGGGCCAGCTCTTATCAAAGAGCTTACCACAATCATCCCCTCAGCCTTCCCTGTGAGAGATTTAGGCATACACATGAAATCATAGCCCCCTTTTGTCCTTCTGTGTATGTCCAGGAAATGGAATGACTGAATTTTTAACATGGTTGGGAGTTAGAAAAATGCTAATAAGAAATCTCACAAAAAATTTATATAGTAGGGAAATATTTTCATTTGTAGAACTTTAAAATTCTCCAAATGAAAATATTATCCCACTATATAAATTTGTATGTGTATAGTGGAAAATATCACTGTGTTTTGGGGTTTCCTAAAAATGTCAGCAAACCAGAGAGAAGTCCTATAGTACTTCAGTCCTTGTGTTACAGGACTAAGTACGCATATCCCTCTCTAGGCCAGGAGAGGAGTGGCAGCTCACTTAGCCCCAGCCTCTAACTTAGGATAGCACCAACTCCAAGCCTTTCTCCTGAGCAGTTCTCTTGCCTTTAAAGATAACCAAGTCATTAGTAGCAGTGACCCAATCACTTTTTCAAGAAGTCTCTTTGTAGCCACCCAAAGTTTTCTGGCCATAGTTCAAGACTTGTTTCCACTGTTTCACAGTGAGCACTGGAACCCTGATACAATGCTATGTTCAGTGGCTCTGGTGTTTAGGTTCACAGCAATACTCTCAACTTTCAGACACAGGGGTTAGCCTACTCCTCGGAGCGCTGGTTAACCTTGGACTCTACTTAACAAGCAGAAGTTTGGAGTACTGGAGAGGCTGAGTTCTTTCCCTGACATTAACGCTCTCACAAGGCATGGCCAGGCCTGTGGTTGCCATTATTCTAGAGGGCAACTGCTAAGGTATGGCATGGGCTGCTAGGATGCCCTCCTAAGGTCATGCAGGGGAAACTCTGGTCCATTATGTAGTTCATCTCCCAAAGGTGTCAAGACATATAATACAGTACTCAATATTTAGTGAGGTTCTGCAACCCTTCTTTCCTGTTGAAAGCCTCTAGGATCTGATTGGTTTGGGATCAAGGTAAGACAATGGGATTCCCCCCATTTAAGCCCTTAGTTTCTTTTCCCTGACTAATGACTGCTTTTAGCATGCAATAAAGAATACCTATGAATGCTTTGTCTTTATAAGCAAGATAGCACGTGAAAGGACGGAAAGGACCATTTAATAAGCCTTTATTTGGTGAGAGAGAGTTCAAAGTGGCCCAGTGAGGCAGGCCTGGCCATCCCCATGTAGTCTCAGAGGTGGCCTTAGACAAAGCTCTGGCCCTGTCTTTCCTCTGTAAAGAAGGAGGGCAGAAAAGTTCTCTGCATCAGGCAGCCCCAGTTCATAGTCAGCAGTGGGCATTTCTTTCCCAGCACCACCGTGCAGGTAGGCTGTTTATGTCTACAAATAACATCCTATCTTAGCCAGTCTACATGATGGGAAAAACTGACCATCTCATGTTCTGGGGAGGTTCCTCAGGGCTCCTGGCTCTTCATTCTCTGTTGCACAGCCTCTCCCTCAGATGCTGCAGGACCCCTTCATCTTACCCAGGCATGTGTCCCCAGAGGAAGCACAGGACCCCTTTCCCTATGTACTTGTGTCTCTGTCTATGTGAGGAAACGTTGCCTAGAAGCCCCCAGCAGACTTCATTCATATCACATTCCTAAATTGTTGTGGGCAAGAGAATTATCATGGTCAACGAAATTACACGAATCAACTGAGACTCAGGTTCCAGGAGCACTGTAGTCTCCGAGGCTGCTCCTTCCTTCCAGGGTACCTCCTGCAGGCTCCATCTACACCAAGCAGTGTTACGAAAAAACAAAAGATTCCCCCTCCTTCCACAGTCCTGCCTCAGGGGCTCACAGTCCAGCAAAAGTGGAGACAAAAGCAATGACCATGGGCACCTGGCTGGGCAGAACCTCACCAACTTGCTCCCTCTGGAGCTGCAGCCAGAAAGTTCTCTGACCTTAGATAGGAAAGGCCCTGAGGAGAAACTGGGTGGGGCCTTGGCAGGGCCAACAAGAAGGTATTTCACTGGGCAGAGACCCAGAGGCAGATCCAGAGGTTGAACGCTAGGGGCACAGTACAGATCTGAGGGAGGTGAGGTAGGAAGAAGGCGGGGGTGGGGGGAAGATTGGGAGAGAAGGTGAGGCAGATCTAATAGGAGGGAAGGCCTATTTCTGTACATTCCCTCCCTCAAACCACATACTTCCCCCAAATGGTCTTTTCCAGGAGTCAGAATTGGGGAACCAAAGGCTAGGACAGGAGAAGGGAGAAGTTCAGAGTCTGGAGGTGCCCAGAGGGACCGTGCAGGATCAGGCTCCTCCTGTCCACCAGCCCCCCAAAGAGCTCCTGGCAGGGAGGTAGGCACCAGTACCACCCATGTTCAGGGTCAAGTGACCAGCACCACACATCCCTTCAGGGTTAAGTAACAGTTACAATGGAAACAAGAAAGCTAGGGAGAGTGTGCCCCCCACTGGTCAGTAGAGACAGAACTGACTGCCAATGCAGGTCTGGCCAGCTGGCAGAGGCCACAGAGCTTGGAGGAAGGACAGCGAGCTCTCAGGGCATTTGCCTTCCAAGGCATGGAGTGTATCTGTGGGGCCACTTCTGCTCTGGAATCCAAGCTGAGTGCTCCCACCACTACAGTCCAGGCCTTGCCCTTGGGGTCAGAGAGCCCAAGGCAGATGGCCTCAGTGTGCATGCCCCAGTCTCTCTCCTTCCTCTGATATCAGCACTGACCAAGTTCCCAAGGATGGCAGGACTAAACAGGAAGAAGTTGGCTTTTCAGAGCCCTGGAGCTTGGAAAGGCCTAATTGATCTTCTAAGAAAAGGATCTCAGTGAAGGGCAAGGTCCCAAAGATGTCTCAGCCCAGCTGGCTCCAAAAGTGAGGCTAAAACTCAGGTCTTCCCTAGCCCAAATGGGACTGAGGGGTCCCTTCACACAAGATGCAGGAGGCCAAGGGTTTCTGGCCTCTGAGTTCTACTCCCTCCAATGCTCAGGCTCATAAGGGAAACTGGAAGATGAATGTATTCATTCCTTTCATTTACAGGAAAAATCACACCATTTAAAAAGGTTTCCTCAGACCTTGCTAATGTATAACGATGTTCCCCATCACCTTCTTTCTTTTCTTGCCTGAATCTCTCTTATTGTAGTTTAAACTCCTGGGACAGAGTGATAAGTTGGGCTAAGGCCACAGAGGAAGAAAACATGATTCCCGCCTTTGGGGGCCCCAGTTGGATCTTTCCTTTCCTAAAGAGCTCCACAGCTTCTGGGGGAGATAGGCTAGGCCCTCCTCAAAGGAAAGTGGCCTGAAGCAGACAAATATACAAAGTAGAACAGAAATCATAAACACATTTTATTTCTAAATAATTTTAAAACCACTGGCATTGTAGCAAATTGGAATATATTTCCAGAATCGACTCAGAGAGATTTTTTTTATAGCAACATATGAAAAATGTCATTTAAATATCCACCAGCAGCTGCACCACATGTTGGGCTCTTAGGAAAACACTTTCATTCCTTTCATCAAAGTCCCTTGATTAATGTTCCACTTTTCTTTGACACTTTTTCCAGAGTTTTTTAAAAAAATCAAAGCCTGTACTATTATCTGGAAGAAAATTAAACCGATAAGATTTAATGTCTGCTATATTCTACAGCCATAGAAAAAAATATATAGTGTAGGCCTTGGGCCAAATGCAAATGAACGTTAAGCAGGAGGTGCATCCCCACTGGAGGCTTTTGGGAGGGATGAGGCTGGAGGGCAGCTGGGAACAGACAGGGCCCGGATAGGGCATTGGGTGGGAGCCTTTGGGCCAGCCTGGCAGAGGCAAGAGCAGGACTGGGCAGAGGTGATTTCTCAGCTGCAGGTCCCAGGGCACGGCATTGTGGCAGAGAGACCCAGCCCTATGGGAATGCCAGTGGTACCCAAATGCCACCTGCCGTGGGGCCAGTGGCATGGCTTGGATTTTGTGAATGGGACTCAGAAGGAGGCAGCTGATGGGGGAGAGGAGAGAGGAGAAAGCGGGAAGGAGGCAGGGGAAAGCTGCAGGCTAGAAACTGCGCCAGTGGGAAGGCTGGGCAGATGGAGTGAGGAGAAATCGCAGCATGTCTGGCACAGCAATTGATGCCATAATTTAAAGGTCAACTCAGTGGAAAAGGAAGAGAAAGGGGGAGGGGGTGACGTTGGAATGACTTTGCCTCCACAGTATGGCTCTTAACCCCTCCGGTTCCAGTGCAGCTCTCCTTGGTCTTTCCAGCCACTGGAAGGTGGTTGTTCTCTTGCCTTGAAGTCCTCGATTTCTGGGTCCCCTCCCCCACAGCATTTGCGTCCTGTCTTCTCCTGCTACCTCATCAGAGTAGAAGCAGCTTAACTTCTCCGAACTTGAGTTTCTTCATTCATAAAACAGGGGTGAGAGCTAATCTCCCCGGGGCTTTTGTAAAAGTTAAATTGTACCATGAGTGTAGAGACTAGAAAAACTCACCTAAATGTTGCAGACCTTTCTGGGCTTCTCTAAAGGAGCTGGCTTAAATTTACCTTTAGAAAAAAAGTGTTTCTTTGTTCTAGTAAAACCACCATTTGGGCAAAGAAAAACTAGCAGCCATCCTTCATTATAAGGCATCCTCTGTCCTTTCAGACTTGTCAGCCTTAGACTGAAAGTTGTGAGGATGGTGTTGCCTCACTTCCTGCCTTCCCCACATTCATTCTCTCTTTCTCTCTCTCTCTCCTGGCTGGCCTGCTTCTTGGGGAGGAATGTTACTTTTCTCCATATGGATTTGGACTGCCTTGTGCCTATAAATTATGGCAAGTTCTTGGGGAGCTGTGAAGGTTTTTGTTGGAATGGTTATTTGCTTGAGGACTGAAGAGGAAACCCCAAGGGCTGCAGGAAGGACTTGGAGGCATGGGTTTCAGCCCAGGCTGGGGGAAACCTAGGGAAACTCTAGACAGGCCAGGAGACCTTCCACTGTGGTGTTACCTAAGGACGAGAAGCCCAAATCAAATCAACAGACAGCCTTCACTGCCAGTTGTCTCTGGTGGTACAGAACACAGCACTTGAGTGGGGCCATTCCTGTACCCTGGGCCTCAGGAAGCTGTGAGGGCTCAGATACTGGTCTCATGGACCCATGGGCTGGCCTGGTGCCACTGGCCCCTCACTTCCTCTCCAACTATTTAGAGATTCTAATTTAAAGTTACAGCCTAGCTTCCCCTCCTGATCCTCCTACCAAGTCACAGTTTCAAAAGGCTTCAGCTTGAGAGGCGGTAAAGTGTACATGGTGGTATAGCTGATGAGGGTGGGCTCCTTTTGCATCCCTCTCATGGGGCAGCCACATTTCAAGCCAAGATACAAGGGGAGTTGTACCCCTCCTCTTGGTATCTTAGGCATACTAAAGGTCCCCTTTCCCTTTCAGCAGACAATGACAGGAACACTTCAGCTCAGAGCAGGTTTTCTCCTAGGCTGGACTATCTGATTAGATGGTGGGAGGAGGCCTGGCCTAATGGCAGGCAAAGATGATATTGCCTTGCTTCCCGCTTTTGCAAGTGTTGTCTGTGATCCCTTCTTTCTCCCTGGAGCATGGTGAGAAGGTGGTACATTTCAGCAAAGAGTCTCAATGATCCCCTAAACTCTATGCAGTCTGGTTCTGTATGTGCCAGGCCTTGGCACAATGGGGTAGGCTGCTCAGGGAAAGGTACTCAAAGGTCTCTGCAGGGAGAAGGCAGTGGGCTTTGACCTAGACCCTTGACCTTAAACCTGGTGAGCAGCACAAGGAAATTCTAACTCATGGGCCTTTGCTAGCCACAGGGCCAGCACAAGAGAGACAGCACCTTACAAGGAAAGACACTCCCTTTGTCTACTTGAGACTGTGAGAGAACCCCTGGGGAGAGCAGCACAGCTTCATAGTGACCACCAGGGGACCCTGGGAGAGCTGCCTGTGGAGGAGGCCTGCAGTGACCCCTGGCCTGGCCTGTAGTCCCAGAGCAGATGACACATCAACTAGCAGGCAGTGAATTCCCTGTTTTGTGGTGCTGGGGGCACAGAAGAGCCCAATATGTGGTGTGGCTGCTGGTGGATATCACAATAGGCATGTGATGGAGGCAGGAAGAATTGTCTTCCAACAGAGGGAATTCTTTATTATTCTAAAGGTTGCCATGAGTCCACCAAGCTCTGAGGTCTCATTGACATGTCCCAGGCAAACCAACATTGAGCCCCCATTAGCTGACCTCATGGATAGCACTCTGCCACCAGACATCCAGGGGATGTGAAAGCTAAAACTAACCAAGACCCTGAGAGACAAAAATATTTTTCATTCATAGCCTCAATGAAACAGGTTTCATTCGTACCTCTTCCTGAGGTAGCTGTTGGCAATTCCTTGATGGTAATTAAATATACAGCTCACATTTGCCTAAAATGATGAAAGAACTGAAAGAATAAAACCATTAGTTGCAGTGCAAAGGAGACCAGGGTCTATGACATGTCAATATGTCACAAACCGAAGAGGGACCTTTCTCAGGGCAGAGATGGCATCTCTTCCACGGGGCATAGACTTCTCTGGGCAAGGTCTTGGTCCCCTGCCCCATGTCACCCATCACAGTGGACCAGGAAAGTCTCTGAGAACGTCTAAAGAGAGCCAAGTCTCTGCACCACCTAGGGGCCCAAAACCACCTGCAGCCATTTCTCTAAGACACTCTGATTTTTTCCGGATGCTGGTTCTAGTCACCTGCCTGAGTTCTACTCCATGCTGGGCATGCTCTGTGTACTAGGGACACAGGAGTAAGCTACTCTTCACAGACCCACACTCAGGTTGCCTTATGGATTCCTTGTAGGGCTTTGGTTTTCAGAGACCTGTTCCAGTTCACAGACCTGGCAGAGACCAAAGGCTATGGCTGAGGGAAACTTCCTGGGGAAAGGAGGAATGGATGGTGAGAAATGGGTCTATCTTGGATAGAGCTGTCATATTGTTTGGCGGTGGAGGTGCTGGCCAGGAAGCTGGGAGGCAGAAAGAGAGCATGGACCAACTGCCAGGCTGGGGTCTGGAATCGTCTCTCTTGGGATCTGTTTGGGTTCAGAGGGGAGGCATATTAGTTCAAAGTCACAACGGACTAAAGGGGCCTCTCATCTGGGGTCTATCCTTGACTCCAGCTTCAGATTCTTCCTCCAAAATTTGTCAAGATCACCTTGACGTACCCACTTACAGAGACATGGTAAGGATCTCGTGAGATCTATAGGCCATTATGAATATAAAAGATTTTATTCTTGAGCTTACACCCACAGGACAGAGAGCTCACTATCTCTCAGGTGAATGCTGAGTCTACTGAGCTGGTGTCTTCACTAATCTGAAGAGCACTGAACAACCACAGAAAGAAGGAGGCAGGCACATCTTCAGTTGGGGACTGTGGCTTCATTAGAACCAAGACTATGCTGGGTGGAGGACAGACCCTGGAAAGCCCGGAGGTGGTGTTCTCTGCCCTGGAAGCCCTACATAAACCCTTGTCCCCTTGCCCAGTGGCAGGTGGCCTGTGTGCCGAGGTCTGTGTCCCTATCACTCATATTGAAGGGGACTCGTCTGAGTAGCTGAATGGTCAGTGATGGTGACAGAGCCCTGAGCCACCCCAGGCAAGCTGGGGGACATCTGCTCCAGCCTGGGAGACAAAGCCTTGAGGCTGTACCCTCAGGAGGAGTCCCCTGGGAGTGAGGGCGTTTGGGGTAGCCCAGGAAACTGGGATGAGAAGCAGGCGGCAAAGGCAGGCAGCTGGTTCAGACCCATGGCAGGAAGTCACAACCAAGATTCATCTTGGAAAAATGCAACTAATGCTGCACAGCTGGGGCTGCTAATCAGAAACACAGGCCCAGAGGTGGCAGCAGGGACAGGCCCAGAGGGCAGGGCCAGCACTGAGGTGATAATGGGCAGCGAGCTCTCTGGCCCTCTCCCCACCAGGCTGTGCTGCTGTTTGGAGACAGAGATTGTCACATTGCGATCTGATCTGGATGGGGCAGCTTCTCTGCCCCTACCCTGCCTGCCTGTGGGGGGTGCATTGCTCCTCAATATGCCAACATCAGCTTAATCAATGGCTAAAGCCTTGACCCCTCTCCAAGGGAAAGTACAAGTGTAATGACCTTTACCTCTGGAGTCC
Organism: Otolemur garnettii; assembly: GCF_000181295.1. Lineage (NCBI taxonomy): Eukaryota > Metazoa > Chordata > Mammalia > Primates > Galagidae > Otolemur > Otolemur garnettii. The sequence continues at coordinate 4,189,636 of NW_003852463.1, forward strand.
CCTCCTCAGGGGACTGTCTTCCCAATACCCTTGGGGCCTGCCTCCTTTGCCATAGCACAGCCTGCCACCAGGATAGGTCTGGGATGAGCCTTTAAGCCCTCAGTGGGCTCCCTCTCCAAAAAGGCCTTACCACCAGGCACAGGCTTCTTCCTGGGAAAAGCACATGGCTGTGACTTCCTACCCTACCCGTCTGCCACCTGCTTCTCATCCCAGTTCCCTGGGCTACCCCAAATGCCCTCACTCCCAGGGGGCTCCTTCTCAAGCACATGGCCTCAGGGTTTGCTCTCCTAAGCTGGGGCAGGTGTCCTCCAGCTTGCCTGGGCTAAGCTGGTCACCACCAAGAAGAATCCATTTACCTTCTCAGACACTTCTCCTTCAGGGTGAGTGATAGGGACCCACGACTTCAGCACATGTGCCATGGTCACCAGGAAAGGGCAGAGCAGCCCAAAGCCAGGAAGGAGCTTCAGCAAGGCTCCTGAGGTGTGGAGAATCACCTTCGGCTTTGTGGGATCTGTTTTTGCCACCCAGTCACAAAACTGTTGCTGTGTCTTCATCAAAACTAAAACAGCGTCTATGCACAGTAGCACCTGAGATCACAGGGACAGAGGACAGCAGCCCTGGAAGCACAGTAGCTCCTTATGCATGATCAAGTTTCGGCTGTTCCTTTGTGTTCTCTGTCTGGGAGCCCAGGTGGATGCCGTGAGAGGGGAGTACACAGGAGCTGAGAGCTTGGAGAGGGACCCCGCTATCCTCTGTTGGTTCTCATTTGACTCCTTTTTCCAAGCTTTCCTTCTGTCGCTGGCCATGTCTGCTCCTGAGCAAGCACCTAGGACTAAATAGATGGCCTGGGACCATCCCCAGACCATGGAGGATGGAGAACCCTCTCCAAGGGAGAAGATACCAGACCCTGGAGACCCCCAGCGCAGAGGGTATCCCCTCTGAAGGAAGCTGTGTCTGCCAAGTTTCCCCTCACTCAGTCCCTTTTCTGCCCCAGGCCCTGCCTGGCTCTGTGTGTGTGTGTGTGGGGGGGGGGGTTGAAGGACCCCTCTGCCTAAAAGTACTCATGCCACATGCCTCTCTGGGCATCCCAGCTTCAGCAGAGTACTTCAGTGTTGCAAACACCTGCCTCTGAAGGCATTCACAGGTCATGTTCTGATAGCTTTGAAGGAGCAGAAGAGATTCTCTGCCCTATGTGGGCCAGAACCAGTCTCCCTGAATCTTCTACCCTTGAGCTCCAAGTCTGGGCTGTAAGGGCCCATAGATAAAGCCTTGGAAAACATGGTTGATGTGGCTGCAGCCACCTTGGGGCTGGGCTGCTGCAGACTCTGCCCCAGGAGGCTTGCCCTCTCCACCCGGCCTGCTGTCTTGGGGACCCCTACTCATCTGCCCTACTTGCCCCTCACTGTGCACTCTGCCCTGGGACCTAATGCTTGGGATATCCTTCACTCTAGTCTAGGTAGGTCCTCTGCTGCAGCCCCAGATTATGGGGCCCTGAGCATCAGCCAGGGGACAACAGAGACTCCTGCCCCTCACTTTACCCATAAGCATATAAGCTTTCAGCTTGTCTCGGGGGTCACTGGATTGAATTTGCAGGAGGCTTGGAGAACCCCGGCTCACTCAAGAGTGTCTAAGAGAGACATCCTCTGGGAGGACTCATCTCCTGAGCCTCCTGGGCATGTTGGTGAAGGGCACTTGGACGGCCACAAGCTGCCCCTCCCCAGTATTCACAAGCTCTATCCTCCTTCCCCATCTCCCCATGCAGTGCCTGCGCAGCCCACACTGGAGGTAAGGCTTGCTGTCCAGTTGCCCTCCTGAGCCACAGGAGATGCCAGGTGTGAGGCAGGGGTCTGAGGCGGAGGTTTGGGAAATGGAGGTGGAGGAAGGAGATTGAAGACAGAAAATTTGGGCCTGTGGATGGGAGGAATGGAGGGGAATTAGGAGGGCATGCGGTGGATAAAAGGGGGACTGGTGTGACATCAGGGAGTTAGGATATCACAGCAGGGGTCAGAGGGATGGGAGCAGGGGAAAGGAGATGGGGGAAGTGAATGGCAATGGCAGGGCTGGGAGCTGCTGTGTTGGAGGTTTCCTTACTGTCTGAGTGTTCGCCATGGAATTTCCCGGACTAATAAAGAAGAATTTAAATAGACCGCAACTTGCTTAATGTTGACTGTATAAATAATCCAAATCCCCAGTTCCCTTTGTTCCACAGGCTATTTGTGTCAAGAAAGAAGTGGGGCGGGGGGTGGGGGGAATCAAACAGAAGCTGTGTTCCAGAGAGCAGGATTTGGGGACTCTCTGTTCTCCATCAGGGCCCCAGGGAGTAGGGGTTGAAGCCCGGGAGGGAGAGATTTCCAGCCAAGTCTTCTGTGTGTGACCTCGCACACATGAGCACGTAATCCCCACATGGACTCACATGCATATGTGCACACATGCACGTGGACGCACTTGATCACAGTATCCCCCGCAGACTCAAGCACATACGTGTATACACGTGCGTGATCATCTGTACAGGCGGGCTCTTGTGCAAACAGGAAAACATGCACGTGTGAACACACTTAGACCTAGAGAATCTCAGCAAGGCTTCCGCTGAATCACCAGTTACGAGCTCTAGTCACGGGTCATGCCTTGTCATGGGCTAGGTCTTGGCCACTGCCCTCTGTCCCATTCTGCTGCTGAGCATGCATATGGGCAGGGCCCTGGCTTACATGGCTTGGGAATAGGATCCTGTTGGGAAGGTGTCACAGTGGTTTGATCTATACTGAGTCACTTCCAAAGAGTGTTCTTGGAGGAACAACTTAAAAATCAAGTTCAGAGTTCTCCAAATCCCACTATTGACCGATGACCAATTGTCTTCAGCCCCTCCTCCCACCAGCACCCAGCCCTACCACACCCAGCAACGTTGAGGATTCAGAGGAGCTGGAGGAGGTGCAAACTTCCTATAAGCTTGAGGACTCGAGCCTGGAGCTTTCCAGCCTCTTATTTGCAGGCAAGGGAGTAGAGGGACAACTGAGCTCTAGCACTGACACCACTTTATCTGAGATACCCAAGAGGGAGAGGAAGGAAGGGAAGAAGAAAGAGAAAAGAGGAGAGGAGTGCAGAAGGGGGTTTGAGGACCAAAAGGCACCCCAGGGCAGATGCCTTGCTTATGCCTAGGGTCCACACCAGACCATTATCTAACAGTTTTCATTTCATTCTTGCATGTGCCCCTGAACAAACATATATCACACAGAGCAGGACAAGAGAAGGTCTGGGGTTGGGGGTGGCCTTGTTCTTATGTTAAAAATTGCCCCAGTCCTAATTCTGCTTGTTCCCTGAGACCTGGACACTTCTTACCTACCTAAGGTATGCTCCCACCCACTTCACTGCTGGTCCTGCCTGCAAGGGCATGGCTCAGATCAGTACAGCTATTTCTGTCTCTGTGCCCAGCCCTGAGCTCTGCAAGGTCCAACAGATGTCCCAAGAAATCAGTGGCAGGGACTGGTCAAAGACCAAGCCCAGGATATGGGAATTTTGTGGGGGTGAGATTAGGGCTCCTATCCCAGGGAGCTACAATTTAATTCCATGCTAAGAATAAGAGAACAATCGGCAAGCTAAAAGTAACCACCCCAGATAACCCAACATACATTAAACACCGGCAGCTGCCTTATCTCCATGAAGCCCCCAGCCCTTGTCCCACGCAGGGGCTCCAGGAATAGAAAAGCAGACCCTGCTGGTGTCTCCTTTTCTGGACAGGCTGGGTATTGAGGCACAGGGCTGCTGCAGATGGTGTACATCTCTCAGGCTGCCGGGAGATGGACGGGAAGCAGGGCTGTCCACACGCCCAAAATCTCTGGGTTGTCACCAGGTCTGCTTGATCCTCCTTCCAAGACGGAAGAGGGGAAAATGTGTCTTTCCAGGCCATAATCCTCTCCACATGAGCAGGCACTACAGTGGCCAAGACCCCACTGCATCACGCAATGCAGGCTAGCAGGAACACTGATGCCACTATACTGAGAGGACCCCATCCCCAAGGCCTGCAGGTATGGGACTATGGTGAGCTTGGCCTCCCTGGTCTTCCTTATACAGCCTCCACTCTCCCAGCTCCACCCTAGGCCTGCCTCTGCCTAGCATCTCCTTGTATACTTCCCATGAAAGGTAAACTGAGTTGGCATTACTGATGGACACCTGGGTGGAAGGAGCCAGACAAGAAGTAGTTTGCCCTGAGATAAAACAGCCACCTGAACTTGAAGCTCTCCCACGGAATCATAGGCAAATGTACCCAAGAAAGCTGGGAGAGCTTGGGACCAACTTTTACAAATCCTTGTAAAGCATCAAGGGGGCTCATCTGCATCCCTGGACACTAAGATCAGGACCCCCAGTGGCTATACTCTCATCACTGAGTGGCTCCCAGGGCTACTTTCCTGATGGGGCCCAGGCAGGTAGAAAACAGAACAATGGACTAGAAAATGCCCCAGGACAGAGTCCTGATGGTCATCAAAGAGAGTTAGGGGGTCCTTGGGAAGAGGTATGTATAGGAGGACCCTTCTCCAAACCACCCCTAAAGCCCTCACAGCCTATGAAAGACCAATTTTCATGGCAAATGTTATAGCTCTTTCTTGCTAGGGCAAGCTAGACCCTCAGCTACTTCTACAATCTATAGGCTCCAAGGCCTGGCTCTTACAGTTGATCTGGGCCACATGGTGCCCATTTCCCAAGTCCCCATGGTCAATGTCCAACATCTAGGTGTCTAAGGACACAGAGCTAGCATACTAAGCACAGAATGCATGGACAGTGGATATGGACTATACCCGTAGCTGCAGCCCTAGGTCGGCCCAAAGTGAGCTAGAGGGGCCAGGACATGGGCCCTCTCCAGCTGCCAGGACCACACAGCCTGGACCCTGTGGGTAGGGAGGCTGCCAGGAGGCCGGGAGGGCCTGGCCTTGCTTTGATCTTGGGCATCAAAGGCCAGGAAATGCAATCAGCACCAAGGAGCACTTACTGTCTGGATGTCCCCAGCAGGCACAGGCCCAGACCCCTCCCCGTCCTTCGCAGGCTGGGCCAGGCCCTAGCAGGCCAGCCAAGGGCCCTGGGCAGGGGGCTGGAATGTCCACCCCCATCCCTAACCAATTCAGTGGAAACTATTTTAATAAGAGCTAATTCTGCTGACATGGCATCTCCTTTCGGCACCCCCAGCCCGTTTCTATGTTCCCCTCCAACCCCACCCCTGGCTTCCCCCCTGACTTTTATTGTCCCAGACATTTGCGTGAAAACAGGAACTTTGTGCTCTGGGCTCCATCTGCTCCTGCTTATTTCTCACTTGGAGTTGCAGTCCTTGGTCACACATGCCCCCTTTCCTACCATCTCACCCCTTTCTTCTCAGACTGCCCCCAGAGTTGGGGACTCATGGGGTCTCTGCTCCCTGGCATAGGCAGTGTGGCCAGAGAGAGTGGCCTCCTGTCAGAACCCCTTCCCTACCAGGTTATGGTGGGGGATACAGCAAAGCTAAAGCTGAGAAGGAGTCAGAACTTCGTAGCTTTAAGACTAACACCCCCTGCTTGTTGAGTCTACCCCCACCCTGTGCTCATCTCTGCTCTGGAGGAAGAGAAAAACTCCCCCACAGCCATGGGAAGAATTCAGAGTATCAGGGAAGGCCTTGCAGACATCAATAGCATCTTGTGTGAGGAGGCCAGTGCTCCCTCTCTGAAGGCCATGGCCTCAGGCTGAGCATCCAAAAGGCTCAAGCTTGGGTAAACGCCATCTTGTGTTGCCCAAGAGAATTAAAATGAATAGAAAAAAAGATGTTATTAAATAAATGAATAAATAATAAACAAACCTCTCATGGGGCACTTAGTATGTGTCAGCCACTTACTATGTGTCTAAAAAAGGGGTGGGGAACCTGTGGCCTTAAGGATACATGTGGTTTTCTAGGTCCTTAAGTGTCCAAAAGTGGCTTTTTGACTGAATCCAAATTTTACAGAACAAATCCTTTTATATTTATTAACACATTTTGTTTAGCTTTTATACTTTTATTTTATTTTTTAAATGAATATATTCAAAATACTAAACAATAAAATCAGTTTCAACGAAACAATGCACCCAGATTGACTGGAACAATTACAACATTAGTAAGCCATAAAACCTAAATTGATAGCTGCTATTCTTGTGATCGTTCTAACTTCCCCTGCCTGACTGGTGTTACTATCACATGAGAGGCTGGTTGGTGAGAGTTTATGGGGGTCGAGTATGCCAGTCTGTCATCAGCTTTTGACAACAGTGCACTGTGTTTTTATTTGAAGTGGAATTTGTGAATAGATGTATAGCTCAACAGTATTTTTTAATTCTGTCCCAGACATTTGTGTGAAAACAGGAACTTCGTGCTCTGTTTGTGCTCTTAACAGTGCATCATGTCAAAAAAGATCAAAAGGACACTAAAGGAAGGAAAGAGATTTTTTTAATGAGGATTGGGAATTGCAATATTATCTTGTTTCTTCTAAAGATAACATGATTTGCTTGCTTTGTGAAACTGTGATATCAATATTAGAGAAATTCAAGGCTTATCAGTATTATAATATTAATAAAATTCATAAATATTTTATATTGGAGAGACACAAAAAGTTGTATTGCAGAAGTTAAAAGATGAAAAGCAAAAGTGAAAACAATTCTTTCAAGCAGCAATAAGACCTGGAAATAAAGCCATCAAAGCAAATTATAAGGTAGTTTATATACTTAGGGGAAAAGGGAAGCCATTCAGTGATATGGAAATTATAAAAGAATGTACTGTTGAAGATGTAGGATTCTTAGACCCTGATAATGTACAAATGACTGCTTCTTTCGAGGAGAACCATAACTGATTGGCAACATGAATTAAACTTCAACTTAACAGACCATTTCAGGCAATACTTCAAAAGGAAAATATATATTATTCAATCACATTGGATAATCAACTGATACTACTGATTCGGCACAGGTTTTATATTTTATTTGGGTCATAACAGAAGATTTTTGTTGCTACAAAGAAACTTTGGGCACACTGTGAACAGAACACAAGGAATAGATATCTTCAACAACTTTCAAGAAAAATGTCATAAAATTGAACTGAATTTGGTAAATTTAGTGAATGTATAAAGAGATGGAGCACCTTCCATGACAGGAAAACATGAAGGGTATATTGCACAGATTTTTTAAAAAGTATCAATGGATCCAGATGCTTTTTTTGTCACTGTATCTGGCATCAGCAAAATCTCTGTGCTAAAGCTACTATTTTGAGTGACACTTTGTAATAATTGAATATTTCTAACTATATTAGTGCAGACGCAACACAGCATAGTCAGTTTTGTAATGTGCTAAGGTTGATTGATGAGGTATTCAGTGTGGATTTGCCAATCATTCTAAAGTGCATTGGGACAGGGACAGGTGTTAGCCAAAATTATCACAGGGACAGCTATTAGCCAAAATTTTATGTCTGTAAGATAGTTAAATTTTATGAAGAACAGAATCAGCAATATGAATTATTAAAAGAAGATGTCTATAGGAAGGCAGCATTTCTGCATGATGGTATGCCAAATTAAAATGACTTGAACATTTTTTGCAAGGTAAAACTAAGTCTACATATGTTATATGACAAAAAATCCAAGCATTTCAAAAAGAGCTACCTTTTCTCAAAAAATTCTTTTTTCAAAAGGAAATTTCAGATGAACATGTTCCCAAGTTAGCAAAAGTCATTGATGAGCAGGATGATAGATGCCAATCATTTGAAGAATATGCAGCTGTTATAGACCTACTAGTTGGAGATTACAATGAAAGGTTCACTGACTTTGAGACTCACACTCAAATTAGCATTTCAGCCTCACCTAGTGGATATCACCAAGGCACCCAAAGAATTTCAGACGCACTTGATTGAGCTCTTAGTAGATGATATTTAAAAGTCCTTTTGATGCTCAGAAAGAGCCAGCTCAAATATGAGAAAATGCAGTAGAATACCCACACCTTCAGCACCATGCCTGAAAAAAATGCTTTCTTGCTTTTCCACCACTATTGCTATGCATCTATATTCTCTTACCCAACCCAAATCAAGACACACTTAAGGTCACAAAAGACTGATTCCCGTTTAGAGCATCCACTGAAACTGTGGACCTCCTCCATGCTGAAACCAAATATTCAGATGCTTTCCAATAGAAAGCAGGCACAACAAAGTCATGTAAAGGTTAACTAACTTTAAAACTAACAATTTTCATTTCCTGAAATTATTAAGTACATAGCAGTCCACTTTTACACAATAACATACATTTTTAAGTATATCTACTTGAAGCTTCTTCAATGCAACCTTATCCGATTACAGCTAAATTAACGTAGTTTCCAAGGTGCCCCACCTCCGTTCTAGATGTTATAGACATTATCTCACTTAACCCCGGCAAGTAGGTGCTGTTATAATCCTCACTATGCAGATGAGGAATTGAGGCAGAGACAAACTAATCTATTCCAGATCACACTGCTGGTGGCAGTGACAGAACCTGGCCATCAACCTGAAAACAGTTGCCATTCACTCACCCCTCTGATCTTTGCTCTGCTCTAGAAGGCTCTCCTTCCTCTTCTTTACTTCAAGACCCCCCTCATACCCTCCCCATGAAGCCTGGGTGCTCTCATCTCGCTTTTAGAACAGAGGAAACTGAAGCCCAGCACAGTTGCTGTCTTTGCAGCCAGCCCTTGCTGAGACTAGGATGCCATCCAAACCTGAGCTCTCTGGTTATCTTACCTCAAAGTTAAAAAATCCTTTTTGTCATGATCCATGATATTGAAGAATTTTGTTTCCAAACTGTCTCAAATCAGGTGCCTTTAGATGTCAAGTAACCAGGGGAAGAGCCAGACAAGCCGGACAGCACATACACTGGCAGCAGGTACCCTCCAAAGAGGGTCTATGCTGGTGGGCTTCCATCCTGCCTCTGAAGACCACGCCTGCCCTGGCCCATACCCAGTCCTGCCTGTCTTCCCAAAGCCTCTGTCCCTCAGTTTCTGCCACTTTCCATACCCAGGCAGCATCTTAGCTGTGCCAAACCCCATGCTATATCAGCAACCAGAATTTGGGAGTTCTCTTTTGGCCTCTGCTGTCATCTTGGGGAGATGGGCACAACCACATGGACGTGGTATGACAGATGCCTGGCCTGGGGAGAATGGGAGCCTAAGTCTATGCCTGGCTTGGTTTGCATTTTGGCAAGTCATATGGCCTCTCTGAGCCTTAATTTTCCATTACATAAAGTAGGAAGGAGAGCTCACCAAGACCAACAGACTTGCTGCTAATTGTTAATCAAGATTGAGGGGGCAAGGGATGTGTGTGCAAAGGATGGTCTAGCAGGTACCAGAAGTAGGGTGGATCTGGGGACTTCCTGGGGGAGGTAAGCGGGGGTCCAGATCTTGGAGGAGATGAGGGAGCCAAATGGTGGGGCCTGCCTGAGCTAGAGCTAGGCAGCTGGTACAGGCCTCGTGCACTACAGCAGAAGCAGGGGAGGGGCCGCCAGCCCCACAGGAAGCCCCAGCTTGTTGTTGGGTAACTTCCCCTCCTGTTTTCTGGGAACAAGCTATTTGGAGAAGAGGGGGAGGGAGAATTTAAAGGCTTCCAGATGGGGGGCCCTTCTGCCCAGGCCCACTGCTGTGCCGTCACAAAGTCTGTGCATGCTTTCTAAGAATCCCAGCAAATGTTAGCCAGGGAGGCTCTGGGGAGGTCTTCTGAGCCATTCCCCTGTCTCTGTGCTCCCTGCTACCCCCAAGCTAATAGGAGACCACATCTCATCCTTTATCATTATTTTACTAAAAACCTGCAAAGGCAGAAGGTTTTGTCCCATCTTTACTGCCCTCTTCCTTCCTGAGATGCTCTCTCAGAGTCCTGGTGTCCCCCCATCCACTCATCTGGCTGCTTTGCCCTAAAGGCAGAGGGTAGAGGGAAGGGCCTTTCTCTCCCAATACCAGGGGAGGCCATTTTCCCAAGAGAAGAGAAAACATAGCCAACACTGGACCTCTTAGAGAGGAGTGGCAGGACTGAGGGAGAAGAACGAGAGCAAAAAGTGAGGCCCCCCAGTGGGGCAGAAGCCAGGGCTGGGATGGCTAAGGGAAGGTCCCAGCCCTCCCCCCAGATGTCTCCCTGTGCACACAGCCAGGGTTTGCTACTAGGTGGGCTCCCACTCTCCTCCTTTCATTCCATGGTGCCCACATTCAGGGTTAGCACCCTCCTTTGTTCCCTCTGACCATCCTGTCTCCAATCCTCCTTCCTGGCCCATATCTACCATCAGCCACTCCCTCGGCAGGCAGGTCAGGGCACACAGCCCTATCTCAGGGCAGCTGGCCTCATCTGAGCTACAATGACAGAGACTTGGAGAAGCCAGAGAAGGTCCACCGAGCCAGAGAAGGGCTCAACCTGCTGGGATTTGCTCACCAACTCTTGGGCTATGGGATGGGTAGGGTAGAATGGGGAAGAGGACTAGGGCAGGCAAAGGGGACTGCGAGAGGAGGGCTCTGTCCCTTGGGCCAGTCTAGAGTGATAGCCAGGTATAGCAGACCCTCTGACCTGTGAAAACTCCAGCTCTCAGAAAGAGCAACAAGTTTCCTCAAAGCCTGCCCCTGCCCAGACTATTGCAGCACAGACCTTTGAAGAGAGGACATTTTCGTTCATTTATTTATTTTTTTAGGATTACTATTTTTTATGTCCTAGATGTGCTAAGAGAGGAAATTTTTCTGTCAATCAGAAACACACAAAGTATACCCCACAGAGGTGAGGGCTGGGTGGACATGGAGAGCCAGAGGTCAAACCCCTGGGCAGAATAGTTTCCTAGCCTCATCACAGGCCCGCCCTGGACCCCGCTGGGGGTACTGAGTCCTGCCCATGGGGCTTCTATCTGGAGGACTGGGGCCCCAGGTGAGGGAGGCAGAGCTTACTGGTGGCTCTGACTCCACTTCTCCCTCAGAGCAGAAAGACCTGAGTTGGCTCTCAGATACTGCCTTGGGTAGAAGTAGAAGCTGAGGGAAGAGCTCAGTGGTCACTCCCCCTGGTGAGGGCCTGCCAAAGGGAGCCCAGAAAGGCCATCCCAGAGGCAGTGGGTGATGCTGTTGAACATGGCAGAGGCTGGGTGGAGAAGAGAAAGTCTCCTCTTGCTGTACCTCACACCCCTACCAGGTCTCCAACTTCCCAACTGATTGCTCTTGTCCAGGGATGGCTCTGGTCATGACTGTCACTAGCCTGAAGCAGAAGGAGCCAACAAGGCCCATGCCTCTGGCCTCAGTCTGCTGTGGAGCCTCCCTGGCCACTTCAAGGGAGCACCTTCTCCCTTCCCTCCCTGGCTTCCCATAGGGCCAGGTGAGCCCACACCAGCCAGTGCTCCCCTGTGGCTCACCTGTGGACCCTTCCTGATGCATGCCCTCTGGCTTCCCAGGAGCCTCCGGGGCTGTCCCAGCCCACGGGGCCTCTCCCACTGTCCTCTCCCTTCACAGCCTCCCTGGCCTAGCAGCCCAACCAGAGCTGGGATCTCCTATCTGCTCACTGAACTTCATTAAGCCTCTGGCTCCTTGGCCTACTTCTATTGGAATCCATTTGGGGCTAAGCCCAACGCTAGCCCTGACTTCCCCCGTGCCATGAACAGGTAGATCCTCATCCCCTTACCCCCGGCCTCAGTTTCCCTTCTCCACAAGAGTTGAGACAACAAGACTCTTAGTACCAGCATCTCCTCCTCTGGATTTTGTGTTTCTAGGCAGGCAATTTGAGGGGCAAATGTATGCAGATGGATATGCAAATGGGCATCTCCAGGATTTATGGGTGGCCTTAACTCCAAGGGGAGGCAGCAGCTTCTCCGTGGCTGGGCCCACTAAATCCTGGCCGGTGTCAGCGCCGTAAAGCACCGTGATGAAGGGCAGGCGGGCGCTGCAGAAGGCTCCTAATTTATAGCCGCTGGGGCGCCGGACAGGGATGAGGAAGGATTTATGGCGCCCGCTTCCCCACCCCAGCGGCAGGCAGTCGGGAGAGCGCGGAAGGTGACTTTCACCTTCAGAGCCAGCACTACTCTGTAGGAGCAAAGCCGGCGCTACCCCAAGAGGGACGGAGGAGGGGGCCCTGAGGCCCAGCCCTCAGCCTCAGTTGTTTCTTCAGGCAGCCTTTTGGCACTAAGGCTGCCCAGCTCCCCTTCGCCCTCTGCTGCCCACCGCCACCGTCTTCAGATGGCCCTAACTGCACGGGGCTCACCTTCTCTGCCCTGATGAGGTTTAGCTGATGAGGTTTAGCTCTGGAAGCCTAAAGGCAGCCGGGTCCACTCACTGGCTTCGTTCCTAGCTCAGAGTTCATCTGAAGTCTGCTGGGAAGGGAAGGAGCAGTGCATTTGGCTCTATTTTTGGTGTACCAAAATAAGAAAGTTGACCTCCCTCATCTTCACCTGCTGAAAGGTGTTTGCTGTGTGTGACCCTGCCTCCCCAGCCTCCTGCATCCAGCAGGTGGGGCTGGGTGGAGGATTTGAGTGCAGCATCCTCTCTGGATGCAACTGCCCATTCCTGACACAGCAGCCAAATTAAATTTTGGAAAGGTGACACTGCTTCTCCAGTGACTCACCGGAATGTCCCAGGAATGATTCCTTTGTCACCCAAAGGGTGTTGCTCACTCCCAGAAGTCCTGCTGTATACCCAGGCTGTGTGGTCCATGACAGAAAGCTCAGGTACAGAATTCCCCACCAGCTGGTTATGCAGCTGCCCACCCCTCAGCTCTAAGCGCCTCATCCCCTGAGCATTACTGCTCCTTTCACAAAACATGCATGTCCTGTTCTCAAAACTCACAAGTCCCTCAGGTAAATAAAAGCTCCATTGGAGAATGTAAACATGTAAATCAAAAGGCCTGGTTCAGCTTAGTTGTTCATTCACTTATGAGTTGTGTGCTTTGAGCGGAGGCTGCCTCACGAGAGTTTGTTTTTAGTTAACTGTGCCCTGGCCTTCTGTATGTTTGTGCCATACAGAGCCTTCTAAAGAGATATTACCCTGAGGCTTTGGGGTCCTGAGAATTTGTCTCTAGCTCTTCAGCATCTTCCTCCTGTAAACCATGAATATTTGGAGGCTATATTTCCTGGAAATATTCTGTGCCTCTTTTTGCCTCCCCTCAAATGAAGACCAAACCCAGTTACCATAAATGCTGTTGGCTCATCTCTGGGATCCTAAATTATTTCCAAGAACCAGCCTATTTAAGGAGGGTTCTCTATGATAGAAAATAGATACCAAACTTGAAAGAAGTTTCTTCTGCATATATGAGCTGGAGATTGGTGACCAAGGAAGCAGGTAGTAGAGGGTAGAGGAAGTCACCAAAGTGAAGGAGAAGGAGAGGGGTGAGCATACACACTGGCACACATACTCGCCTCTTTCAATTTTGTCTAGCATGCTTTTGTTGAGAACTTGCGGGCCAAACAGAATCACTGTGAATAATTGTGCAGTTTGTCTGCTGCTCAAGGCACCTTGCCTAGGGGAAAACAGCATCCAAATGAAGCTCCCAGAATCCTGGTGCACCTTTACCTAATTTATGCAAAGACCCTGTATAGACTAACAGAAGCCCTACTGCCAAGAGTTCTGAAGTTGTGTTTACATCAATGACTTCATTTCGTCTCAACATAAGTAGATGTTCTACCCACATTTATAAGTGAGAAAATGAAAACATGGTGAGGTTTGGTTGTTTGCCCCAAGGCACTTAGAACATGACAGATGGAGATGAGCTCCCAACAACACTGTTCCCCCCACCAGTCTCATTCTTTTTGCTTTACCTGCTCTCTCTGCACTGTCATTCCCAACTCTGTCCATTTAATTTTGCTGTTGTAACCCACATGACCTCAGCCCTAATCTAAGAAGATTAGTAATGCCACATGTTGGCAAACAGGTGGAACAACTAGTACTCTATATATTGCTGGAAGGAACGTAAAATGAGACAAGCACTTTGGGAAAAAATAAATTTTTGAGACAGTTTCCCTCTGTCGCCCCAACTAGAGTGCAGTGGTGTCATACTCATATATAGATTAGTACCTGAATATGGCTAAGCAGAAAGGTTGTGAGGGGTAGGAGGGGGCTGGAGAGATAGGACCACCCCCGGGTTGTCTCACATCAGTACATTCCTCCTCATTCCACATCAGAAGCTCCTGGGGGCTCCATGCCAATATCACGGGGGCCAACCAGGGAAAAGGGGGGAGCAACTGGGAGGTGTGAGCAGTGCTTAGAAGGCCTGCTGCTGACAGTGTCCCAGCTCTGGTCTTTCCATCTGCTGGGAAGCAGGGCCTCTGCTGCTGGGATAGAGGTAAAGATTTGGTGGATATAGGAGAGGTCCAGGCCCAAGCAAAGAGTTGCACCACAAAGAACCAGGTAGAGAGTGGCATGAGGCCAGCTGAGAACAGAGGTTAGGTGCCCATGCTGTGGAATTAGGCAGAAAGCTACAGTTTGGCAGCTCTGCAGGTTCCCGAAGGCTCAGCTTATTGCACCTGAGATGCTCATTAAGGGCTCTAAGAACATTGCAGGGCCCAGGCCCAGGATGGTGAAAAACTAGCCTGGCTAGATTTGCCCTGTGCGTTGGTGAGACCAAGATTCATGCTGAAAGCTTTAGGGAGGTACTTCTGGGTGGGGCCAGGGTAGGGCTTGACTCCCTCCCCAAGCAGGCCACACCACTTCTGCCCTTGCCCTGGTCATAAGCAGCGGTATTAGCCTGAGAATTCAGATTCAGCCCACACAGGCTCTGAACCAGACAACTATCCTAGAGGAACACAAGGTCCCCATCTCCTGCTGGCAGCCAGAGTTTGCAGGTCTCTGTAGCAGGCTGGAATGGGCAAAGTGGAAATATCTCCAAGACCCTCTGGAGGTGGCCCTCTTCAGCCCACTGTCCCTGCCCCTGTTCTTGCTGGAAGAGAAGCCTCGGCCTTTTGTCCCAGGTTTCAGTCCCTGTGCTGGCCTCCCAGGACCCAGTCTGACTGTCCTCTGGCCTCTCCCCTTGGTAGTAGTCATTGTGGAAGGCCATGCCATTTATAACCCAAAGAGAAGAGACAGAGCCACTAAGGCATTTCCAAGCATCTTCAAAATGACATTTGTCCTGAAAAAGAGCTCAGTGAAGTTAACTCTATAGTGGGATCAGTTTGGAGTTGCATTCAGTCATCAGGTACCCCTCTATCACCTAATGTATAAAAATGCATTCCAAAGTCAGTCAGAAGGGTTTACCTTTTACCACCCACTGTTTTGGATGACCTAGGTCAGCATGAAATAGGGACAGGGATAGGGTTTATCTGTTCTTCCACAGGAGCAAGGAGGAGCAGGACTCCTTGCTGTGGTGGGGAGAGCTGCTCTACCCCCATCCCACCCCGACATGACATTATCCTCTGTTATTCCATTCTGCGACTTCCATGCCTCCCACCACACCTCCCATCTTGTACTTGGACTACTCTCAGCTCCAATATACAGGGCTTTTCTCCCTCATTTTTAAGAGCAATTTGTCTTCTTGTCTCAAATCTCTTCCACTGCCCTTTTAGGCCTTCATAAATTCTGTTCTGAATTCTTAGTTCTTCAACCCTGCAAGTCTGCCTGGCTCCTCCATCTCCCAAACCCCCTTTCCACCAGTGAAGCTATTCAGAAGACCAATTATTTACCGAATGCCTACTTACCATGTGCAGGAGCTAAAGAAACCAGAGGCAAGAGATGGGTCTGTCTTTGGATAGAGAAGATGGATGTGAACCAAAAAAATGCAGCCCAGAGTATGTGCAGTCTAGGTGCCAGAGTCGGGGAACACTTCTAAGCTGAGAGGCAATGCATTAACAGGTGGTGATTTTTCCTGTCCTGCTTGGCTTCTCTGATACGTGATGATGTGACTGATAGAAATGAGCTCCTCGTCCTTCCCCTTTGTCAAATGAGCCTGAGCACTTCCAGAAGGTGCTTGGTACATCTCTTCCTCTCCCTCTCACACACACATAAGATTGTCCCACATAGGAATGAAGTCACATCTTTGAGAGCTAATGCTCTGTCTTTCCAGCCTTAGGTGATATGGGATGGATAACAGTTTTCCTTCCTTATTGAATGTTCTAGAAGAGGAATAGAAGGAATAAGACCGGCACTAGGTGATAATGGTGTTCTCAATATTGTGAAGCCTGTTCAAATGCTTATAGGCTGAATTTCAAAGTCTTCAGCACTCTGATGATTACACTTCTTGTACTGGTCAAGACTAGAGGCCATATGTGACACAAAGTCCACCTCAGAAGGATGTAAACAGCAAATGGAATTTGTTAACTTCCAAACCAAACTTGATAGCTTGATCCAGAGAAGCTTGACCAAGCTGCCTATGGAACGTTACCAGGGACTCAGTTTCTCTCCATGTCTTGCTTTATTCTCAGCTCTGCAAGGTGACCCTTTAGCTTTCTACACAGAGCAGCCATGACAGACCAACTACCACATTGCCCAAGAGGAGAAAAACTCTGTGCCAATAACACGTTCACTCCCTCTCTTTTGCTAGAGCTTCACTTTCTCAGAAATTCAACAAATGTTTCCTTGAATCTCATTGGCTCTGATTAGGTTAAATAGACATCTCTGAACCAATCTCAGAGGCCTGGTGAATAAGTTCCTCTCATTGGCTCAGATAAGGTTATGTTTTCCACGTTTGAGCAAATAGGCTGAGAGTAGGGCATGAAGACACCATGACCAGGAACATGGAGAATGGACACAGGGTTGAAGAACAATAGATGGCCAAGGCACCTCTCCTATGTGAACGCAGGTGGGATGGCTGCCTTGGATTCACTTCAGACCAAGGGCCAAGTTGCCTTGAGGAGAAAGACTCTATTACCTCTCCCATATCATCTAAGGGTAGAAAGAGAGAGTTTTAGCTCTCAAAGTTGCAACTTCATCCCTGCATAGGACAATTTTGGGTGTAAGTACATGGGTATGCATATATTGTGTGTGTGTGTGAAAAAGAGAGAGAAAGAGGAAAAGAGCAAATATATATATAGCTTTCATCATCATTGTCTCCCTTTGGACCATGGGAAAATTGGAGGATCAATGACCTTCCTTCTAAATACTAAACAGTCATAGACAAGAAAAAAAAGACCACACATAAGATGTGATGCTGACACTGAACTCAGTCTTGCCTGAGAGATGGCCACCAGTGAGTGTGGGTCTGTAGGGAGGAGGTACTTCCTAGAGTCTCACAGCCAATGTGCACCTAGAAGGAAACGAGGCGGAAACTTTGGGCACCTGTTAGACCCAGGCCCAGGCCAATCCCTCGACCCGAAGGAAGAATCCACAGCCCTAGACCTCTGGAACTTACAGGGGCTGAGATAGGTGGAGAAATCTGGAAGGGTCTTGGGCCTCTAACTCCACAAATCATCCTGTTTTAATGTAAATGGTGATTGCCAACAGTACAGCATGTTTTCCTGCGTCAGCAGCTCAGTGACTAATGCCCCAAGATAAACGGCTTTGTTTTGCCCTATTTGGAGGGATTCTGCAACCTTTCCCTCCTTTCCACAGATTGGACTCCCCAGAGCCCTCTCAATTGCACCCTGTAGCTCATGATGCTTCCTGGGCTTCAGGGGCTCCAGTATACATAGGAGGTTGGAAACCTGCCAGACTGGAGGCTGAAGGAGGCAGGGCTGAATGGGTCTGAGGCCAGATCTGCTGTCACTTGTTAGCAAATGACTATAGAGGAGCTGAGAGTAAGCCCTGTGCCTGCAGCCAAATCAGAGAGTAGAGGCTGCAGGAAGGCTCCCAAGAGCCCCCAGACTATTAGGAGAAAAGTCTGGGTCTTATGATAGAAGGAGGAGAAAATGGGTGAATAAGGAATGGGTGAATGGAATAAGGGAGAGCTTATGCTGCCATCTTGTGCCACATGGCTGTTACGAAGCCAGGAATTTTATTTTATTTTATTTTATTGTTGTCAGGGAAGATAGGGAGTTTTGGCAGAAACAAGGGCTGTGGATCCAGATCAGGTGGCTGGGAATCTTTGCCCTTGCACTGACTGGTGAAAGTACCTTCAAAAGTATCATACCCATGTTACAGATGAGGAAACTGAGGCTTAGAACAGCTAAGCAATTTGCCCAAAGTCACACATCTAGTTCATGGAAGAATTCAAACACAAACTAGGGTAGTCCAGTTCTAATGTCAATAAATGTTGAATGAGGGGGATAAACCTCCCCAGCTGCCTGTTGACCTCTGACCACCCACCTGAAACCCCAGCTCTTCTTATTCCAGAAATGTGTCCTGCCTTAGCCACAGTACAAATCTTATGGCTTATATCTCTGGTCTTCTACTTTCTGAACACATTTCTTGGTCCAGGTGATACATGTCCCTTCTAACCTGGAGCATTTCATCATCAATGTGAAGCCTGCCAGAGCCCTTTCCTCTGCCACAGCCATCAGCAATGTTCCAAAGAGGCTGCTTGATCAGCTTGGATCCTATGTAAGGACAACATGGAATAGGCCCCAGCCAACTCACAATGGCCTTGTAGCATGGATAAGAAATAAATCTCCATTGTTTTAAGTCACTGAGATTTGAGGTTTATTAGTGCAATATAACTTACCCCATCCTGACTTATTCTTTTCCCTTTCTGGTAGAAGGAAGCAGGTGAATCATTCTAGATTTACCCAGATCTCAAGGAAGCCTATTTTTATCAGTCACACCATCATGTTCCAGAGAAGCCAAGCAGAGCAGGGAGAAATGAACCTACAGGAGGCAAAGATTCCAGGAATACTGAAGTAGAGAAAGCTTTCAGACTGCATGAGGGTCAATTATCTGAGATCAGAAAAAGCTGGTGCAGGGAAGTCCTCCATCACATAGCCCAGATCCATCCTGGAGCCTAGAGCTGCCAAGATCTCATGTGAGAAGAGTTAGACGTTGGCCTTGGGAGGGGCTGGACCACCCCCAGGCTGGGCATCAGTAAGGCCACTCAATGCAGCTGCAGATGAGCATGTTGGCAGACATGGCAGCAGTAGTGCCCACAGTCCCTCCTGGAAGGAGTCTCCTGTAAATGGATCTGAACCCTGTGAAAAGGTGTGGGCATTGATCCTTCTCTTGGATCATTTCCTCCCTCCTCCTCCACAATAAATAAAGCCCTACTCAGCCCCATCCAAATTTCTAAAAGACAATGAGAGGGGAAGTGGTTAGACTTTAAAACACCCTACTCCATCCATATAAACATGAAGGAAGTAATGTCTCCATCTTTCTTTAGGGCTGCGTAATATTCCATGGTGTACATATACCACAATTTATTGATCCATTCGTGGGTCAATGGGCATTTGGGCTTCTTCCATGACCTAGCAATTATGAATTGGGCTGCAATAAAATGTTCTTCTTAGCAAATTATCTCAAGAATGGAAGAAGTATCCAATGTACACAGCCCTATTTTGAAACTAATTCATAACTTTTATAGGAATGTCATAAACTACTTACAGCCTTAGAATGTGGGAAGAGGGGTGGGAGAGAGGAGGTGAGGGAGGTGGATGTGGGGAGGGAGGGTGATGCGTGGGGTCACCTCTATGGTTTATCTTACAAGGGTACAAGTGAATCTTTCTAAAAGCAGAGTATGACTGTCTTAACTCAATAACTAAGAAAATGACATGAAGCTTATGTTAACCAGTTTGATGAGAGTATTTCAAAATGTATATGAAAACAGCACACTGTACCCCATGATTGCATTAATATACACAGTTATGCTATAAGAAATAATAAAGGAAATTTGAATGGGAAAAAAAAACTGCTCTGGGTAAAGTGGTTCTGAGGCTGAACTAGGAGAGTTCTTGGAACTCTCTGATAAATCACCCCCAAATGTGTTCCCTCTGTTTTCCCTTTTTTCTCTAGGTAGAGCTAGCCAGCCTTTATTCATTCTTTACATGACCACCCAACTTCTCTGTTTCCCAGCCCTGATTACTTCCCTGAAAGGTGGGATCATCCTTCATAGACAATGCACAAAGTTTCTTACAGAAGATTCTGTAAGTGCTGTGCCATTTCCCAGAGAAGCAGTGAGTTGTGAAATTCCCTCTAGGCTTTTCCCCCAGCCAAGCTTAGCAATCTGGAAGCCACTCTAGGAGCAACTTAAAAGTCAGCTTGGAAGCTACCATTATTGGCATCGTGTTTGACTATTATTGTATCAGTCAACAGAAAAGTACAGAAGTAACAGCCTGGGTCTTGAGATCAGATGGACTTGGTTTTGATTCCCAACTCTGCCATATGATAGATGTGTGAACTTGGACATGAGGCTTAAATTCTGTAGGCTTCAGCTTCCTCACCTGTTAAAATGATGATAATATTAGCGTCCACATCATGATAACATCCAAGTGAAAGTACAAAGATGAAACAAGACACAGACTTTACACAGGGTCTATGTGACATGCAGCACATGTAACAGCTTAATAAATGATATTTAATATTAATATTTAGTATTAGTGAACAGTAGAAAGCCTGCTTTAAGCCTTAACAAGTAGTCAATAAGTTTGCATGACTCAAAAAGGCAGGAAGAGGTTTGGAGAACCATACAAGGGCGCTGGGCAGGACCCTAGAAGCCTGTACAGCTGCAGCATCCAAGTTCTTAGCATGCTAGTACCAGAGTCTACAGGCAAGAAGGAGGCTCTAGGGTCCAAGGGCTCTGCCATCCAGCAACTCTTGAGCATACTTAGCACTAACCCAGATAGACATTTATTCAGTGTCCAGAAAAGTTCAGAAACTAACCCTGGGAAAAGCTCTTCCTTAATTTTACCGTATCCATCTCTGTTACCATTCTTTTGTCTCTGCTATTGCATTGTTGTGTTGCCTTTTCTGACCTTCAAGCTGCTTGTGGGTGTTTTAGAAATTTGTCAGGCTTCCCAGTCCAGGCTAGTATGCATGGGATGCAGGGGGTAGCAGGGATGGCCATGTCTAATTCAAGAGTTCAGAGAGATCTGAAAAGCCACAGGATGAACCAAGAAGAAGTTGTCACCTAAAAGGATGCTTGAAGAAGAGAAGGTCCCTCCCTCTTGAAAGATAGCTACCCAAAGGGAGAATTTCACCCTGAAGTATTTCAAGACTGGGCTCCTATGTGAAACTGGGAGCCATAAACACACAGCCTGCTCACCAGGGGAGGCTGGAGTGACTTTGCTTGCCCACCTGGGCATGAGTCTGGAAACACACTGCTTGTCCATGGCTAGAAATATAGATGCAGCCCAAGAAAGAAATTGTTCCATGTGTAGGCATAAAGTTCAGAGCTACTCCATCCACATGAAGAAGACCCTGAGACAAAGGTGTCCGTGTGGTGCCTGGTTCACAGCATTGAACCCCATGGTGCTGGAACTAAGGTAATCACACAACTACCCTATAGGAAAGAGCATTTGAAAAAACATGCTCATGAAAAATGAGCTCTCAAAGATTATCCTCCAAAAGGACAGAAACAGAACGTGTAATTTCCAAACATGCAGAGAAAAAAAAGTTTAAAAAAATAAATTCAACAGAAAGCAAGAATGGAGGGGAAATAAATAAATAAAAGATAAACTATGGTTAAGGAAACAAAAAATCATATTGCAAAAATAAGCTAAAATATATAGATATTTATAATAGATAAATAAGAATAAGTTGAACTTTTATTCAAAGAGAATTTAACAATGATATTTGCCCCTCTAATTCAGCTATATGCTGCTTATGAAAGAAAACTCTAAAATTGAAACAGAAAGTTTGGAAATAAAATTATGAAAAACACACACATGTAAAATGCTATCTAAACAGGGACTGGTAAAATATTAATGAATACAAAAAGCATTAATTTTATAGAAATACTGAAGAACATTTTCTAGTTTTAAGAAAGCCATCAATCAAAATGGTATAACAATAATGCCTTGCACATGACTAAAATGCACTCCAACTATGCGATTGACAGCATCAAAGAAGAAATTGACAAATCCACAGAGTAGGCCACCCTCTCAGAAATGAATGGGTCATACACTGCCAACCTTATAAAATATTTAAATAATAAAATTATAGATTTTCTATAATAGAGCCATATGGTACTTTGCACTTTGTAAAACACATACTCCTTTCAAGTATACATGATCATTTGTGATATTTGACTTGAACTGTATGTCAAAAGAAGTCTTATCCATGTGATACAGACCACATGTTCTAACTGCCATGCAAGACAACTCAAATTAAACCATTAGCATAAGCTTCCCTCCCCTCACAAAAAGTCCCATATATTTGGAAACAAACAACACAAGCTCATTGTCAAATAAGTTATTGGCTAAAAAGCAAATCATAACAAAAATTATGAACATTTTAGAACTGAGCAATGACGGGATATGAAAACATAAGAGCATGGCATATCAAAATTTGTAAAACTATACCTAGAGTGATGGTGTGGGACACCAGGAGTGGAGAAGGGAAGACAACAAAGAAAACAGGGTCATCTTAACTCTATAGCCTAAAGTTAAAAAATAAAAAAAGAACCCACACAGGAGGAGAAACCAGCAAAAGAACCCAGCAATAAGAAGAGTCAGACAGATCAACTCCCCTAAGGGATCACAATGAAGCTACTGCAGAAAACTCCAACCATAAAGAAATTGTTGAAAGGACAAAAATCGAATTAAGAATATGGATGGCCAATGGAATAAATGGGATTGAAGAAAAAGTTGGAAACCAGCAAAAAGAAGTTCAAGAAATGTATAAGAAATTAAAAAAATTAAAAACAAAGTCACCAAGAATTTAGACAAAATTAGAAATGATATAATGGAGCTTAAAGAATTGAAAGAGGCATTCAGGGAGTTTCAAAACACAGCAGAGAGCTTCAGCAACAGACTAAACCATGGCAAAGAAATAATCTCAGAGCTTGAAGACAGGCTCTTGAGCTAACTGAGTTATTTAAAGAGTTAGAAAAGAAGAGAACAAAAGCAGAGCAATCTCTTAGAGAGATTTGGGACTATACAAAGCATACAAACTTACAGATTATATCCTTGAGAGAGAAAAAGAGAGTCCCAAAAGTATGAATGCTCTAGTTAAAGACATTATTATTTAAAAATTTCCAAACTTTACTGGAGACATAAACATACAGGTATTAGACAGATATAAAACTCCCAGGAAGAGTCAACCCAAATAGAGACACATATTAATTAACCTGGCCAAAGTCAAAATGAAAAAGAAAATTCTTCAAGCAGATAGGCATAAGAAAAATCTGACCTACAATGGTAAACCCATCAGGGCAACAGCAGACTTCTCAGATGAAACTCAACATGCCAGAAGGAAGTAGGTACCTATATTCAATCTTCTTAAACAGAATAACTACCAGCCCAGGATTCTGTATCCTATGAAACTAAGCTTCAGATCTGATAGATAAATCAAATATTTTCCTGACAAGAAAAAGTTTCTTTGAGGAAACCTGTCACATCTAAACCTGCCTTGCAGGAAGTACTCAGACCTGCTCTATACACGGACCAGCACAATGGACTCCCATTAGTGCAAAACTGCCTAGAAACTAAAGGTCAAAGCCAAGATAACACATTGTCCCAAGTGATAAAACAAAGCAACAGCAGGCGGCACCTGTGGCTCAAAGGAGTAGGGCACCACTGGTCCCATATGCCAGAGGTGGCGGGTTCAAACCCAGCCCCAGCTAAAACCAAACAAACAAACAAACAAAAAAAAAAAAAAAAAGCAACAGAGCCCTACAGAATAGGTTGAACAGAAATCCATCCCCACTTATCAATTCTCATAATAATAAATATGAATGGTTTAAACTCCCCACAGAGTTTGGCCAAAACCCCAAAGAGACAGAGGCCAGCTGAATGGACAAAAAAGTATAAGCCAATTATCTGCCATCTTTAGAAAATGTATCTAACCCCCCAGGACACATTCAGACTCAGAATGAAGGGTTGGAAAACAATATTCCATGCAAATGGAAACCAAAAGAAAATGAGAATTGCAAGCCTCTTTGTTGACATCATTGATTTTAAAGCAACAAAGTAAAGGAAAACAAAGATGGGCATTATATATTGACCAAGGGAACAATCCAACAAGAAAATACATCAATCCTAAAATTTATACACACAGCTCAGTTTCTCCCAGATTCATTAAACAAATTCTACTTGATCTTAACAAAGTGCTAAACAACAACACTGTAATAGCCAGAGACTTCAACACCCCACTGACAGAAATAGACAGTTTCTTCAAGCAGACATTAAACAAAGAAACTTTGGGCTTAAATTTGATGCTAGAATAAATGGGTGTAACAGACATCTACAGAACATTTCACCCCAAGACTACTGAATATACATTCTTCTCATTGGCTCATAAAACTTTCTCCAAGATTGATCAGATCCTAGGTTACAAAACAAGCCTCAACAAATTAAAAATAAATGAAAATTATACCATGTATCTTTATAGACCACAGTGAAATAAAATTAGAAGTCAACCCTATGGAACACTCATCCTCACACAATGTCATGGAGACTTATCAACTTATTGCTTAATAATAGTTGGGCCAAAGAGGCAATAAAGACAGACATCAACAGATTCTTTAACCAAAATGACAGTGGGGCACAAACTACCAAAATCTGTGGGATACTGCAAAAGCAGCCCTGAGAGGAAAACTCATTGCCTTAAACACCCACATGCAGAAATCAGAAAGACCTTCAATCAACAATCTAATGAATCATCTTAAGGAATTGTAAAGGGAAAAGCAAACCCAACCTCAATCTCAGTAGAAGAAATAACTGAGACCAGATCAGAACTCAATGAAATTGAGAACAAAAGAATCATACAAAAGACTAATGAAGCAAAAAGTCAGTTCTTTATAAAGATTAACAAAATTAATAAGCCTTTGGCTATATTAACCAGAAATAAAAAAAGAAAAGTCTTTAATAAGCTCAAAAACTAAAAAGGGAAAATAAGGATGGATACCACAGAAATACAAAGTATCATCACTGAATATTTTTAAAATCCCCATGCCCAGAAATTTGAAAACATGGAGGAA
Organism: Otolemur garnettii; assembly: GCF_000181295.1. Classification (NCBI taxonomy): domain Eukaryota; kingdom Metazoa; phylum Chordata; class Mammalia; order Primates; family Galagidae; genus Otolemur; species Otolemur garnettii. Next base: position 4,214,555 of record NW_003852463.1, read on the forward strand.
ATGGACAAGTTGATGGAATCACACTACCTTCCTAGACTCAATAGAAGAAACAGAACTCTTGAACAGACTGGTATAAAGCACTAAAATTGCAACAACAATAAAAAAGCTTCTAACAAAGTCCTGAACCAGACAGTATTATACCAGAATTCTACCAGACCTTCGAAGAAGACCTAGTACCTATTCCAAAACATTGCCCAACTCCTTTTGCAAAGCAAATATCATCATGATACTAAAACCATGAAAGAGCTCAACAACAACAACAAAAAAGAAACTATAGACCAATATCATTCATGAATGTTGATGCAAAAATACTCAACAAAATCCTAGCGTACAAAATTCAGTTATATAAAAAAATATATAATACATCAGCTATATAAAAAAATATATTATACATCACAACCAGGTGGGCCTCATCCCAGGGATGCAAGGCTGGTTCAATATGCACAAATCCATAAACATAATTCATCACATAGACAGAAGTAAAAACAAAACCTATATGATCCTCTCAATAAATATGGAAAAAGCATTGACAAAATTCAGTGTCCTTTTTTTTTTTTATAAGAACACTTAAGAAATAGGCACAGATGAGACATTTCTTAAACTGATGACAAACCCTCAGCCAACATACTGAATGGAGAAATACTGAAAGCATTTCTGCTTAGAACTAGAACCAAGCAAAGTTGTCCACTATTGCCACTATTTTTCAACATAGTGCTGGAAGTCCTACCCAATGCAATCAGGCAAGAGAAGGGTATCAAAGGTATCCAATGGGGGAAAGAGGAGGGCAAACTATCATCTTTTTTGATAACATGATATTATACTTAGAAAATCCCAAGGACTCAACTGTAAAACTCCTGGAAGTAATCAAGAAAAACAGCAATGTCTTTTATGTTTACATGGATGGAGCTGGAACATATCCTACTTAGTAAAGTATCTCAAGAATGGAAGAAAAAATATCCAATGTACTCTGTACTATTATGAAACTAATTTAAAATCACTCACACTTTCACATGAAAAACAGATCACAACTATGGCCCAGGATGAAGGAGGGAGGAGGGGTGATGGGAAGGGAGAGGGGAGGTCAGATGGAGGGAGAGTGAATGGTGGGATCACACCTATAGTGCATACTGCAAGGGTACATGTCGGATGTATTAAGTATAGAGTATAAATGTCTTAACACAATAATTAAGTAAATGAGATGAATTATATATTAACCAGTGTGATGTAAGCATTCCTAATTCTATATGAAATCAGCACATTGAATCCCATAAATGCATTAATGTATACATGATCTAATTATGATGGTTATGATTTAATAAAAAAAGAAATACAGCAATGTCTTGGAATATAAAATCAACATTCACAGATCAGTAGTTTTCATATATACCAACAATAGACAAGGTGAGAATCAAATAAAAGATAAAATACCCTTCACAATATTTCCAAATAAAATGGAATACCTTGGAATTTACTTAACAAAGGATGTGAAAGATCTCTGCAGAGAGAACTATGAGGCACTGAGAAAAGAAATTGCAGAGGATGTTAACAGATGGAAAAACATATCATGCTCAGGGATTGGCAGAATGAACATTGTTAAAATGTCTGTATTACCCAAAGTGATTTATAGATTTGATGCACTCCCCATTAAAATGCCAACATCATATTTTGCAGATCTTGAAAAAATAGTGGTATGTTTCATATGAAACCAAAGGAGACCCTAAATAGCTAATGCAATCCTACAAAATAAGAACAAATCTGGAGGCATCACTTTACCAGACTTCAGGCTATACTACAAGCCTGTAGTGATTTAAAAAAAAAAAAAAAGAAAGAAAAGGCATGATATTGGCATAAAAATAGAGACATGGGTCTTTGGAGGAGAACAAAGAATTTAGAGATGAAACCATCCATGTATGGCCATCTGACCTGGGACAAATCAAACAAAAACAGGCACTGGGGGAAAGAATCTATTTCTATTAAATAAATGGTGCTGGGAGAATTGGTTAGCCACAAGTAAAAGACTAAACATCTCTCACCACTCACAAAAATTAACTCATAATGGATAAAAGGTTTAAACCTAAGATATTAACTACAAAAATCTTAGAAGAAAGAGTGCCAAAAACCCTTAAAGATATTAGCCTAGGGAAGGAATTTATGAAAAAGACCCTAGCAATTACAGCAATCAATCAATGGGACCTGATAAAGTTAAAAAAGTTTTTGCACAGCCAAGTACACAATCAACAAAGCAAATATACAACATATAGAATGGAAGAAGATGTTTGAATGCTATGCATCCAACAAAGAGCTGATGACCAGAATCTATAAAGAACTCAAGAAAATCAACAAGAAAAGATCAAACAACATCATTAAAAATTAGGCAAGAGACATGAACAGAAACTTTTCTTACAAAGATACACTAATGGCCAACAAACACATTAAAAAAATGCTCTTTATCTCTAATCATCCAAGAAATGCAAATCAAAACCATATTGAGATACCCCCTAACCCCAGTGAGAATGGCTCACGTCATAAAGCCCCAAAGCAATGAGGACAGCATGGATACAGAGAGAAAAGAACACTCATACACTGTTGGTGGGACTGCAAACTGGTACAACCTCTATAGAAAGTAGTACAGAGATGCCTCAAAAAACTAAAAGTAGACCTACCATTTGATCTTCCAATCCCTCTACTAGGGATGTACCCAAAGGAAAAAAAGACATTTTACACAAAAGATACCTGCACTCCAATGTTCATAGAAGTGCAATTCACAATCACAAGGGCACGGAAACACCCAAATGCCTAACAATACATGAATGGATTAATAAATATGGCATATATGTACCATGGAATACTACTCAGTCATAAAAACAATGATGACTAGTATCATTTGTAACAACCTAGATGGAATTGGAGACTATTCTCCTAAGTGAAGTATTACAAGAATGGAAAAATCAAATGCATGTATCCAATACTAAATTGGAACTAGTTGCTCAATATCTATAAGTTCATAAGGAAGCAAAACTCAAAGAAATTTAAGTAGGGGTGGGGGAAGGATATGGGTAAATTCCCACCTAATGGGTACATTGCACAGGTATATTGCACAATTTGGGGGACAAGGACACACCTATAACTCTGACTTTATCCACACAAAAACAAACTATGTAAACAAATTGTGTGTACGTCCATAACAATCTGAAATCTTTTTTAAAAGGGGGGAAATTAAGCAGACATGGAAATCAATAAGTCAGAAAAATAGAGTAAGTGTTAGAAAGGAAAAAGCAAACAGTTTTCCATACCTATCTATTGCATTATTCTAGTCAATAACTTTCCCACAAATTAAAAATAACTAGCTTGAAAAAACAGTGGGGAAGAAAATTCCATTTACAATATCAACAAAAGCCTATCAATACCTAGGGGATTGAATCTAGTGATGTATTATCTATTAAAGAAATGGAGAACACTGTACTACATGGAAGGATGACTTGAGTAAAAGAAGACATACACTGTTGCTGGGTAAGAAGATACACATTGTAAAAATGTTCATCTGCTTTATGTAATTTCATAAATTCAATGTGACTGCTTTTAAAATTTGATAAAATTGAGTTGGAAGAATTAACGAAAGCAAGGATCATTTAGAAAGGAAAAACTTGCAAAGTTGCTGCCTAACAGATACTAAAACCTTAAACTTAACATCTATTAAATGCTTATACATATGTAGAGCTGCGTTAGGTGTTTCATATGCATTGTGGATTCTCTTTACCCCTCCAAAAATTCAATGAAGTACAACTTAACAATTTTTAACTTCTTTTTAACAATGTTTAAAAAGTTTGCCAATATCATAAAATTACCAAATATTAGACATCTGTATTTCAACCCAAGACTCATTACTTTAGAGCTTAAAATTTAACTACAAGGCTAATTAAACATATTACAAAGTTAGAGAAATTAAAACAATGTGACATTGAGACAGGGTTCAATTAAATAAATTAACAGGAAACAATATGAATATGTATCTCCTAACATAACAATAAAATGAGTTTTATTTTTCTTATACTTTATTTCTTCTATGATTTATCATGGTGAACAGTCTAAGAAAGAATTTATTTATTTTATTACTTTCTTCAAAGAAATATTTATTGACTGTATCTATCAGTTCTACTACTTTTCTTTTTATAATTCATTGTTTTATTTATTACTTGTTCCCCTTCTTACTTCCTTTGATGCATTTTGCTGAAGTATTTTTAATTGCATGCTTAATTTTTTAATTTAATAATGAAGCCCTACTTGCCAATTTGTTTTTCTTAGAAAAATGAGTATTCTCTTTAAGTTCTGAAAAATATCTGGTGGGGATATTTATCAGAATTTTATTAAAGGTATAAATTAATTCATAGTGAAATGACAATTATATATATATTGAATCTTTCCAATGAGGAACATGTTCCTTCATTTATTTAAGTCCTCTTTTATGTCTTTCAGCAAAACTATAAAAGTTTTATCCCTGTGGGTCTTACACAGTTTTTAGCAGTTCATGCCAAGGAAATTTTTCCCCCTAATGAGCTATTGCTATTTTATAAAACTTTGTTAACTGAATCCATAACTGGAAACTCTCTTCTGCAACTTCCTAGGATTTTCAAGGTAAAAAAATTATTATATATAAATCATAATCACTTCATTTTCTGTTTCTTAGTTTCTTCTTTCTGTTTCTTAAATAACTGTATTAGTTAAAACTTCTAGAATAATGTCAGCTAATAGTGGTTATGGTAGACATCTTTACCTACTTTCTGACTTCAATGTAAATGTTCTAATGTTTTGCTTTATAAAATTACACTTTCTAATTTGAGATCATTTTAAATTCACACGCAGTTGAAAGAATTCACTCAGTTTCATGCAAACTATACTCACAATCACAATGTGATTAATCCAATTCAATGATCCAATTCATTAATTAAATTAATCACAATTAATCCAATTCAATGAGTTCATTAATATTTTCCCAATGGTATTTGCATGCGTGTGTGTGAATTTTAATTCCGTGGACTGTTACCAAATGTGTAAGTTGTTGTATATACCACCACAATAAAAATACAGGACAGTTCCATTATCCTAAGGACCCCTTATGTTACTCTTTTATAGCCACATCTACCTTCCCCCAATTACTTATATCTCATCCCTGACCCCTGACAACCACTAATATGCTCTACCAGCTTTCCGTTCTGTAATTTTGTCATTTCAAGAAAATTATCATACAATATATAAATTTCTAGTATTTGCTTTTTTCACTCATCATAATCCCTTGGCAATTTATCCAAGTTATTGTGAGTATCAACAGTCAGTTCCTTTTTATTGCTGAGTGGTGTTCCATAATATGGATCTATCATAGTTTGTTTAACCATTCACCAGGTGAAGATATCTGGGTTGTTCCCAGTTTGGAGATATCATAAATAAAGCAGCTAATGATGATGAACATCTTTTCATGTACTTATTTGCCATTTTTATGTCTTTTTCATATAAAACACTCTTCATGCTTTCCCCCTACTTTGTAATTAGATTTTTTACTATTGAGTTTTGAGAGGTGTTTTTTTTTTAACATATTCTAGGTGTTAGTCATTATCAAATATGTAGTTTTCAAATATTTTCTCTAGGTCGGTAGCCTTTCTTTTTGTTCCTTTCTCATGGTCTTTCAAAGAGAAAACATTTTTAATTTTGATAAAGTCCAATTTATCATTTTATTTATTGTATAGATCATGATTTGGTATCAAATTTAAGAACTCTTTGCCTAGCCCCAGATTTCAAGATCTTCTATTTTTCTAAAAGTTTTAGTTGTATGTTTTATATTTATGTCCATGATAAAGCATTTGACAAAAATCTAACACTCATTCCTGGTAAAAACTCTGAGCAAATTAGGAATAGAAGAGAATTACGTCAACTTGGTTAAAAAAAAAAAAAAAAAAACATCTATTAAAGAAAGCCTATAGCTGACACACTTTTTACCTAAGATCAGGAATAAGGCACTAATGTGCTTTCATCACTATGTTAAACATAGTACTACAAATCTTATCCCCTGCAATAAGGAAAGAAAAGGGAATAAAAGGCATAGCATTATAATATAAAACTGTCTCTATTTGCATTTGACATGACTACCTATATGAAGTTGCATGGAATCTACAAAAGCTATAACAAAATAAGAGTTCAAGGTTACAATACACAAGGTCAACACACACAAATCAATTGTATTATGACATATTAGCAATGAACATATGAAAACAAAAATTAAAACCATTATACCATTTATAATTACTTCAAAAAAATTAAATGCTTAGGTATACATTTACCAAAACGTCTAGGTAAAAATTATGGATCTGTAATTAAGGATCTATATGCTAAAAAAAAATCAAAGAAGTTCAGTGCCTGTACCACAGTGGCTAGGGTGCCAGGCACATACACTGGAGCTAGCAGGTTTGAATCCAGCCTGGATGGCCAAACAACAATGACGACTACAACCAAAAAATAGCCAGATGTTGTAGTGGGCACCTGTAGTCCCACCTACTAGGGAGGCTGAGGCAAGAGAATCACTTAAGCCTAAGAGTTTGAGGTTACTATGACACCACAGCACTTTACCCAGGAAGACAGCTTGAGACTCTATCTCAAAAAAAAAAAAAAAAAAAAAAAAAAAGAAAGAAATCAAACAAAACCTAAATATAAAAACATACCATGTTCATGGATTAAATGATTCAACATATTAAAGATTCTAGTTTTATACAAATAGACTTCTAGATTTAATAAAAATTCTATCAAAATACCAGAAATATTTCTTTGTAGACATAGACAAGTTTATTCTAAAATGTGTATGAAAGGCCCAGGTCCTAGAATAGCTAGAATAATCTTGAGAAGGAATGAAGTATGTTGAACATCTTCAAGTAATTTTTTTAGAAGAACATGAATCACAAACTCTTAACCTCTTACGTTAAAGTACAGCAATATTGTTATACTTTCTGTTGGCAGTTAGTGTTGCAGATGAGAAATTTGAAGTTACCCTAACCTGTATCATGTGTTTTTTACTTCTTGATTCCTATAAAATATTTTTATACTATAAAATATAATTGTATATTTTTAATATTTTTATAATTAAGTGATATAACTTATATAATTTCATGTTATTAAATCTTATTAATTTCTTCATAATCTTTCTATGTGAAATCTCTTGTTATTATATTGCCTGGAATATAGTAAGACATTTCTGGACACATACTTGAATTCCCTTTTGGGGATTCTCTCCCTGTGGATATGGAAGAATGACAGTATTCTTTGTTCAGATCCTATACAAGTCAGGGATTTTAGTTCCAAACAACTCAAACAAACTCTGGATGTCTTAGTTATAAAAGAATTTATAAAAAGGATATTGAGAACATCAATAAGACTAATGACCAGACTCAGAGAATGAGTAGCATGATGCAAGAGTTGACAGCAGCCAGAATGACAGTTACACCACAGAACACATTCCATGACAACTCCAGGCATAGTACCACCAAATCCCAGGATCTTGGCTCACAGCATTACTACCACTAACTCTAGAACCTGGACACTGCAGTTTGTACCATGACTTCTGCTGCCCTGGACTTGAAGCTGTATTCTCCCTCAGAATGAATTCTTCTTTATCCTTTCATCTTTGTGCTACATGCATCCTTTTCAAAGTTTAATATTGGCAGTCATAGGTCACATGCTGATACCCTAGAAACCAGCCTCAGAAATGGATTCTGGCCTTTAATGGATTCCTTTAATGAATCCATCCTTTAATGGATTCTGTGTGTAAGGCAGTTTCTGTCACTAAGACACCTAACATAGAAGATTTCACCAACACAGAAAGAGGGGGGGTTCCACTATGACCTTAGTTCTCTGCTCTTCATCTTCTCATTCATTAGTTCCTCTCTTCTAGCCTTTCATATTTTCTGGAAGATCTATTCATGTCTGTCTTCCACATTGCTACTCCAATTTTCCACAGTGTCAATTCTACTTCTTACTTCCTTCTTTATCATTCTTCTTTGAACCTACAATTCCCAGGCAGGTTGACCACAAAGATAGCTGCCATCAGTTCCTCTTGAAACTGTATCCACATGCACCTCCTCCTAAGAGATAGAGACTATTCTCCTCACCTTCCATCTGGGCTGACCTTGTGACTTGAGGTAACCAAAAGAATGCAGAAGAACTGATCTTAGAGGACTTCCAATCTTAGATCTTAAGAGATCTGGCAGTTTCCACTTTCTCACTTTGGGGGATGCCATATAAAGAAAGCCAAGCCACGTGAGAAAGAAGGGGTCTCACAGTTCCTTATCTACCAGCTTCCGGGTATGCAAGTGAAACTTTTCTAGACATTTCAGTTCTGGCCCAGTTTCCAACTGCTAGCATCTCTTGAGGCAGACCATTGGCTGATGGTCACTGCCCCAACTGTGAGCAAATAAAGTGGTGTGTTTTAAGCCATTATATTATGGGGAAATTCACTATATTGCAATAGCTAACTTGACACACTTTTACATCTGACTTAGTTCCCTTTTAAACTCACTTGGTCACCTTTTAGCCTCATCTTGTTTCATCCTGGTCTTCTCTCTCCTTATGGTTTTCTTTAATTACTCATAGAAGTCATTTTGTTTCCTTTTGTTTTTGTTTTGCAACTTAGAGAGGGTTCCGGACAGTTTTCTAAAATTGTATTCTATTTACTCTCTGAAATTCTGAGTCATCAGGATGAGTTTTCCTTCTTGTGTTTTCCCATTTTCCTTTTTTAATAGACCAAGTTGATTATTTTCCCTTTGAATTCATTTTCAGAATTTTATATATATAGACTGTTTTAGGAACAGGCAAAATGTGTAGATTTCCCTTGGTTCCACCACTGTCCATTTGGAATCAGTTGTCTCCTTCTCATACCATAGCAACAGTGCTTTTGAGGGATTTATATCCTGTAGAAATCTCAGTCTAACTCCTAAGGGTCTGGTTCCCAGGATTTCTGTAAATATTGTGCTATGGTTCTATGGTGGAATTTTGAAACTTTCTAGAACTTGTGAAACTTTGTACCTATAGAGCTACATGTCAAGATCTTACACTTCCTTGAATGCAAAGCACCACCTTGATCACCCCATTTCACCCTGTTCTTTTCCAGCAGTTGCTGTCTCCTAGTGAACATAAGAACATTAGTGGTAAGGCAGAATAAGCAGCACCCACACAGTAGTGGGACAGCATCCTAGTTTTTTAATTAGGTTGGTCTTGAGTATCTCAGAGCACTGAGAAGAGGAGTAAAGAAGTATATTGCTTTATTTCAAGAGGAGCAGGGGTATGCTACTTGTTTCTGGTCTTTTGATAAAGATTTATCAGTATTGTGTTTAGCAAATTCCTCTTACAATCTGACAATACGTTGTTCATCAGCCTTGGTTTTTAATGTTAGATATTTCCATGTCTTTCTAACTTGTCATGGGTTTTTAGAGGAAAGTCATAAAGGCAACATCAGAGACTTCCAATTGAATGTCTCAATTGATCCATTTTCATTAATTAATTATAATGGTGGCTGGGCAACCTGCCTCCATTATAATCATTACTAGTCAAGGATGACTGTCTGACAGAGGTCTGCATTAGATCTGTTGGAAGAATTGTACAAGTAGCAGTAATCCTAGGAAGACATTGTGCAGAAAGGATTTTAATTCTACTTCCTCAAAAGATGCAAAAAGATTGTGGAGGAAAAAAAAAATGGGAAGGAAAATGTCCTAGGTGAGAAACAAGATTTCCTAGCTGGAGTCAAGATACTGAATCAGGAAATTACAGATTACCATGAAGCCAAATTTTAGGCTTGAACTATATTAAGGTAGAGATCTTGAATGCTACAATTGGGAGATTGAAGTCAGTGTTTAAAGGTGGGCCAATAAATTTTCAAACAACAGAAGCTCCAGAATCTAAGCGGAGGGAGAACAGAAGAAGATCAAGGAATTGAGTAAAGATCAACAGATTAAATCATATGATGCAGCCCTGCACTCTCTTCCCCTACTGTTTTGGTACTCTTACTGCCTAACAGCCACTCCCAAATTCAAAGTCTTAACAAAACAACTATTTTGTTGCTCACAATTCTGTAGATTGACTATACCCAGCTAAAGATAGTAATATGTCACTTAATGATAAAAATAGTTCTGAGAAATGAGTCAGACAACTTTGACTGTCTCTGAGATTATCACAGAGTGCACTTACACAAACCTGGAGAGCATAGCCTACTACATACCACGGCTATGGTCTAGCCCAGTGCTCCTAGACTGCAAACCTGTACAGCACGTGACTATACCGAATACTGTAAGCAATTGCAACACAATGGTAAGTATTTGTGTATCTAACCATATCTAAACATGGAAAAGGTACAGAAAAGGATAAGAGATGATACCTCTGTATGGGGCACTTGACTGAACTGTGTAGATTGAATGGAAGCTTCTCTGGATGAGTCAGTGAGTGAGTGTGAAGGCCTTTGTCTACAAGTACTATAGACTATATAAACACTATACATGTAGACTACCCTAAATTGATTTAAATTTTTTTCTTTCTTCAATAATAAATTACCTCTATCCTACTGTAACTTTTCCTCTTTATAAACTTTTAATGTTTATAAGCTTTTTGACTTTCTAAATAACTCTTAGCTTAAAATACAAACACTTTGTACAGCTGCACAAATAATTTTCTTTCTTTATATCCTTATTCTACAAGATTTTTTCTACTTAATTTCCTTTTTTACTTTTTAAACTCTTTTGTTAAAAACTGATACAAATACACACCTTAGCCTAGGCCCACACAGGGTCAGGGTCATTAATATTACTTCCTTCCACCTCCACACTTTGTTCCCCTGGAAGGTCTTTAGGGCAACAACATCCAGGGAGCTGTCATCTCCCTTGATAACAATGCCTCCTTCTGGATACCTTGTGAAGGAACTGCCTAAAGCTGTTTTATAGTTAACTTCTTTCTATAAGTAGGAGAACTTGATAAGTACAAGAACTCTCCAAAATAACAATAGAAAGTATAGTAAATATATAAATCAGCAACATAGCCATTTATTATCATCACTAAATATTATATGCAGCACATAACTATATATGTCGTACTCTTATATGACTGGCAGTACAGTAGGTTTGTTTATACTATAAACACATGTATAATCTGTTGGCCTTTAACATCACAATACCTACAAGATCAATAGGAGATTAGAATTTTTTACCTCCATTATACATGTAATCTTACGGAACCAATACTGTATATACAGTTTGTTATTATTAATCAAAATGTTATGAAGGGACTCTTGATTATAGTTCTTACATACCATAGGATGATGGCTGTGTGCTATCTATAGTTATCTGAGGGCTCAACTGGTCTGGATCATCCAAGATGATCAACTCATACGTCTGACACCTTGGTTGCTCCTGATAGATGGCTGGGTCCATCTGGAGTGCCAGGATGGCTAGACTTTTTTCTCTCTCCATGTAGTCTCATGGCCACCTCCTCTATGTTGCCTTTCTACTTTTCCTGCCCATGTAGTCTGTCTACATAGCCTCCCCAGCAAAGCAGCTAGACTTCTTACATGGTGTTTCAGGGATTCTAAAAATGCAAAAAGCAGAAGCTTCCATACCTTCCTAAAGCTTAGTCTCAGAACTTCACAGCATGGCTCCCATCATATTCTTCTGGTTAAAGCAATCACAAAACAAACCCAGATTCAAGAAGAGGGAAAATAACTTCACCATTTAAAGGCAGAATTACAAAATTCAGAAGCCATCTTTAATTTATCAAACCTACCAAATTGCAGAATACTAGCAGCATCTGTATAGTATAAGTGAGACTCTGAAATACAGAAAGGAGAGTGAAGAATTTTAATCTTATTTTTTGGTGGAGAAACTGGTTGCCGTGAGCTATGATGCTATGGCACTCTACCCAGGGCGACAGCTTGAGACTCTGTCTAAAAAAAGAAAGAAAGAAAGAAAGAAAGAAAGAAAGAAAGAAAGAAAGAAAGAAAGAAAGAAAGAAAGAAAGAGGAAAAGGTATACGACTTTACTGGAGGTTTACAACAGAAGACCCTGAGTTACCTGATGGCCTTCCCACAAGCCCCACTTCCTTTACTAGCTTTTGAGTCATGTTTTCATCTTCACTTCCAAATATAAATAGATAATCAAGGATTTCCAGATATCTTGGGGAAATCCCCTGAGTGAAAACAGGAAAACAAATAAAAGAAACAAAGATAACAAGAAAGCAAGGGAATACCTCAAAAAATATGTAATTAACATTCCTGGGGAAGTATGGTATCCATGAAATAAAAAGAATATATATGTAAAAAAGATCCGACAACAATAAAGATCCCTTGCACTTTAAATGAATAAACCAAGAAAAATCAATAGGAGAGTTGGAGGATAAAGTTAAGAAAGTAACTTTCGTTATAAAATAAAACAAAATAATAAGGATATGGAATGACAAGGATGTGGATGGTATAATAGAAGATTCAAAAATGAAAGAATAAGTTCAGAAGACCAAATTTCAACATCTAGGAGTTCTAGGATGAGGTAATAAAATGGTAAATAAGGAAAGAAAGAAAGAGAGAGAGAGAGAGAAGGAAGGAAGGGAGGGAGGGAAGGAGAGAGGGGAAATTTTTTCTGAATTAAAGAACATGGCTCTTCAGATTGAAGACCAGTTTCCTAAAGCTCCACGTCAAGACCCATCATCATGACATTTTACATTAACCGGGGTAAAGAAAAGATTCTAAAAGCTTTTTGAGAGAAAAGATAACCCAAACAAAGGACGGAAAACAAGAATGGAACTGGACTTTTCAATAGCAACAATGGAAGCTGGAAATTCTGAAGGGAAATTATATTCCATGTACAATTTTCTACCTATATCCAATCTAGTCTATGAATAGAATACAGACACTTTGAGGCATTCAGAGTCTCCTAACATTTCCCTCTTTTGTGCCATTTCTTAGAAAGCTATTGGAGGATGTACATCACCAAAGCAAGGGAGTAAAACAAGAACAAGAAAAACATAGATGGAATTAAAGAAACAAGGAATAAACATAAGAGGGGGCAAACGGAATGCCTGGATGTTAGTGCCTGTCTGCAGAAGCCAGAGAAAAAAGTAAGTCAGATTAGAACAGTCGATCAGAGAACACAGGGGAGAAAAGTGAAAGTGGCAAGTTATCAAAAAGTTGTATTAAAAGATATTTTACAGAGCTGTGGAAGGGTGCATAATTATTTAATCAGATTGCCAAAGGATACTAAACAGATTAAAAACAGAGATGATGGTTAACCCCAGGAAAAACTAAAAGTTGTACAAGAATGAAAGTGGAATCAGGCTATACCACTTGTGTTAACAGTGAACAAAATGTATAGCCACAATAATGAAAACTTTGAAAATGATTTTAACTAAGAATTGAGATAGTCTAGTGTGAGGTGAGTAGGGGATGCAGGAGAGTATGTAGAAGTGAGATTAAATTTTCCTCTAGCATAATACAAAGTCAATAATGTCTGAAATGGATGGACAAAGAAAAATCAAATTATTCATTTTTGTTAGAAGTATGGCATAAGAACCAAAAGAAACACTAAAACGTGTTTGAAATGTTTTCTTCTGGGAAGCAGAATGGGAGGGGAGTGGTAAGTGCAGCCCTGAGCAATCTCAGTAGGGCTCCCTGCTATGGTCTCCAAATAGCCTCTCCTTACCCCACACCCACCTCCCTTTCCTAGCCAGACATTCCCATTGCAGTTCCTTGACACCCATTTCCAATCTGTCACAAATCCTCTTGCACACTGACCACCCCACCCCTACTTCAGGCTCAGACATTCCCAGACACACTTCACTGTCTGTCTGCGCTTGTGATTAAGTCTTTTGAGACAAGCATGCTTGTTGCCTGCAAGTTCCAGGAGAAAGTGAAAATGAGAAACCATAAAAATCATGAAGAATCTGGGACCAATAAGATCAGAGGGAAGGTTTTTCAGCCTAAGGCTCAGAAGACAAATGGACAGACACATTTATTAAGTTTTGAAAAGATTGCTAATCTAGTATGGATAGTCATGTTTACTGGTCTCCCCCTCCATCCCAAATCCATCCTCCACATGTCACTTTTGTAACCATTCAACCTGCAGGACATCTTGTCCCCCACCAAAGGTTGAATTTGTTGAATTGCTTGATTCAACTCTCAGCCAGTGCTGGAAGACTGCCCACATGTGTCCTTCACTTCCCAGCTAAACTGTGAGCTGGCTAGGGAAGTCAGTGCCTGGCTCTTGCTGTCTGTGTTCACAGCACAGAGCACAGCTGGGCCTCCTAACAGGTGTGGTAGGTGTGGATAGATGTTTATTGAATGAATGAATTTAAAGACTTGTGCACTTTACTGACAGTTCTTGCCCTCAGTCATGATAGCACAGCACAGTTTAGTTAAATTAAACTAAGATAGTGGTTCTGAAGGTGTAATTTCTGAGCCAGTAGCATCAGCTTACTTGGGAACTTGTTAGAAATGCAAATTCTCAGACCCTAACTGAGACCTGCTGAATTAAGAAACCCTGGGGGTGGCCCAGCAATCTGTGTTTTGATAAGCCTTCCAGGCAATTCTGATGCAAGCTCAAGTTTGGGAAGCATGACACTATTTCTTCTCACACACATGGATATATTTTGCTGCATGGCAAAGGCATTAGTGAGCAACCACAGCAAGACCTGAGCCCAGGTAATGGTGGTCCCATTGCCTGATGGCAGAACTTTGGACAGATGATTTGTCCTTAAGAAATGTGGTCTAATATTTTTAAGTCCTATTAAGAATTGCCTCTGGCAGGAAGCATGGGGTTCGGCTACTGTCAAAGGTACCCAGATTAGACAAGAGAAAGTTTGCCGGACCAAAGTAACCAGGGGAGGACGTCAAATCTCACCCATGAAACACAAGGGGGAGTGAGATCAGATTCCTGTTCAGACCCACCCTGCCTGCTGAGCACCTCTCCTGTCCTGGCAGCCGCCACTCCTCCCCCACCAGCCTTCCCTCGGGTTTCATCCTCTATGGCAGAGCCCGTAGCCAGCCCCCAGAGCAGATTTATGGCTTACCACCATGAATAATGCAGCAGCCCAGCTCTCAAGGCAGAAGCTTCTGGGCAGCCCATAAATCATTGCTGACACTGTGCCAAGCTACTTAATCAGCTGTCCCCAGGGCACCTCAGCTGAGGGAAGGAGGGCATCCTGGCCGCATTCAATGGGCGCACCTTGGCCCATTAATAAGGCCCAAGGCTCTAGCCACTGACCCTGCCTGCAAGCCTCACACCCTCACCTTGTGGCCCCATAGGAGAGAACTCACCCCTGGAAGGAACAGCAGAAGGGCATAGAGGAGAGAGGAGACATAGTCTTGAGCCAGGAAACTCCAGCATGTACATGCAGGAGAACTGCAGCAGCAGAACTGGGGCCACGGCAGGAGGTTGTACAGTAATGCAGAAGGGCCCCAGCAGGAGGGGTGCATGTGCATGTAGGGCTAAAATCTAACCCAGACATGGCCCACCAAGCCCTGCACTGGCTCAGGGCTATGCCCAGCCAGAGGGGTCCCTATTTCATGTTTGTTTACAGCTGCAGTGATGGGCATATGCCTGGATTCCTGCCTATACCAGCCTCACATTCCCTAGTTCATGACATTGGGCCTGTCTCCACCTAGAACTCCAGTGTCCCCAGCTGCATTCCCTGTCCCTCCCCAACCCCCTGGGGCCCAGATCTCTAGGCACCAACTATGTGACAAGATTTTTCAATGCTATCTTCCCCAGACTCCCCACCTCTAAACTATTAGGAATGGGAGGCACAGGGCTGACATGTGCCCACAGATAGCCAGGGTCTGCAGATGCACACAGCTGTAGACATGACCTTCCCTGAGACACCTTGTCATCCCAAGTTCCCTAACTGGCAGGGCAGGGCAGCTCCTTGCTGTGTATAACCAGACGATAGATGCTCCTCAACCAGTAGCAAAGTATTTGAATTTCCCCCAGTGTTTTTGCCTTCTAGGTAGTATACATTTCCCACCAGGATCCCACAGACAAGATTACCACAATCTAGCAGAAAGTTCTTCTCAAACTATGGGATGAGTGTCAGCCCACTGAAACTCTAATTTATAAATCTACTAATGATTCTTCTTCTTCACTAGACAGGAGGATATTACTCACAATAAAAGAGTAAGTTTGGGGTAGGAGATATGCACAGGGGAGCAAGCATCTGAAAATAGAGTTAGGAATTTTAGAAATGTATGAAGTTTCCGAACCATGTCTCCTATCACATGACCCACATGGAAAATTGGATGGAAGCAGGGAGACACAGCATCCCCAGGGAGGCGGGAAGGCTGGAATGCCAAGAGTCCGCATCCCTGGGAATGGAGATTCCCTCGGACATGCGGTTTAGTGAATGAGCCAGGTTGCCTGCTCTGGGAAGAGCCCCTGAGGCCCCATGGGTCACAGGGGCAGCCCTCCCTGGCCACAGCAGGCCACTTCCTGCCTTGGTCACCCTCCCTCCCCCAGTCACCACTAACTCCAAGTGTTACATGACTCAGCACCCAGAGCCACTGACCACAGAGTTTATCAGCACTCCTGGGAAAGCCCATGTAACGAGAAGTCCCTGTGTTCTGCAGCACCTACCGGCTTGTCATGAAACAGTGTCTCTGTCTTGTTGGAGAAAATGTAGCCCCTGTCCTCAGTGGATGCCTATCCTGTGGCCTCACTATTGGCCCCCACAGCTGGACACTCAACAGATATTCACCACATAACCACAGTGACCAGGACTCCATGGGTAGCTAGGCCTATGGTCCTTTCTCTAGCTCTGAGTCAGATGATCATTTGATCATTCAACAAATGCAGCTGAAGCCTACTATGTGCCAGGCACTGGTAGCACATGGTGTGCAAAGATAAAGAATAACAGCTTCCACTCAGAGGGCACTGCTGGGCCTCAAGCTTTCTTCTAAGCATATGACATGTTCCAGCCCGTGTCAGCAACTGTGTAAAGTAGGTATTATTATATTATTCATATCATCTTTATTTTAGTGGAAACTGAGTCACGGAGAGATTGGGTAATTTTCTTAAGACCACACAGCAAGAAAACAGAACAGCTTTGAAACGCAGACCACCTGGTCCAAGCTCAAGCTCTAAGCAGCAGTGTGTCTTACTTCTCCAAAAACAGGTCTGAGATAGTTGGACAAGGAAGCCAATAATACGGAGCACCCTGAGCTAAAAATGGCAACTCTGTGGGTCTTGCAGTGATGTCAGTGTAGGCTTTTTCCAGGGCCACCAGGGCCTTCCCCAGGAGGCAGCAGTCTGTTAAAAATCTCAGAGGAACAGAGCCTGGCATTTCCAGGAAATGGTGAGACACTCTTTGTGGTTGTAGTCTAGGACAGGTGAGACATGAGGGTGGAGAGTCAGGCTGAGGCCCACACAAGGGCCTGTGGGCTCTGTCTTGTGGGCAGTGGGGAGCCACGGAAGGTTTTAGGCAGGGCAATGACACAGCCCCCCATCCAGAGAGAAGTCCTGGCATGTGGTAAGGGGGTTATCTGTGGCTTGCCTGTGGCTGGGGACCTAGTGGCTGGCTTCCCCAGGGCCTGGCTTGGCCTCTGTCTGCCCTGGGCCCTGGGCGGGGCTGGGGGAGCTGGCCGGCTGTCTCCAGATGATTAAGGAGCTGGCAGCAGCTCCTGGTCCAGTGAGGCTCTAGCCAGCAAAGCTTTCCTTTCTCCCTTTTGGCACCAGGCAAGCCTATTGATGTTTATCAGCCCGTGTTTATTATTCTTAACGCTGTTCAGGATGTTCCTCCTGGCTGGGGAGAATGAGGCAGGACAGCGGGGAGAGCATGGGGCTGGGACCTTGGCTTGACTGCCACCCGGGGTGTGTGTCAGAACTGGAAGCCTCACAGCTCCGCCAGTTTAGCTGCCTCATCAATAGATAAAGAAGTTGAGACCAGAAAGGGGGAGTGATTTTCCCAAGATTATAGCACATTAGGTGCAGAGGATGACCTGAGAGGAGAACCTAGCTTGAATTCAGCTAAGTTCCCATAGCCTCCTGAGCTGTACTTAGTGTTTTATTCAATAAACGTCGTGTGCCTGTTACATAGTCTAAGTAGGCTCTGGAAGATTGAGTAGGTGTTATCCAAGGGATGAAGGCTGAGATGGGGGTAGGAAGTTGGTAGGAAGGGAGTTCTGGGCAGAGAAAATGGCTTGGGCAAGAAACTGGAATATACTGATACTTTTGGAGCTAGATATGTTAGGAAAAAAAAGCAAAACAAACAAACAAACAAAAAATCGATGAAGATGGGCTGAGGCAGAAAACACAGCTGAGAAAACCAACAGTATTGACATCTTTCCAAACTGAAGAACTCTCTGAAAAGCAGTTCCATGAATAGACAGAAACGTGGTGCTAGGTGCTATCTGTTTCCCGGGAAGCCTTGTGTCTCTCTCCAGAGAATGGATTTGATGGTTGTCTTTGTACTGCTATAGCATAATAAGAGACTGGGCAATTGATAAGGACCTAGTGAGGCTTTCTTGCTTCATCCTTGGATGGCAAAAGATGGAAGGGGCAAACCCTCAAGCCTTTTTATAGTGGCACTAATCCATCCCTGAGGCTGGTGTCCTCATGACCTACCCACTCGCCAGTAGGCTCCGCCTCTTAGGACTGTTATACTGGCAATTACACTTCACCACGAGTTTTGAAGGGGGGCAAACATTCAAACTATAGCAATGGGCAGGGGCCAGTGGTGGGTGGTAATGTCCCTCTGGAAACCAAGGCTAAAGACTATCCCAAGGGCTCCAGGGCAGGATGGCACTGTGAAAGGCCCATCTAGTTTCAATCTAGGTCTTCCCTCCCCTCCTGCCCACCTGAGGTCTAAAACAGGTGAGGCCCTCCACATGGTGAGACTCCAGCCCTTGTGTCAATTAGGGCCTCAGGAATAGGGGGACATCCCTCCAGCCTCTGTACCTCCTCTTTTCCCAGGCCATCCCTTCCCAGGTTCCCCTCCAGAGAGTCCTCCCCTATCATATCCACTTGATTCTGAGAATAACACTTAAGTGGTGAATACATAAGAATCAAGCACAGAAGTTGCCTTGTATTTATTCAAATTTGTTTTTCTTCTGTTTATGGCCTCTGGCTGGGTGTGTTCTCCCTGCCCCATCACTGAGCACTCTTGGCCCTGCTGAGCTAGATGAGCCTCTAGTGACTCCACACCAGGCCTTTCCAAGGGCCTCCACACCAGGCCCTTCTTGACCCTACAAGAAACTGGGACAGGACCAGTGAGGCACCAAGAGGACCATCTGTCTTCAATTAGTCGCAAGAAGTTGATTCTAAGCCCTAGAATTCTGAGACCCAAACCCATTGTCCCCAAAGCTGGGATCTCTTTGTCTGCCCATAGACTCTGAGCACCAGGTGGTTGATGGGAGGCAGAGAAACAGCAGAACTGGAAATCAGCATGCCTGGTAATAAATGTAGACAGGCCCCAGGAGGCTGGGCGGGAGGTGGGGGGGGCATCAGCTGAGTGAGAGGGAGCTTGATCAGTTGAGACCTCAGAAAGAGTGACAAAGGCAAAAAGAGACAGAAGGGGCAATTGCCACAGGCAGAGGACTCACCAATGACCACTGAACTCAGAGTTAGGACCATGGGGGTACAAAGCTACCTTCCTCACCAGCACTTGAGATCACAGACCAAGCCCTTGTCTCTAAGGACCTTATCTGTACAGGGAAGACGTCAGTCTAAAGGATTTCTATGATGCTGTCCAGGTCTGCCAGCCTGGGATTCCATTTTGTTTCAATGCTTATGCTCCATGATAGCACGGTGCTTGGAAACACAACAAGGGGGATGCATTTCCAACCTTGATATCTCAAAACCAGGACCTTGGATGTCCACATTTAAAAAATACTGCTGATCCTCCTGCAGTGTCTGAAATGCCCATAGTAGATCATAAAAGAATGAAGTTGCCATAATAGCCAAGGTAGCAAGGATCAAACAGCAGATTCACTCATAGTGCTTATGTTAGTCATCTGTGTGTGAGGCCAGTTATGAGTTAAGGCCATTGGCTTTGGAGGCCAGAAGAAGGCAATGAAAATAGGGCACAGTTCAGGGCAGGGAAGCAGACTCAGCATGCTTTCCTGGCTGTGCCAAGAGCTGTCATAGGGGCAAGACTGATTCATCACTTCATTCATCTCTTTAGCCATTCATCATTCACTCCTTGAGTTCTCCCCAGCTGTCACTTGCAAGCCAGGGTCTGTGTGGCCAGAGAGGATTAGATGAGTAAGATAGTGCCTGCCTAGAGAAGTGCATGGCCAGGCTGGGGACATGGTGGGTAGAAGCATTTGGGGCCACCAAGCCTTCAGGAAGATGAAGGGGATGTCTGTGTGGGCCAAGGCTTGGATGAAGGAGCTGCAGGAGGAGGGGCCCATCCTGGGCCTCAGGGAGTGAACAAGAGAGATGTCAGGAAGACTAGACAGTACAGCACCATCAGGCTTGTCCCCAAGGGGCCTACTAAAGAGAGTAGATGTTAGCCAGGGGTTGGAGTGGGGATCGTGGCCACAAAATGATTTGGAATGCAATTACTCAGACCTGTGCCATCAGGGGAAGACTGGCAGTGCCCTGAGCCAGGGCAAGAGTGGCAGGTGCAGGAAAAGGAAGAGAAGTTGGGGAGAGTATGCACAGGCATTGGTCACTGCCGCAGTGGGAGGAAAGCGGGTATCAACCTAGACACACAGTTTCGTGGTCTGAGCAGCTAGAGAGGTGGTAGTAAACACAGATAGGACCAGGTTTAGGAGGAGACCACAGGTTCAGCCTTCTCAGAACCATGCATGGCTATTTCCTTTGAGCACAATGGTTCACTGGCAGTCTATAAATGTTTTATCTTTACCCCCTCTTCTGCACCTATCATCCTTTAGATTCTTAGTCTGTATACCCAGAGACAGAGAGGGGCACAGAGACAAAGAGAAAGGCAGAGTGAGAGACCCAGAGAAGCTGCCTCTTCTCTTCCCCTTTCCTCCAAGATGTGGCTCTCACAGACATGAGCCAGTGCCCTGGGCCCAAGCAGTGCTCAACCCTGCATCTACTACCCCCACCCACCCCGCCACACTGCACTTATGAAATGGGCACCTAGGGCAGGGGTTGGAGGTAGGATATAAGTTATCAGAGGTCACACTTTTAGGTTCTAAATGTTTCCTTATGTGCACAGTACTGTGGTCACTAAGACACGTGGCTCTGCCTCCCCTGGTTACCATGAGAAGCATCAGGGGTCAAGGAGGAAGTGTCCTGTAGGATGTGGGAAGTAGCAAGGCCTCCTCTTGTTCCATGTTGCTGGGTGGCCAGGGGATGCCTCTGGTGAATGCATCAGGGGTCTCCGCCCCACGTGAAAGGTTGAGAATATGAAAAAAGTCAGGTCTGAATTCCTGTGGAAGTGCCTCCTGACCTTCTCTAATGTGGTGTGGTTTGAATTTTCCGGAAACCAAGCTCCCGACTAATGGTTCCACTCTCTTTTCTAATAAATACGTGGCCCTGGGCCCAGCTCCCTTCTCTGCTTTGTCATGAGGGACCCATTATTTATGACTTGAGGATGAGTCACAGGCCTTGGCAAGGAGCTCACGGCTCTGGGCCCAATGTATTTTTCCACTCAGTAGCAGGCACAGGAGGACGCTTGTAAATTCTCCTGTCGAAACGACTCTGTAGGTATCTTCACAGGGATGCTCCTCCTGGCTTGGCCATAAATCTTTTTCCCTGTTGGATGTTCCTGGTGGTCTTCAGCTGCTTCCCAGGAGAATGGGTGGGGGCTCTTATGCACTCAGCTCCCACCCCAGCTCCTAGGCCATGCAAACAACTGCATGCCCACACAACTGCCATATCTCTGGGGACTTTTGCAAGGCACCTTCTGGCACAGTGAGTTGGGAGAGATGAAGGGGTCAGGACAGTAAACCCCAGCAAAGAAAATGATAAAGCACGGGATAAACAGGAAATAGGGTACAGGGGCTTCCAGGGCACTTCCCTTCCTAAGTGCACTCCCCAGCTGAGCGCTCCTGACCCTCTGTGGCGGTGCCAACCCTCACTTAGACTAGGACTTTCCCGGACACTCTGTGCACCCTCCCAGCTGCCCTGCTTTGCTCCAGCCATTCTCCATACCTAAAGTGCCCTTCTTTCCCTCCACTGCACCCTCAAAGCCCCCCAAGTCAAAGACTGCACTATTATTCATCAGGCAATGTTAAGGATGACTTCTTATTACTCTTCTTTTGTCTTATATTCCCAAGGAGATTATGAGCTCCTGAGCAGGGGTCTCGTGTCTCTTTTCATCACTTACACAATGCCTAGATACTTTGGAGTGAGATGGTTGAGGGAGAAGTGGCAAGAGCTATGAGACAGCTAGAATTTTGCCCTACTTAACAAGCTAGCAAGTTAGCCTGCCACTGTTTCATGGATGCTGGCAAAATACACGAAAACCCTAGGTCAGAGACAAAGGATAGCTTATTAATCACAATAATAAGCAGTAAATAGAGAATCAACATTTTCACCAGTTTCATGCATCCTAATTCCTACAGAGCAAGGAAAAGAAGGCCAGGTGATTCTTGCACACGCAGTGGGTTGCATGAAAAGAGAGGATCCCTGAGCTTAGGGATCTTGAATCTTTTATAATAGGCAGCAAGCATGCCTAAACTTTCTCCCAAAGGAAGACATTATCTTTATTGTATCTGACAGGAAACAAAGCTGCTCTTTGCTCCAGAAGGAGACACCTCTATCTTCCAAAATGATTAACTATACAAACAACATTGAAAAAGGTAGTTGGGAACACAAAGAAAGATTGTGCCTGCCCTGAAAGGATGCACAGAAACATAAGAGACCCATGGGGAATTGTCTCCCAACAGGATGCTCAATTATTTTATTTATCACATAATGAATATCTCTGACATCATCCAAAAACTTTGCTATAGTGACCAGTATAGTGATTCCCATCGTACATCAGAGTCTTGGTGGAGTTCAGGGCAGAGTGGAGGATATACCTTATCTGTGAAAGCATATTGCAGAAGACTCTATTGGTGCCCTGCCAAGAGCCCCTCAGCACTCTCTTCCACAGATGGAAGACTGGCTGCTACACACACCTGTGACTCTGCTAATGCAGGGATAAGCCAGAAACACTGGAGAGTTAATGTTCCCAGAAGTAGTCCTCACTCAAAGAAAGATAGGAAGATGGCAGATAAATATTCTTGCTCCCTTCCTGCAGGCTGGGATAACTCTTTGCCCACATTGATAGCTACCGGATAATTCTCCCTCACTTCTGCACTCCCCCAGTGCTTTTGGGATCCCTTTCCTACTTGCTCAGAAATCCTTGTCTCACTAACTGCTTTTAGGGACCTCACCCCAAGATACCTAATTAGCATCATATGTGCTATGTTTGAGAATAAAACATGCCTGTATACAAGGTATTAGAAGTAAAGCCTAAGACTCCCCTGTTGAGATATGCAAAAGCTAGTAATGATATCTTCCAATAAAGCAGCAGATCAATGGATGGCAGAAAGGAAAATGTGGAATTAAAGAGGCTGAGAGACCTAAATCTAAACTCTGTGCTGGGTCTTGAGAACACAGCAACTAAAACCATCTCAGCCTGTACCAACAGGAGACTTATCAGGACTACTGGCCCAGGAGTATAGACTTGTAGCATTCTCTTCTGTGGAGCTCTCCTCTTATGATCCAACTCCAAGTCTGTCCTTTCTGAGTCCAGACTCTTCCCTTACGGGAATCTCCTTCACACACAGGTGTAAGTATCTGAGAACAGCTGTGAATGGAATCTCTAGAGCACTGATTTTATAACAAACCTAAAAGCCTTGATCTAAAGTGAGGAATATCCAAGAAGAATGGGTAGGAGTCAAGAGCCTCAGAACTACTTGCAGAGTTTGTCCAAACTGCACACCTAATGATTTGGAAACATCCCAAGAGTGAGCTACAGGTTTTCCAGTTCACCCACATCTCTGCATAATCTACATTCTGCCCAGGACTCCTCTGCCAGTCTTCCTCCTCAGCAAACACACTGGAAATTCTCCCCTCCAACCCTTAACAGGCATATTAAAAAACTATAGTCATTTACCATATAACATAAAAGGAATGTGACATTTTGTTTTATTTCAGATTAATATGAGGATACAAACAATTAGGTTACAGTGACTGCATTTTTTAGGTAAAGTCCCTATTGTAGTTGTGTCCCCCACCAGGAGGTGTGCCATATACCCTTACATTGTGCCCATTAGGTGTAAGTACACCAAACCCCCTCCCTTTACCCCTCCCGCCAACTTGAATTGAATTGAGTTCTTCTCCTGTGTTGGCATGCATTAGTTTGTCTACTGGCTTCATATTAGTATTGAGTACATTGTATACTTGATTTTCCATCTTTGTGATATTTTACTAAGGAGAATGTGTTTCAACTCTATCTAGGTTAATACAAAAGATGTAAAGTCTCCATCTTTTGATGGCTGAATAGTATTCCATGGCATACATATATCACTGTTGTTAATCCATTCTTGGGTTGATGGGCATTTAGGTTATTTTCTCATCTTGGCGATTATAAATTGAGCTACAATAAACAATCTAGTGCAA
This sequence comes from Otolemur garnettii, assembly GCF_000181295.1. Lineage (NCBI taxonomy): Eukaryota > Metazoa > Chordata > Mammalia > Primates > Galagidae > Otolemur > Otolemur garnettii. The sequence continues at coordinate 4,239,133 of NW_003852463.1, forward strand.
ATGTCCTTATGATAAAATGACTTTTTTCTTCTGAATACATGCCTAATAATAGGATTGCAGAGTCAAATGGAAGGTGTATTTTGAGTTCTTTCCAAAGAGGCTGTATTACTTTTCAATCCCACCAATATTGTAAAAGTTTTCCCTACGACATTTTAGTCAATGACAATCTGAGTATACAATGATGGTCCCATAAGATTATAATACCATATTTGTACTGAACCTTTCTATGTTTAGATATGCTTAGGTATTACAACTGCCTATAGTAGTCAGTACAGTACCATGATGTATAGGTTTGTCTGTAGCCTGCAGGCCCTAGGCTAGACCATATAGCCTAGGTATGTAGTAGGCTATGCCATCTAGGTTTGTACACTCTGTAGTGTTTACATTACAACAAAATTGCCTATTAATAAATTTCTCAGAACATATCCTCACTATTAAATGATATATGACTTAGTAGTATTGAATATCACCTATAATTATTGATCATCATTATTCCCTGAATTAAAATACCTTTTTATACTATTTAAAGCTTTATCACATTGACCATATGTCATCTGAGCCTCTTCCTTTTGCTCCTTCCAAAAAGATAATTAAGAAAATAATATCATCATTTTACATACGAGGCCTGACAATTAAGTTCATGAACTCATTCTAGAAAAAAGTGCTGCATACCTCATTACTGAATATCATTATGGTCACCTTCAAAGTATTCCCCTTGGGAAGCTATGCACTGAGGCCAGCACCTAGTCCACACTTCAGGGCAAATTTGAAACTCTTTTTCTGAATGACCATCAGAGGTATGGTTATGCAAGGTTGGACAATTAAGTTCACAAACTTGCCACCATGTGCTTATGTTGGCAGCACTATACAAACAACTCAGTAAGGTTTCATAACCTTGATGTATCAGTATCACATAGCTGGGTTTGCATCAGTATGCAGCAGTATCTTGATGAGTGACATTCATTATTGTTGTTGTGTGTTTTTATGTGCCATACAATAATAGCACTGATGGTCATTCCAGAAAAAGAGTTCCAAAATTGCTTTGAAGCATTGCCTACATGTTGGCATCAGTGCACAGCTTTCCAAGGGGAAGTGCTTCAAGGGAGACCATAGTGATAATCAGCAATGAACTAATGAGTACTTTTTTCTAGGTTGAGTTCTCCAACTTAATTGTCTGACATCATATAATGAAACTTTGTCTTCAAAAAGGAAACTTGATAGAAATGCTCTCAGTTTATAGATGTGGAAACTGAGGTGCAGAGAGAGTGGCTCACCCAAGATCACATGGCACATTAGTGTCACATGGAGTACATCTTGTTATATAATACTAGCCATAACTGTTCATTTGTTGGATGTTTACAGATGCCAGGTTCTGTATGCTAAATGTATTCAGCACACAATTTTTGTTCATCCTCACAACAACCCCAGCCGGTAGGTGTTGTTATCCCTATTTGATGTGTGAGGACATCAAGTCCCAGCATGGTTAAGTGCTTTGCCCCGGAGGAGACGTGTCTGAGGGGTTCTGGGTGGGTGGGCAAGAGTGTGCATGTATACCATTAGGCTTCCTGGCCTGCTAGCTCCCTCCAAGCATGAGCTCAATGAGACCTGATAGCCAGATGTCTGGGCTGGTGACGTCAGGGCTTAGAGTGAGGGCTGGGGGGGCAGCCAAGCTCTGGTTGGTAGCCCCTACCCAGACAGTTCCCCTCATGCTGGGAGCCACATGGGAGCCAGAATGAAAGAATATGGCTATTCCTCCCTGCTGAAGACACCCTGTGGATGGGATGAGGGCTGGTCTTTGTACACGAAAAACAGCTAAGAATTTAGTGTCCCTGGATGGTGTGGGTCCTTGGATAGGACTAGACTCAGTCCCTGAGTACACCTCTTGCCTCCCTTAGAAAGGGCTCCCATGACAGGCCCATACTGGTGGCTCCCAGGGCTCCCAGCAAACAGACAACAGTGCCCTCATCGCCATCAAAGCCCATCTGTTCAGCCATGACCACTGGGCCATACCCCTCATCTGTGGATCTGCTCCATGGTCTCTTCCCAGGGAAGCATCTTGCTCCTCTCCCAGGCCTGGACCACACGTCAGAACATACACCCAGGCTGAGCTCACCACTGCACCTCACAAATGCTTTGATTAGAGTGCCAGGCAGTCTCGGGTCACTGGTAATGAAAGTGTCTTGTAGTATCCCTTTTCCCAAGCCCTGACACTTCCCCTCTGGCAGCAGCCCTCGAAGGCTCCTCAGTATCCAGATGTTTGGTGTCCTGCAACCTGGCTGATGTCCAGCCACACAGCGGCAGCATTAATGGACCGTGCAGACATGGAGGCTTCTACTGGGGAAGAGGGTGGTCAGTTTACTTAACTGAATTATAAACAAAAGCAATAATTAAACCCAGTGAGGGAGTGAAGGAAAAGGGAATAAATCAAACCCAGTCTCAAGAAACACCTGTGGAAAGGGTTCCCAGCCCAGGGGAATAGCGGCTATAGTAAACAAATCATGAGTGACCTTGGCTCACAGACTAATAATTTGCTGATTGTTGATAGGTCCACACAGCCTAAAATGGGAATAAAGCTGTTGTCAGGCAGCAGCCCATCCTCCTGTGTGTGAGCATTTGGTCATTGAATTAGCAGAGGTGGACCAGTCCTCATCTAAAACTGTGGGACTGATTGGGGAGAAGAGACTTGGACCCTGCCAAAATGGGGGGCACCCAATGGGGGCCACACCCTCTACAGACTTGAAGACAGATGGAACAGTGTCATATTTATACTCAGATATCCATAAGACTAAGCAGAACCAAATAGGTATATGTATTAATCAGGACTCTTGGTTACATCTCAAACCAGATTAAGAAAAGAAATTGATACTATTCCCTCAGAGAATCCAGTAAAGTCCTGGCAAGAACAAGGATGCATTGAGCTTTAGAAAGCCTTCAAGTGCCTCCAAGACTGACTCTCTCTTTCTCTCTCTCTCCCTCTCTATCCTCTTCCCTACCCCTCCTCTCATGCCTATATGGGTATTAGCTTCCTTCTCTTACTAAGCAGTGGGTTCCTTAACACACAAAATAGCTCCAAAAACTTCCTGATCATATAGTATATCTTACCATTTCTATTTCATTCTATTTTTTTCAATTTCTGTTCAAAAAAAATTTATCAGGGTAGGAGTCAGATTGACCTAGAAGACAGATGATTGGTCTTGAATCAATGAACTAGAACCAGAAAGGGAGGAGCTATTACTGGCCCAGGTTGGGAATGTCCATTAATATTGACCATAAGATGGGGCTGTCAGATACCAGGGCAGTCTGCTGTCTTCAGCCAAGTGCAGTGTGGCAGCAGGGAAGGAAGAGGGCTCTAGATGAAAGGGGGGTACTAGATGTTACTGCCATAGTTGGACATCACACTGACTGTATTGACAGCCATAATAAAGAACTACATGGCAGTGGAAATAGCTAGAGTGCAGACAGAAGATTAGAACTGAGGTGGGCGGGTCAAAGGAGGTGGTCTAAAAGTGAGTTTGGAGGAAAAGGGACTCCAGGCTGAAAAAAGCACATGACAAAAGACACAAGAGTCTAAGAATGGGTGGTTATAATAAAAAATGGCACATCCAGGTGATGGAAGTGAGCTGAAACTGGAAAACCTAATGGCTTCACCTGAAATGCCTTGGAAAAGGTCTTGGACTTTATTACACGGACAAGGAGAACCCATGGAATTTTTTTTTAGCCAAAGTGATGTGACTATTCAATTTGTTCAATAAACATTCAACAAACACCTCATGGATGCTTATATTTTCCAGGCATTATGCCAGGTGCTGGATACTGGGAGAAGGAAAGTGCATGATACTGCCCTAAAGAGCTTCTGGGCAGGTGAGAGACAGAGTCATAAATGGAGCGTTACACTCCTGCTGTAGTAGACAGAGCTGTGCTGCAGAGGCTTGGGGTGTCTCAGCTCCCTCAAAGTCATGGGAGAGTGTGAGAAAGGGTTTCCCAGAGTGGTTGACAGTTAACCCATGTGGCCAGGGAGAAGGAGAGGATGGGACAGGATAGGATATCTGGGTGGAGAACCAGGATGTGCAGTTTTCAGAGCTTATACAGCTGCCTGGAATGGTGGGGCAGGTTTAGGAGAAGCAGATCACATGGGCTGGAAGGGAACAAGCAGCTGATGGGATGTGTGCTGTGGGCAGTGGGGAGCCACAGAGGGTCATAAGCTGATGTCATGATCAGATGCACATTTCAGAAGGAGAGTCTGGCTGCACAATAGACTTAGAAAGGTGAGTGAAAACAGGAGGCAAGGAGACAGATGTGAGAAGAGGACATGGACAGAGGCAGGGAAGATGGGGAAGCTTCTGGGGAGCTTGAGGGACGATAATGTGGCACTGTTGGAGAAGGACAAGAAAAGGGTGCTGTCCCGGGCCACGTGAGGAAAAGGAGATCAGGAAGCAAATAACGAGTCAGGTTTGTGCCATATTGATTTTGAGGTGCTAGTGGGACCTCTAAAATAAATTACCCAATTATGGTGGGAAAGTGTGGGTATGGAGTCAAAAGGTACAGCTGTACTAAAGTTAGAGACGAGGAAGCTATTACTCGGGGGGCAGTGGATAAAACCACTGAGTAATTTAGGTCCTACTGGAGAACACAGAGAGAGGGGAGAGGACGCCTGTAAAGGGAACAGCATTTGGGGGAATTGGAGGGGACAATCCAGAAAAACACCCCATGAATCCCACTGACAGAGAACCTTTAGGAGCAGTTGCCCCCAGAATCTGTCCTCCATGCCTCACATAACAATAGGCTAGAGGGTCTGGTTCTCAGGAGTGAGCTGAAGTACTGTTGCAGCCCCTGAGTCCTGTCATTAAAAGGAGGTTTCTGGGGCAGCACTTGTGGCTCAGTGAGTAAGGTATCGGCCCCATATACTGAGGGTGGCAGGTTCAAACCTGGCCCCAGCCAAACTGCAACAAAAACTAGCTGGGCGTTGTGGTGGGCACCTGTAGTCCCAGCTACTTGGTAGGCTAAGGCAAGAGAATCACCTAAGCCCCAATAGCTAGAGGTTGCTATGAGCTGTGACGCCACAGCACTCAACCAAGGGCAACAAAGTAAGACTCTGTCTCTAAAAAAAAAAAGAGGTTTCTGGCACACCCTTCTCCTTACCCCTCTCCCACTGATGAAGGATCTAGAGCAGCCACCCCAGACCAAGAAATGGAAGTAGCACATGGAAAATGGAAGAAGAAACAGAAGGAGTAGGTTCTGACACCAACAAACCACCACAACACCCGTGCCCAACCTTTTACTTGAGAGAGAAATACATTCCTAATTTGGTTAAGCTGTGTCCTTTGGCTCAGAGGCATCACAGACCCAGGAGGAGAGATGGGTCAGTGCAATTGGCTTCATAGAGGTCAAAGGAGAAGAGTTCAGAGAAGGGCATGGCAACAGGACCCCAGAGACCACAGTGAGCACAGTCCAGTGGGGTGGAGGGGTCTGAGTCTAAGTAGAGCAGGCCAAGCTATAGAAGGCAGGCTGAGTGGGGGAATAAATGTGGGTGATGACTTGATGACAACAGGCTTTGGGGAGAGAGGGGCCAGGGGCCAAGGGCCAGATTATCAGCAGTGTGCAGACAAATGAGCAGAGGTGTGGAGAGCCAGCACATGACGTGTGGTGGGAGATGGGTATAGGGAAGTCCCTTAGTTGTGGGAATGGTCTGGAAAACAATAAGCCCTGGGCAAGAGCACAGTGGCTGGATTGGTCAGCCAGGAGGCTATGAGAGGTATTGCCCATAGGTAGGGACATCCCAGACTACAGCAGTCCACAAAATACCTCAAGGTCATGAAGGGGGCCAAGAGAAAGAAGGGAGTTGCTAAGGTAGTAGCTGCTTTGGGATGGGCAAGAGGGAGGTCTGGATAAGGGTTGCAGTAGGGCATTTCATAAAGGACATGAGAACAAGAGGGTAAGTAAAGTTCCCAGAAAGTTCCATTGCACACCTGACTCTCAAGACGTGCAGCTTTAATGGAGCCATCGGTGTTGGGGATGCTGGCTCTATCTGAGCTGATGTCTGCTGATGTCTGCTGATGTCTCCTGACAAGGCCAAGGGCTCAGGGACAGGGAGGGGGCCCCAAGGAGAAGGGAGGAAGGTTGGAGGGGAAGACAGACTAGGGAAGGAAGAAGAAGGAGGGACCATCTCTTAGTTCTGAGCTTTCCATCCCTGGAACAGGAAGTGAGGACTGGAAAGGTCTGGGTCAGGAGGTGCTGGGTAGACAGCCAGGGACACCATAGGCCTGAAGATCCCTGAGAGAGTAGTTGGGAGACAGAGGGTCATGGGCTCCAGTTCTCATGTCGCCAAGGCTGAGAGGAACATGGCTGGAATGTAGCACAAGCCAGCAGCCATCCCCCGGGGCCGCCAGTGGGGAATCTCTCGCCCTGAAGTCATCGCCACCCGAGAAGCCTGGACCCTGCCATGGAAAAAGGGTCCCGCAGGGGTGTCCGGCGCCACCAGCATGGATGAGCTCATAGCTGCTGCCGCCTCTTCCCTTCTTTTCCAGGCATCTCAGATTTCTAGATGTCAGGAGAATATAACAGGGCAGAGGACATGCAAAGGGCTGGATATGGACCCAAGGTAGATATGAAATGTGGGGGCCAGCAGTGTCCCCCTCCACATCCACACTGAGCCTGCTTCCCTTGCTTTGTCCTGGGCTAGATTGGAGAGCTACCTTCCCTCTGTACTTCCATTTAGGAACTAAAGGAGCTCCAAACCATAAGGCCCCTAAGAAAACACAGCTGTGTTACATGGAAAAGAAACTGTGGCTCTGTGCTCTTCCATTAATTATCCTAGATGACTTATATATTTGCTTGGAAATGAGAGGACTGAACCCAAACGGGATAGGAGACAGAGGAACTAGTCAGGTAGCAGGGGCCTGGTGGCACTAGGGCATCACATAGGAGGTAAGGAGTTATCACACAATGCTATAGACAGAGCCCTATGCTGAGAGCCAGAGGGTATGGCCCTAGTTCCCACTCCACCACTTCTCAGCTGGGGGACCCTGAGGAAGCTACTTTCTTCCTCAGAGACTCAGTTTCTCCTAATATGGAAATGCCACCCAATCTTAGAGTGTTTTGAAGATCCATTGAGAACAGACAGGTGCATCATGAAACCTTAAAGATCTTTCCATTCAAAGGGCAGATGTGTTTCGTAATACAAATGCAAATGAAATGATGGCATCAAAAAGCACCATTCAAATTGCAGCCTTAAAGTATGGCACCCCCTGGAGCACAAGTCCATTTACAACTGCAGTGTGAAGGGTGCTCAAGACTGGCGCAGACCAGAAGACCCAACACTATGGCTGGGAAAATAGCTGTCTAGAATGGTCCCTGGGTGGGGAGTGGGACTGCCCCAGTTAACATTACATTTGGGTGGCTGTCTGGGAATCAGATCCCTACAGGAGAACAGTTCTGCTCAGAACATTCTAATCCAGGGGTAGGAAAGTTTGGATTAATTCAGCTGTAATCAAATAAGGCTATATTCAAGAAACCTTAATTAGATATACTTAATTATTATAATTTACACTGTTACAACCTATATTATTTTGTAATGTACTTAATAATTTCAAAAATTATAATTTTAATTTAATGACTTTTGTGTTTGTTTTTTATTGGAAAGCATTTGAATATTTGGTTGCAGTGTGGAAGTCTGCAATTTCAGATGATCCTCTAGATGAGTATCAGTCATGTGTGATCTTAAGGGTGACTTGATGTGGGTTGGGTTGGAGAATGCAGATTCACAGCAGTAAGTGGTTGAGAAACAAGAAAGCATTTCTCAGGCACATTGTCAAAGACCGGTATTTTTCTTTAGTTTCAATTGGATCTTTCTTAGCATCAATGACTTTTTTTTAATTGAGCAATAATAATAATAATGCAAAAAAGTAACATTCACATTGTCAAAAGTATGTCTCTCATAGAGTGCTTTGACTCTGAGGTTCAGTGTGGAGTCATCCGTTAACTTCTTTTTTTCCAAAGTCTCAAAAAAATAGACCACTAATATTTATAAATAAAAATAGAAGATAATTTCAAAAAACAGATCATGCCGAATCTCATAGACAATAGAAAAAGAAGAAATATGGCTCGGCGCTTGTGGCTCAAGCGGCTAAGGCGCCAGCCACATACACCTAAGGTGGCGGGTTTCGAATCCCCAGCCCGGGCCCGCCAAACAACAATGATGGCTGCAACCAAAAAATGGCCAGGCGTTGTGGCCGGCGCCTGTAGTCCCAGCCACTTAGGAGGCTGAGGCAGGAGACTCGCTTGAGCCCAGGAGTTGGAGGTTGCTGTGAGCGTGATGCCATGGCACTCTACCAGGGGGATAGGTTTGAGGCTCCGTCTCAAAAAAAAAAAAAGAAAAAGAAAAAGAAGAAATACTTCAAAAACCCTTCTACTTCATCTGGATATACTTGATATTTAAATTGGAAAATATATATTATTATAAAGGAAAATTACAAACATATTTCACTTATAAATGAGGATGCAATATCCTAAACAACATATTAACAAGTTGAATTAAAAATTATTATTCAAAGAATGTACTTTGGTCAAAATTAAATCCAATTATGTCATAATTAGTCACTTTTTTTTTCTTTTCCTTTCCCTTACCCTCTCACTCCTTCTCTGTCTGCTCTCCCCTTTCCCCACACCTCACCATGTCATTGTCATTAATTGTCCTCATATCAAAGTTGAATACGTAGGATTTATGCTTCTCCATTCCTGTGATGCTTCATGAAGAATAATGTGTTCTACCTCCATCCAAGTTAATACAAATGATTCAAAATCTCCATTCTTTTAATGGCTGAATGGTATTCCATGGTATACATATACCACAGCTTGCCGATCCATTGCTGAGTTGAGGGGCATTTAGGCTGTTTCCACATTCTAACAATTATAAATTGAGCTGCGATAAACAGTCTAGTACAAGTGTCTTTATAATACAAGGGTTTTTTTTCCTTCTAGATAGATGCCCAGTAATAGTATTGCAGGATCAAACAGGAGGTCTAGGTTGAGTTCTTTGAGGTTTCTCCATACTTCCTTCCAAAAAGGCTGTATTAGTTTGCAGTCCCACCAGCAGTGTAAAAGTGTTCCTTTCTATCCACATCTGCACCAGCATCTGCAGTTTTAAGATTTTGTGATATGAGCCATTCTCACTGGGGTTAAATGATATCTCAGGGTGGTTTTAATATGCATTTCTCTAATAGTTAGGGATGATGAGCATTTTTTCATACGTTTGCTAGCCACTTATCTTGTTTACAGAAGGTTCTGTTCATCTCTCTTCCCCACTGATGTATGGGATTGTTGGGTTTTTTCATGTGGATTAATTTAAGTTCTCTATAGGTCCTAGTTATTAAGCTTTTGTCTGATTCAAAATATGCAAATATCCTTTCCCTTTGGGTAGGTTGTCTATTTGCTCTGGCATCAATGACTTTAAGATGTCATCTATGGAGAGCTCAATGAATTGCATCAGTAGTTCTTTAGGTGCCTTCATGATATCAAGTAGGTGAGGCTGAAATACTAATTTGAGTGTGATGTCATGATTCTCAAAGTCAGTGAACCTTTCATTGTATTCTCCAACTAACAGGTCTATAACAGCTGCATATTCTTCCAATGATTCACATGTACTATCCTGCTCATCAATGACCTTTGCTAACTGGGGAAAAATGCTCATCTGAGATTTTCTTTTGAAGAAGTGTTCCAAAAAAAGATAGCTTAGTTTCTTTGTTTTGTGTTTTTTACCACGTATCCTATGTAGTTTTACCTTGAAAAAATATTAAAAGCCCAGTGCATAATTGCCAAGTCATGGAAGCAGCCCAAATGCCCATCAAACCATGAAGGGATTAACAAATTATGGTATATGTATACCATGGAATACTATTCAGCCATAAAAAGATGGAGACTTTACATCTTTTATGTTTACCTGGATGGAGTTGGAACATATTCTTCTTAGTAAATTATCTGAAGAATGGGGTGGGGGGAGTATCCAATGTACTCAATATTATGAAACCAATATATAAACACTTACACTCTCATAGGAATGAAAAAACACAAATATAGTCTAACAAAGGGGAGGGGAGAGGAGAGGGAAAGGAAGAGGGTGATTGGTGGGAGGAGGGAGGGCATTTGGTGGGATTTCCCTAATGTACACAATGCAAGGATATATTTCAAAACAGCTAAGAGTAAATTATAAATGTCTTACCATAAAAAATAAGTAGAGGTGATGGTTATGTTAGTTGATTTAAGCATTCTACATTGTATATCAAATTATCATATTGTATCCCATAAATACATATAGTTATGATTTAATTAAACATAAAATAGTTGCTTTAGCACAGAGATTTTTCTGATGCAAGGCACAATGAAAGGAAATGAGAGCATCTAGATCTGTTAATACCTTTTTATCTGTGCAATAAATCCTTCATATTTTCCTATCATGGAAAGTGTACCACTGTACACATATGCTCACTACATATACCAAATTCAGTCCAACTTCATGACATTTTTCTTTTTTTTTTTTTTTTTTGAGACGGAGCCTCAAGCTATCTCCCTGGGTAGAGTGCCATGGCATCAAGCTCACAGCAACCTCCAACTCCTGGGCTCAAGCG
>NW_003852463.1:4249819-4257657 GCF_000181295.1 Otolemur garnettii
TGGCGGGTCCGGGCTGGGGATTCAAACCTGCCACCTCAGGTGTACGTGGCTGGCGCCTTAGCCGGTTGAGCCACAGGCGCCGAGCCCATGACATTTTTCTTGAAAGTCACTGAAGATATCCATTCCCTATGTTCTGTTTATAAGAGTACCCAAAGTTAGTAACTCTTCATAGCAAATAAAATCTTCTGTTATGATCTGAAGTATGTAACCTATGCTGAGTCAGTAATATCAGTTGATTCATCCAAGTAATTTATTAATATATATTTTCCTTTTGAACTATTTCATGAAGTTGTTCTGTTAAGTTGGAAAGCTAATTCATTCTGCTGGCCAGTTATGGTTCTCCTTGAAAGAGGTAGTTGTTTGTACTTTGAAACATTATTGGGGTATCTCTTAAGTATTCTCCACCTCCAACAATGCATTCTTTTACAATTTTTTTTATTTCAGATTAATATGAGGGTAACAAATGACTAGGTTAAATTGTTTGCATTTCTAAGGTAAAGTTTAAGTTGTAGTTGAGCCTTTCATCCAGGGGGTGTGCTGTATACCCTACATTAGGCACACTGGTGAGAGTTTACCAATCCCCCTCACTCCTCCCCTTTTCCCTTTCCCTTCTCCCCCTAACCACCCCCCCACCCCCCCGCACTTGAATATGCTTGTGTTTTTCTCCTGTGTGGACATGTAGCTGTTTTTCTACTTGTTTCATATTAGTATAGAATACATTGGATACTTGTTTTTCTATTCTTGTGATACTTTACTAAAGAAAATGTACTTCAATTCCATCCAGGTAAATACAAAAGATATAAAGTCTCCATTTTTATGGCTGAGTAGTATTCCATGGTATACATATACCACAGTTTGTTTATTCATTCATGGGTTGATGGACACTTGGGTTGCTTCCATGTCTTGGCAATTGTGAACTGAGCTGCAATAAACATTCTAGTTTAAATGTCTTTGTGATAAAATAATTTTTTTTCTTCTAGGTAGATACCTAGTAAGGTATTGCAGCATCAAATGGAAGGACTATTTTGAATTCTTTGAGGATTCTCCATATTTCTTTCCATAGAGGCTGTATTAGTTTGCAATCCCACCAGTAGTGTTAAAGTGTTCCCTTCTCTCCATATCCATGTCAGCATCTGAAGCTTTGCAATTTTGTGATGTGGACTATTCTCACTGGGGTTAAGTGATATCTCACAGTGATTTTGATTTGCATTTCTCTGATGATTAGGGACAATGAGCATTTTTTTCATGTGTTTTCTGTTTGTTTTGTTTAATACTTTAGTTTATTGCAGTGCAGCCCAATTCATAATTGCCAAGTCATGGAAGCAGCCCAAGTGCCTATTGACCCATGAATGGATTAACAAATTGTGGTATATGTACACCATGGAATATTATGCAGCCTTAAAAAAGATGGAGACTTTACTTCTTTTATGTTTACATGGATGGAGCTGGAACATCTTCTTATTAGTAAAGTATCTCAAGAATGGAAGAAAATATCCAATGTACTCACTACTATTATGGTACCTATATATAATCACCCACACTTTCATATGAAAGATAAAATACATCTATAATTCAGGATGAAGGAGGGAAGAGGAGGGGGAGAGGAGGAGAGGTAGGAGGTTAGGTTGAGGGAGGGCAATTGGTGGGACCTCACCTTAGGTACATACTGCAAGGTTACATGTCAAATCTATTAAGAGTAGACTATACTATTAAGAGTAGAGTATAAATGTCTTAACACAGTAATTAAGTAAATAAGGTAAAGACTATGTTAACCAGTTTGATGTAAGCATTCCAAGTTGTATATAAAATCAACACATTGTATCCCATAAATATACTAAGGTACACAGTTATGACTTAATTTAAAAAAGAGAAAAAATAATAAATATAAGGAATGTGAAAAAAATATGAGGATATAATTTTTAGGTTACATTGTTCTCACTTCCAGGATAAAGTTCCATTTGTAGAAGAGCCCCTCACCAAGGAGGCGTGTTATACAACCTGACAATGTGTTTGTTGACCATTTATCTGTCTTCTTCAGAGCAGTTTCTGTTCAAGTCTCTTGCCCAGTTTTAACACCACTGAATGGCTTTCTTTTTTCCCCGAGTATATAAACTACTTTATAATGCTTCAGTGGCATTATTTCCAGGTCTTAATTCTGCATGAAAGAATTTTCTTTGCTTTTACTTTTCATCTTTTAATTTTTTCAATGCAATCTCTCGCATCTCTCTAACTTAAAATATGTATGGTCCTTGTGAGTGTTATAATTTTGATGAGCATTGAATTTCTTTAATGTTGATATTGTGGTATCACAAAGCAAGCAAACCATCTTTAGCATAAATAAGATATTGCAATTCTCAATCCTCATTTAAAAATCTGTTTTCTTCCTTCAGTGTTCTCTTGGTCTTCTTTGACATAATGGGCTGTTAAGCAGACAGAATTGAAAAAATACTGTTGAGCTACTCAACTATTCACAAGTTCCTCTTCAAACAGGAATACAGTACACCATTGTTGTCAAAAGCTGATGACAGACTGGCATTCTTGACCCTACAAACTCACACCAACCAGCCTTATGTGGTGGAGGTGCCAGTCCAGCAGGGGAAGTTACAAATAAATCATGAGCGTAGCATCCTAAATTTAGCTTCTATGGCTTACTAATGTTCTAATTGTGTTAGTCAGTCTGGAAGGATTATTTTATTGGAATTTATTTTATTCTTTGGTGTTTTAAATATGTTCATTTCAAAAATATATAAATATAAAAGATGAACAAAACTGTACTAATAAAAATAAAAGGATTTGTTCTGTAAAATTTGGATTCAGTCAAAAGGCATCCTTAGGGACCTAGAAGGACACATGTGGCCATAAGTCCATTGTTCCCCTCCCCTGTTCTAATCTAAAAAAGTTCATGCCACATCCCAAGGAGTGGCTACAGGAGGAAGCTGGCCCATTGCCAGCCTATTGCATTTCACAAAATTAACCCAAGAGACAGATACATCCTGCCAGATCTAGTACCTAGGAGGCTGGATCAGACACCCCTAGAGCACTCTCCAGAACCCTGTGAGTTCATCAACTATAAAGACTGGATTTCCTGTCTGCACAGGGGATCTCAGACTATCAGCATTATTGCGGTGGTCAATCAGAGACATTAAAGGCCAGAGGAGGTTGAACAATCAGGCCTGATTTCTCCCTGGGGATACGGTCTCCACTGTGGGAGTCTGTGGGACAAGGGGCCCAGTGCTCAGGAACAGCCAATTCTTCAGCTGGACAGCTCTCCTCCAATGCCCTACACTAGCAGTCTTGTGGTCGTAAGTGTCATTTCACAATCAGGGAGAATTTTCTAAGGGACGGGAGGGATAAAAATGAATTACTAGTTATTGAATCCTTGATCTGTGGTAAGTACTTTACCTACTATGGTTCCCAATATACAGTAAGTGTACAATGAATATGGCATTAATGAAAAAATTAATAAATAGTGGGGGGAAAAAAACAAAAATCATTCAACATTCTGACTAACTGCAGTGATTCTACCTCCTATAGTAGTGATCTAAAGCTTCCTCTAAGCAGATACTTCAGTACTAAGCAAAGTATCTCAGAGGGCCATGTGGTGACTGGGCTGGCCTCAAGGAAGACAGATGGAAGGCAAAGGGAAATAAATTACTCAGCACAAGAAAGCAAGAGGCTGACAGTTTCTGGAGAGAATCCAAGGGACTGGGAATGGTTGCCTGGGTACTAGGGGGAGGGGCTAAGCAGTAGGGCATCAGAGCTGGGTCTGCACAGAAACACAGCCAATGAGAACATGCAGCAAAGGTAACAGAGGGACTTATCAGAATAGTAGGTCTAGAGACCACGTCTGAAGCTACTACTTGAGCGGCACTTGGAGGGATTCAACCTCTAAACGTTACTGTTAGAGCATAAGACAAGACTGCCACATTTCTGGCCCTGGTACTTTTGTATATGAAGGAATTTCAGGTGTCAAACCAATCTTAGTTTTTAGATCAACAAGTTGTTGAGAAAGACACGGAGGTAGGTTTTGGCACAGTGGGCAAAAATACATTTGGTCACTTACTCCATTTCACAATTCAATGTAAATTTAGTAGTCAACACTTCTAGCCATCAAAATTTTTTGAAAATGGAGCAGGCTACCCCATATATGGAAAGCACTCCATTGCTAGAGGTTTCTAAATAGAGTTCCTGGAAGTGGGATTCAAGCCTCAGAGTGAATCCCCCCAGAATCCCCTCCCAGGTCTCTCCCAATCCTCATAATCCATGATTCTGTTAAAATGGTCAAGAAGGTTCTTCCATTTATTTAGCCAATCTCTGCCTCCCAATGTCTCTCTCTCCTCTGAAGCAATACTGAGAAAGTTATGTCCTTTGTTCACATTCAAATTCTTCAAAGATTTGAAGAGAGCTGTTGTGAAGAGACCATTAGCTATTCCCCCAAATCTTATCTCTCTTCAGACAACCACGCAGACCATATTTCCCAGCATCCACTGCATCAGGGGCATCCGTGCAATGAAATTATCTCAATCAGCTTTTGAGCAGGCCTGGCTCATTAAAACCCTCCCATGGTCTGCTCCTGTTCTTTCCCTTGCCCTTGACTAGGATGTTGATTTTGGAAGCCACCTGTAGAGGATGGCAGAAGTTGATGGTGAGTTTCCTGATGTGAAGACAGCCAGCATACAACAGGGGCAGAGTGTGCTGCATTCCCTCAGTTTATTAACTATAGCATATTTTATTTGTGGTTTGTGTGGCAAAACTTTGGAGTTGGGTATTTGAAGCCCTCTGTACCCTGGCTCTACCTACATTTCCATTTTTACCTTCTGCAGTTTCTCTCTGTGAATCTTGAGCTCCAGACAAACTTTCCCAGAATTTGTTGGACTTCTGGAAAACCAGGAATACCAGGCAAACTAAGGACCAATGGCAAGCAGTTTATGGTCTTTGCCATGAATTGTCTTGCCTCTTGCTCCTCTTCTTTCTTCCCTCTGAATTGCTTTTCCCTCACCCCTAAGCCCTCCCATTGACCAAGTCCCTTCTCCATGATCACACTAGCCTTCCACAATCCCTCCATTTTTCTTGCCACATTCCACACTATCTGAGCAAACAGTACATATTGTAGCCATTAAAGAGTTCACAAAAATACTCCAGTTCTTCTCGTTCTGGGCACCTGAAAAGACTATTTCCCTGCCTCTTTTGAAATTAGTTTTGCTTTAGCCAATAGAATGTAGGCAGCAGTGTTATGTGTCACTTCTGAGCAGAAGCTTAAAAACCCAGTACATGTTTAACCATATTCTCTTTTTCCTCTGCCACAAGACTGGCAAAGCTACAGATGGAGGCTGCACATCAGTTTGGATCCCAGAGTGAAAATGATATGGAGCAAAGCCGCAGCCAACCCACAGTGTACATAGAGCGTGAGTGAGAAAATCTGTTGTTGAAGGCTATAGAAATTTCAGAGTCCTTCATTACCACCCAATAACCTAGTCCAAGCTGACCAACATAAACAGTGTGTATGTAATTCATCACATTCTCTTCTTAGTATCACGGTGATCCTAAATACACATGGAATTGGACCCTCTATCAGCAGAGGTCCATGGGTGACTATGAGAGCAGATCCCCTTCTAAACCATTCAAACATCTAGCATGAGAATTAAATTTTTGCTATGTAAATTCCCTACAATGTGGGAACTGGTTGTTACTACAGCATACTCTAGTCTTTCCAGACCACTGTCTTTAGATGCTCTCCATGTCTGTCTTTTGATCTGAATCAATAGTCTCCTATAATACTGCCTGTCATTTCTACATCCATCATCGTTGCCTCCATTCCCAATTTCACCATCCCCAGCTCTATGAAATTCAATCAGTTCTGTCAACATTCCCACCACTACCACTTCTAACATCAATGCCACAGTCTTTCCCATCATCCCCACCATTATCATCACTAAGTACCACCACTTACTTCCACTTTCATTGCCATAATTATTGATACCATCCCTACTACTATCATTTCCCATTGTGTCACTCCCATTATTGCCATCAACCCCCCACTATTATCACCTCTCTCACTACCATATCACCTTCATTATCATTGCTAATAGCTCCTCTATTATCTCCACCTTCACTGCCACTATCACCTCTGTTATCACTTATATAATCACTTTCATTATCTCACTATAATTACCTTTACCATTATTTGCAACATCATCAATATTTTTACTATTATTGGCACCATTAACTGTCTCTATTATTTCTGTCACTTTATTATTCTCATTATAAACCATCCCCTCTGACTGTCATTACCACTTTTTCTACTTCTACCAGCTCCATCATCACACCATCCCTCCAGCTTCACAACCACCTTCACAGTTGGAATTTAGGAGTTATTCACAGCTCTTCCCTCCCTCTTGCTCTACCCTTAAGGAGGAGGATTACAATGGCTACTCAGGTCAAAGAATATCTTATGGTGCACTATCTTAAGGTAGTATGTCAGGCTGAATGTCCTGCCCACATCGGTATAGCATGGGCTGGGGACTGCTCCCCTGGGGAGAAGGCCCAATAATCTCTTCTTTTGGCTTGAACCTTTTCTCCCCATTCCTCTCTCCCATGTGGCAGCCACATGGTCCTGGAAAGGCCAAAGCAATGGAGCAAATACAAGATGTTTCTGTGTTTCTTGAGCTCCCTTTTGTGGCTTTCTGGTAAGGGTGGACACATCCAAGATTTGGGTTTGGATCCAGAGGCAGTAGATTGAGCAGGTCTTTTAGCTGATTTTGGTCCTGAGCCATTTGGACTAACTTATTTGGTCAAGATGTTCTCCACATCATCTAGCACAGCTCACTAGAGTTCTCATTTTTATATTCTATTTAAGTCTTTATTTTTTTATCAAAGTAATACATGTACATATTTTTAATGTAAAATGTTCTACAAGGTTTATAATGAAAAACATCAGACCTCTGCTCCAATCCTGCTTACTTCTGAGTTGTCCTCTCTTGAGGCAACACTTTGAGTTGTTTTAACTCTTTCTTCTAGTTTTTGTTTCCATGTTTCTAAATGACATAATTCTGGTATATTTTGCATTAATTAGTTTTAGGTTTTATCTATTTGCCTGTCAATAAATATGATCTATTTACCTATAGATAATACAGATTCAGTTCTCTTGCACTACCACTGACAAACACATTACCTCCCAACACACACACATATGAATTATTGGTCACAGCCACATTCAGGCTTTGCATTATTATTACTATACAACTATAAATCACAACTGATTGCTCTTTTCCTTTCTTACACAAATTTTTGGTTTTCTGGGAGTTATTAATTGCCTTTTTTGCCATTTCCTTTATTATTCATGTATCATGTATTAATCCTTCCCCAAACATTCCAGCAAAACTAAAATCTTATTTTGTACATTTCTATCAGTTTCATTTTTTTCTATCAGTTTCTATCAGTTTTCTACATTTCTATCAGTTTCATTTTTTTCCTAGAATCCTCCACTCTTATGGCCCATATGACTGACTGTGCACTATCTATTTTTATGACTGTCACCCTGAAATTTTCATCACCATAATTTGACTTGTTTTTGTCTCTCTCCTCATTGTTAGAGTCTTTGTCTTCTTTCTCTTCCTTGCTTTACTTCTTAATGCAAGTGGATAACATTCACCAATATCCTCCTGAAAAAAGATGCTTGAGAAGTAATTTTTAAGCCATTTATACACATAAAGCCAAAATTATTTCTATTGTTACACTCAGTTGTTAGTTTGGCTGGGTATAGAATCTAGTTTGGAAAGCATTTCCCTCAGAATTTAAAAGCATTTGTTCATGTTGTTCCTTTTTTTTTTCTTTCTTTC
>NW_003852463.1:4257853-4332215 GCF_000181295.1 Otolemur garnettii
TCAGGCTGGTCTCGAACTCCTGAGCTCAGGCAGTCCACCTGCCTCGGCCTCCCAGAGTGTTAGGATTACAGATGAGAGCTGCCGCACCTGGCCCATTTCTTTAACTTACACAGAAGGCACTAAGAACTTTGATGCAATTCTGAGCCCCAGCAATTTGTAAATAAATATTTTCCCTATTCTGGAAAATTTTTTTACTGGATTTTTTAAAAATCATAACCATACACATTTATAAGGTACAATGTGATGATTTGATATACAATGTGGAATGCTTAAATCAAACTAATTAACATAACCATTACCTCACTTATTTTCGAGGTAAGACATTTGTAATATACTCTTAGTAGTTTTGAAATGCACTCATAGAAAATTTTCAATCTGTAAATTCATGTCTTCTAGTTCCAGGAAAATTTATTATATATTTTTTCTTGATAATTTCACCTGCTTCCTTTATTTTATTTCTCTCTAGGACTTACAGTTTCAGATGCTGCTTCTCAAAGTTTTCTGACAATTTCCATTTATTTGGTATTTTTGTTCTACTTTGAGAATTTCTCTTGATTTTATCTCCCTTCCTTTGTTTTGTTTTGATTTTTTTAATCAAATGTCATATTTATATTTTCAAAGAACTTTCTTTTCTCTGTTTCATTTTTGAAAATAACCTTAAGTTCTCATTTAAAAGAGGCATCAACTTCTTTCATCATTCTGAAAATGTTAATCATAAAGTCTATGCTGTCTTCTTCATTATTTCCTCTATGCTCCTTTTCCCTCTTTGTTTTGATCTTAAACGTTCATACTGAAGAACTTCTTTAAATAATCAGGTAATACTTAGCTGCCCATTCATATTGAAGTGTGAGGCACTAAAATGTTGCTTGAAAGTAGTGAGAGGAGAAAAAAGAAAGGTGTTGACAGATGGGCTTCATCATTACATAATGGAGTGAGACTCAGTTTCACTGGAATGCTAAACATCAACATCTGTGAGTCTTTTCTTTTGGGAAAAATCCATTTTCCCAGGAAAGTCTCTTCCAATATCTTGCCCATGTGATATTAAACTAGCCACCAGTGTTCTGGAACTTGAATGAGGAAGAGAGGTAAGAGCTTCACGTTTCGGAAAACAGACTTATCTTCAATATCACATGGCTCCTCACCCCTTCCCCAAACTGTGCCTGGTGCCTCTGTGTGCAGAATCTTTTTGGTTCAACAGCTCAGAGCATAAATCTTCTGTTTTCTAACATCATGGGAGGGGATGATTATATAGATGCATAGGGTAAAGGAATATAGGATGGAGATCTTCTTTCTTCTGCTTTTAAAAACTTGTAATTAATCCTCCCATTTTTCAGCCTCATTCTGAATCCCTGCCTTCAGGAGTAATTGTTGCCTCCAATCCCCAGGCCTTTCTGAGATTCTGTGCCTAGAAATATTTTGCTACCTGTTGGCTCCTGCCAGATACAGCCACATGCTTGCAGTCATGGGTTTCAGTTTTCTGTGGTCTGCTAAGTCAGGTACCACTCATCCATCTACCTTCTAATTTCCAGATTGTTAGCTTCTCTTATGTGCTGCTGTTTCCTCCCCCATTCTCCTTTTCTTTGTGGGTTTATGCCTTTTTAAAATAAAATTCCATTAATGACATTTTAGTAGGGCTTCTGGATGTAGCCAAGATAAACATGTGTGTTCAATCAGCCATGATTAAGAAGTCTAATGCATTCTCTATTGTAGTTTAAGGCCAAAGTAACAGTTAATCGTGAAGCATTCATCTATCTTGCTTTGCCTGCCTCCTTTGCACCTTTATCTACTGGAATGAATGGCTAGTTTGGCTGATTGAAGGCAATCCTGATCACAAATCACCATGGCTCACCACAACTCCAAATCAAGTGTAACATAATCCATCATTCTAACAACAGAAACATTGTCACCTCTAACATAGTCTTCATCACCATCACTTTTATCTCCACCACCACCACCACATTCACCTTTACTTTACTACTATCATCTCATTGCTTCTGTTAGCATTTCCACCACTGCTCCTACAATCTCCTTAACTTCCTCTATCATATCCACCCCTGCTGTTTTCATCACCATCATCACCATGATCTCCACCATCATTATTTCATCATCATGAATACCATCAATTCCATATTCACCACTTCTATAATTTTCACCAAGACTTCCACAATCCTCCATCATTATCTCCTCCAGAAAGATTTTTTTTACACTATATCCTGAGTATACTTTTCTTCCATATAAGTTTCAGTAGTGATTTTCAGTAACATGCAGAGGGAATGATTTCTACCTTTGAACACACACAGCATTCTTCTTTTGGAAAAAAAAAAGTAGGAGAAAACAGACTACTTATTTCTCCAGCTCAAGCCACACACATGGGGAGACAAGGGAGAAAAGGAAACATGCAGGGAGCCCTTCCTAGGCAATACACATCATACTAAGTACGTTAGATAGAGTGACTTCTCGGGTGAGAATCATTGCCCCAATTTTTTAAGGAGGAAATCGAGATTCCCAGATGCTAAATAACATACTCAAGGCCACACAGTTAATAAGTGGTGGAGCCAAGATTCCAACCCTGTGTGACTTCAAAGTCCATATTCTTTCCATTACATTATGCTGGCAAGAAATATCAGGAGCTTGATTTAAGCACAATGGTCTGACTCTGAGCAAAGAAAGCCATAGTCATCCTCACTAATCCTAGGGAAACCTGGTCTGAGGAGGCAGGACAAAGCACCTCTCTTAAAAAGATAGAAGATCACTGTTATCTGGTGAAGAGGACAGAATCCCAGTTTCATAGAATCTGTCCTCTGCCTGAAGGCCCCATTCCAGTGGCTCTCCACAGTGCCCAAGCCCAGCCACCTCTCCCTGACCTCAGGTTCCCTGAGGGAAAAGGAGAGAGTGTGGACATCCAGTCCTGGGAATGCCTGGAGTTGGGAGAGCTGAGTTATTTTGGGATTGTTTACATTTGGAATCTTCCTGATCTTTGGTCCCAGAAAAACACCCACATGTTGGAAACTCTTCGGAGTTATTCGCTGTTGGGGTTTTTGTGCATCTCCTTCAGCTTTTTCTCCTTCTTGGATGGAAAAAAAATCTGCTAGTGATTAGTCACAACCTGTGAGGCTCAGCTTTTGACAGCCCCACTGAGAAGAGAGAGACAAAGAGGCTCAGAGAGGGCCCACAGGCAGATGCTGCTGGGAAGGCAATGTGGTTCAGAGCATTGACCTCCCGGGGTGAGGGACAGTCTGTCCACCTCTGTCTACCAGGAGACAGCCACTCCCTGGATGGAAGGCCCTCCACGGCCATTCCATTCCAAGTCTTCATCTTAACTCCACTGGGTAGCACAATTCAGAGCACATGTTAGAAAGAAGCCAGAAGGCCAGGACTGGACAATCAGGCCATAAAGAGAAGAACAACAGGTGCCAAAGACAAAGAAGCCTGTACTCAGGGTCCCTTTGGCCATGGTCTCCACTGATAACCCAGATTTCCCCATTTCAGGGTGGAAGTACAAGCTGTAAGTGACAATTTCAAACTTCTTTGGACAACCATATGATCTCTGGAAGGTTTTACCACATCTTTGTTCTCCTGGAAATCCCAGGGTGTAAGCAGGCCTCCTGCTTTTCTTGCAAGAAGGCTAAGGGTCGGGTGAGGCTGAGCGCTGTCCACTGAGGCCAGGACAAAGGGAGATTGTTTTAGCTGAAGAACTAGGGCCTGGAAGTCAGATCTGGATCCAATTTTAAAATCTAAGGATTGTGAAATGTGGTGGGGAGGGGGTAATAAAGGGAATTTGGGAAATCTCCCTTGGTGTAGGTCTTTTTAAAGAGGTTTCAAGGCAACAAAGGGAAAATCAATTAATACAATAAGCAACAATACAGCAAAATGTCTTAATGTCGGGGAGATGGCAAAGCCTCCTCTAGAATGAATGAGACCCCAGGCAAATATATTTTTGCCAGGCTCCTGTCTACATAAACAATTGAGTCATTTAAAATCAGTATGTCAGCACCATTCTGAAAGCCCAGTCTCATGTGATCCCACATAAAAACTACCTCACCAGCCAGGGGAGCAATCTACTTGCCAGCTGCCTGCCTGGAACCAAGAGCAGCTATGGGGCCCCAAGATGAGTGAACAGGCAAGAGGTCCATTGTTCCTTGGAGTGTCTAGCTGACCCCACACATGGGTTTGAGGTCAGAGGGTACCCCAAGGAGGAGAAACAGGGACTGGGGTCCACACAGATCTCAGTCAAAGCTCACAGTGGCCTACCCAGATGGCACTGCCAGCCCTGGTCAGTCCTAGCTATTAAGAGGAATCGTGAAGATTTCAAAAAACGATACTCCAAGCATGGCGTCCTTCTTGCCCAGCTCCAGGGGTGGTACTGGGGCTGGACTGGAGGCAGTGACCTCTCAGCAAGGCTCCTTCCACTTCTACAGAACAGAATGCTGAGGGCCAGGCAGCAACACCTGGTTTTCAGTCCTGGCTCTATTCTTGACTGGCTATGTGACCTTGGGCCACACTCTGTTTGTGGGCCTCAGGTTCCTTATCTATAAGCCAGTGATGGTAATGCCTACTACATTGAGCTGATATAAAGATTAATAGCCCAGTGTCCTGGTTCTGCCTTTGACCGTAAAGGGTAGACTTGACCATGGGCAGTATGGCCCAGGTCTAGAATTTTGGCCCCGCCCCCCAGGGCTTCTGTGGAAGGGCTGGCTGGCACTACTCCTACTTGTCCTGGGCCTTTCTTGAGAAGAGGGGCCACCAGGCCAGGCCCCCTATGGCGGGGGGGAGTGCAAGGCCAAGATAAAGGACTGTTATACAAAGTAGGCAGGTCCAAGTTAATAGGCCTGACAGGAGTGGGTGAAGGCCCAGTTTGTGTCACCACAGCAAGGTTCTTGAGGATGTTATACCAGTGGGAACACTGCCAGCTTGGACTGAAGGGGATAGAGAGGAGGAATAAGAGAAGGCAGTGTGATGAGGAAAGCAGATTGGAGTGATACAGCCAAGAACCAAGGAAAAGGTGAGGAAACAGCTTCTCCCCTATGGGAACTATGGGGCTGGTAGCTGAGAAAGGTTCTGGTCTGGGAGTCACACTGGCCTTATAGGAAAAGCTAGTGGTAGCTGAAGCCTCAGAGAAAACGCTTCAAGCCTCCATCTCAATTCAGTCCTATGTATTACTGAATTCTGGCGCCTGCCTGGCACAAGTCCACATTCCCTCCCCCAAAGTGGCTTCATTCCATGAGCCAGATAAAAAGCAGCAGTCTGGGGACCAGGTGAGAAGTAGGGATCAGGACTTGAATAAGCTAAGCATGCCCTCTTTCTATCTCCTCTACTGATTACCCACCCCCACACTTACCCCTACCCCCAATACTACACTTAGGGAAAATTCCCTCTAATGGCACCTGCTCTTCTCTTGTCCCCCTAGGTGCTTCAACACTGTCAAACCAAGTTATAAAATACCCCAAAGGTAAAGGAAACTCTTTAGCAATGACTCAGCAAGAGCTCCCCAAAAGCCTATCATGAGACACTCCATGTGCTTGCCATCCGCAGATCACTACTGTGCCAGGCAGCCAGGTTGGCCACATACTCATTCCCCTCACATCAAGGAGCCCTCTGAATCCTCAGCCTGGAAGCCTCCTGCCCAATCCCCACCTCTACTCGGCGGTGTTCACTTCTTTATCCATGGCCACTCTTCTTAAAAACCAAAATGTAGTCTGTCAAAGGATTGAGTTTTTATTTGCAAATTTAAGTGAAAACCTTTCCAAGGCATAAAAGTCAATTCCATTTCATTACAGTGTACATTTAATGCACTGACATTACCAGAAAGAAGAGAGTCACATACATCAATGGCCCCAGAACAAGGGCTAGAGCTGCAGGTGCAGTGCCCTAGCTGGCAATGCAGCCCCACCCTGCTGACAGGATATAGGGCTGGCCCAGCTGAAGAGGAGAAAAAACTATGTGCTTGTTGGGTTTAGAGATCTGAAATCAAGGGGGGAAGGGTCTCCATAATTGTCCAAATCAGTCATTTGGGCCTGAGATTTGCCAAGGCAAGGAGGAAGAGTAGAAAAGACCACCAAGAAAGCAGAATGTATATAAAAGAGGCTATAGACACAGGAAAGACTGAAACACAAAGTCTGGAGATTGAGGCCACAGGACTGGTGGGGCGTGGTTGAGTTTGGTGACATCAGGAGACGAACCACTCAGAGTAATCCCACCCTCCTGAATACATCATTATCACTGATCATAACAATATCCTTTAAGACCACTCTCACACCTAACAACTCCAGGGAGGGAGGTCATGTGTTATTTCTGCCATTTTACAAATAGAGAAACTCGGTAGAGAGGATGACATCAAGTCCTTCCCCTGCTCCACACTTCTCCATAGGCAGGAGCCTGGGTTGAGCCCAGAGAAGTATTATGGAGCTCCCAGGGGCTGGACCTAGCTCTGCATTTGTGGGGAGCCCTATTCTTGCCTCTCTGGGTGGAGTGAAGAGGAAAGGCTGCCCAAGCCACATCATGGGAAGATGGCTCCTACCAGTTTGAAAGGGAAGCAGCCCAAACCCCTTGTCCAGGTACCTTTGCCCATACTCACAAGCCAATTCTGATGAGAATTCATCAATCTCTATTCTTCAGGAGAGCTGGTGCCTTGGGAGCCAGCCCTCATATTGTCAGAGTAAGACTTAGTGTTGTCTCAGGTACCAGTGCCTAAACATGCCCACTTCATTCTGCTCAGGCTGCTTGGTGCTGGGTACAGCCTAGGCCCAGCCTCTAGCTATTCTTGCCTAATTTTTGTCTATTCTTTTCTTTTTAATATCTATTTCCCAGAAAGAATTGGTGTTTGAAGGTTGATGTCTCCTCCCAGATGCTTATTTGCATAACCTGGATTTCCCTCCGTAGCCCAACACAAACCCACCACCTGTTTGCCTTTCAGCAAATAGGTCTGAGTGTCCCCCTTGCCTGAATGGAGAAATCAAGTCTGAGAGAGGCCAGGTGACTTGCCTGTCAGAGGTATTCTCAGTCTTGGACCTCTGGCCTCCCAGCCTGGGGTCCTTTCCCCCAGACAACCTCAGGGTCTGCCAACCTTCTCCATGGCCTCATAGTGTTCACCCCTTGTAAAACCCTGGAAGCCGAGACAGGAACTGGGACAAAGAGGAAGAGGACACTGGGGCCCAGGCCTTGACCCCAAGTTCCTATTTATAATCCTTGTTCCGGAGACGGCCACTTAAACACACATTCCTGATAACTGAATAATCTTTGGCACCAAGCAAAAAATAGCCTGTGGCCCAGACCACAATTGCACAGCTGGAGCAGGGTGAGCAAGGGTGGCGCGGGCCTTGATGGGGCAGGACAGGCTGCTAAGGGGGAGGGGTGACGGGCAGGGCTGGGTTGGGACAAGTGAGTGGGACAGAAAATATAGCCAGTTAAATATAGCCTTGCCGACCTGGACACGATGCCAACTCCTCTGCAGTGAGCATTTCCCAAATGGGCTTGGATCTCCTGTTCCCAAAGGAAGTGATACCAGAGGCCTGGAGGGGAGGGGCTGGAAGAACCTTGGTGACAAGGGACCCCCAAGGCTTGGGAAAAGTCTGAAAACAGATTGAGGACCAAGAACAGTGGCTTTGCTGGCATCTTCTGGAAGTGCCAGTTTGATGGAGAAAGAGTGGCTATTCCCTCCTGGGGCAGATAACGGAGGTATCTCATTCCCTAAGTCAAGACCCAGAGATCCCTTCCCGTCCCTGGAGGGCTACTACCCTGAGGCCTCTTCTCCAAAAAAATCTCAAGCCAGAAATGGACATGAGAGAAATGGGAAGTTCTGGAGTCCAGGGCCCTGAGGGTCCCTGAAGCAAGGTCCCTTGACCTATGTGGGTGACTCAGAGATGACAGCCATGGGCCCCTTCCTCATAACCCCCTTTCTCCCCCCACATGGTCAAGGAGCAGAAAACTGCTTGGGCCAACACTCTCGCAAATTTTTCTCTGCACCTAACAGTTCTTGCTCAGGACATAACAACTGCACCTTTGGGGCAGAGCTTGGTTCTGTGTTCCGAGCATGGGAAATCCATTGTGGCCCCCATGTAAGAAGTTATTACAGTAGTAAATAAGGCATACAACCCCAGATTATAGCCCCTCTTGTCTTCATGGTGGCACCTATTATATTTCCTAGAGCAGGGGTCCTCAAACTTTTTAAACAGGGGGCCAGTTCACTGTCCCTCAGACCATTGGAGGGCCAGACTATGGGCCCTGGGACGAGTCAGCTGCTAAGCAAGACAGGCAGCAGCGTTGAAAACAATCAGCGGGCCAGATAAATGTCCTAGGCGGGCCACATGCGGCCCGTGGGCCATAGTTTGAGGACACCTGCCCTAGAGGTTTCAGGGAAGGTCTCACTTGTGGCTAAGGATAAGCCTCATGATCCATGTCACTCACCTGTAAGCCACCTGAAGAAGTCTTACCCCAGCCCCAGCTACCACTATCTCCCAGGCCCCCTGGGCCTAGGTGTGTTCCTAAATTCCCAAGATTATCAAGCCTGCAGAATGTCATATTCTTACAGCATTCCTGCCAGTCCTCCACCAGCTGGCATCACCAGAGTCCCATAGAAAACTGGGGAGACCATCCTGTCCTCATTACTTCCCTGTGAGTCCTGACAGCTCACCTGCCTGTGCCCCCAAATTCTACAAAGCTCAACATTTTCTCTCTCTGAAGGGTATGACCTATACTTATCATACTTCTTGCTTCCCTACCTATAACCTCATGCCAGTCTGGGAGAATCCCCTCTAGATGTGGACTTGTGAGAAGTAGTGGCTACTTACTACTCCCCTGCCTTAGGAAGTGAGAGGTAGCAAACCCTTCCTCTGACTGCCCCCCTCACTGTCCCTGACAGCCAGGGCTAGATACTCTCTGTCAGCTCAGCAAAGACCTAGCTGAGAAGTGTTGAATGCCCTGTGCTGTGGCTGCTAAGGTTTCTGCAATGGTGTGGGCAATGGGGCTGGAGCATGCAAGGCTATAGCAGCCAACATTGGAGTCCCAGTGTCAGGCACTAGTCCTTCATTCCACAAAGATGAGGAGCTCCCCATATGCTAGGCAGCCCACTAGGAACTGTGGGTATTGAAAGAAATGAGACCCAAGAGCCACTCCAGCAGCTGCTCACAATCAAGTGTGCAGAGAGTAGAAAATGGAGATGGAGGACAAGCAGGAAGCCTGGCTGGGGTGGGGTGAGGGAAGGCTCTAGAAGCCAGGAAAGTAGAAGGCTAAGGATGGAGTTCCATACAAGGACCCTCTGTGTACAAAAAAAGGTTGTCTGAGGATGTGGAAGAATGACGATGTGGCTAATACTCAGAACGAGAGGGGGAGAGGGGGAAGGGATGTGGCTACAGAGGTGAACAGGACCAGATGTCATGGACTCCATGTTAAAGGGACTTCTCTTGAGGATGGTAGGAAGCCACTGCAGGGTTTTAACCAGGGGTAACCTGACCCATGTTTATGTTAGAAGGATCCTTCCTGCCACAGTAGAGAGAGTGCATAGGAGGGACCTAGATAGGATATAGGCACACCACCTGGGAGGTGCTCCCAGGGAAACAGTGGAAATAGCCTCAACTCAGGTAATGGAGACCGGAGGTGGAAAGAGGTGGACAGTCCTGAGACATCATTAGAAAACAAAGCCTAAGACACAATGAATACTTGGAAGAGGGATGGAGAGACAGAAGTAAAAAATGTGTTCATTCATTTTCAATAGCTATGTGGTATCTAATATGCATAAAGTTCTTTGCTAGGTACTGAGGATACAGTACTGAGCATGACAATGTCTCTGTCCTCACAGGTAGACATTCAAATGACATGGAAGCAATGCAAAAGCAATAAGTTAACAAATACAAGACCATTTTAAGTAGGAACGCATGCTATGAAGATCAAACAGGCATATGATACAAAGCAGTTTGGGCAAAGGGTTCTCCTTCATAAGGTGCCCTTGAAAACCACTTCCAGAAGAGAGAATAGTAAAATGCAAAGGCTCTGAGGGAGGAACAGAAGACAGACCAGGGTGATTAGAGGACAGTGGGTGAAAAGCAGCTTGGAAAAAACGAAGCTGGAGTTTTAGGCAGAAACCAGATCTTGTAGGTCACAGTGAGGTATTTCAATTTTATTCTAAGTGAAGTGGAAAGTCACCTGAGGACTTTTAATCAGGGAAGGGACATAATCTGATTTGTGCTTTGTAAAAAGATAATTTTAGCTGCTTTATGGAAAAGGGATCATGGCTATATTCATTTGCCAGGGCTCCCATAACAAAGTACCACAAACTGAGGGACTTCATGAACAGAAATTCATTATCCCACTTCCAGAACATAGAAGGCCAAGATGGAGGTGTCAGCAGGGTTCCTTCCTTCTAAGGGCTGTGAGGAAGAATCCATTCATTGCCTCTCCCCTAGTTTCTGGTGGTTTTCTGAAATTCTTTGGCCCTCCTTGGCACGTATAAGTATCACCCCAATCTCTGTCTTCATGTTCACTTGTCATTCTCCATTTGTCCATGTCTGTGTCCAAATTTCCCCTTTTTATATGGATGCCAGTCATATTGGATTGGAGCCACCCTAATGAGCTCATTTTAAGTAATTATATCCATAAAGACCCTATATCCAAATAAGTTTTCTTTCTGAGGTACTGGGAGTTAGGACCTCAACCTATAAATGGGACATAATTCAACCCCTAACTATGGCCATTCACTCCTATGCGTGGTAATATAATTTGATATTAGAGATGTTAGGTAGTCACATGGCTGAGCTTCCAGTGAACAGCTAGTGGGTGAGATGCTCTGTATTGAAGGGGGAGCAAGTATGAGAGAAAATGAAAAGCTCATCTTTGAACAGGATGATTTAAAGCTGCCTGCAAGAGACTTGATAGGAATATCCAGTAAGCAACTGGACAAATAATATGGAACTCAGGAGAGGGTTCTGGGCATGTTGGTTTGAAAACCATAAAATCCTAAGCAATAGTCAAGAAAATAGGTGCGCTCATTGGGAAACATGAAGAGAGAGAAAAAAACAAACACATAGGGACTATGCCTTAGGAACACTGACGTGTAAGGTCTGGACAAAGAAAACTCCAATATAGATTGAGAAGGGGCAGTAGAGACAAGTGGAAAATCAGGAAAGAGTGACATGTACATACCATGTGAGCCAGGGGAAGGCAGAGTTTCAGAAAGGAGCAAAGCAGAAAAAGCAACTTCAGTAGAAGTTGACTTCTACTTCTAGCAATCGTGGGCTAAATTGTTTTGGATCAATCCTCCCGCTGAAGACAACTGACAGTGATGGGAGATCACTTTTAAAACAGAATCTTAAGAGTGTTGTCAAGATTGTAAGAATGTTAGTGATAACAGGGCCAAAATCTAGAAGATTTCAAAATCTTGCACCATATATTTACACACATGCACAACTCCCAGGATTGTGCAGAGAGCTGACTTACTACTATAGAACGAACTAAGAAGGTAAAGAAAAGAAATGAGAAAGGAAGGTAAAGAAGGATGGAGGGAGAAGATAGAAAGGATAAGAAATAAGAAAGTGCGAGTAAATATAAATTGGTTTCATAGAAGTACTGAGTACATCAGATACTTTTACTTCCATTCTTGAGATACTTTACTTAGGAGACTATGTTCCAGGTCCATCCATGTAAACATAAAAGAGGTAAAGTCTCCATCTTTTCTGCATAGTATTCCATGGAATAGATATATCACAATTTATTAATCCATTCATGGGTTGATGGGCACTTGGGCTTCTTCCATAACTTGGCTAATATAAACACTCCAAATGTATAAAAAAAACAACACATTGTACCCCACATATGCATAAATGTATTCATGATCTATGTAAAAAAAAAGAAAATTCATCACTGAGAGTTCATAAATGAAACACAGACCCTCCCATGGAATCACCAACCAAATTTGCATTACTAGGAGAGACAAAGGAATCACCAACTGTGAAACTTTATGTAATTGGGATCATACTTACTGTCATTTTCCCCCCACTATTATATTATTAAATAGGCAACAGTTTTTAAATCCAATGAAAAGCGTTTACAAAACCTTAAGTATATGTGCCATGGGTATACTTACTTCAGAAAAGCTCAAGTAACTATGTCAATTTCACATAAAATAGACTTTAAGGAAAAGGCATTTCTACAGATAAGGAAATCAACTCACAATCATAATTCACACACAAGTTTAAACCAGATGTACCTAATAACAAAGCAAAGCTTATCAGAACTTCCCCCCAAATTGGCAGGTCCACAATCACAGTGGGAGATTGTAATACATCATGTTAGTAATTGACACAACAAAGAGAAGGAAAAAATAGTAACAATACAGAAATTTCTAAAAACAGGATTAACGAATCTTACCTACTAGACATAAATAAAAAGATGGCACTCAACAACTGCAGAAGATACATTTTTTTCCTTCAGACAAACTTAGAAAATGTATACAGATTGACCATGTACTAGCTTAAAAATCTCAACAAATGTAAAAGAATAAAATCATGAAGAACATGTTCTCTAATTTCCAAGCAGTTAAGTGAGACAACAGTAAGGAAAAAAGATAACAGAAAAATCCCCTCATGATTCAAAATTAAGAAACATGTCTATATATAACCCAAAAATCAAGGAAGATAGGAAGGAAACCAGAAAATATTTTGAACTATATAACATAAATATTGCAAAGAAGCCAAAAAATATAATAATGAGCTAAGCATTGATTTCAATCAGTTAGAAAAAGCACCCCCATAAACCCCAAAAGAAGAAAATCTTTAAAATAAGAGAAAATGATAAAACAAAAAACATGTAATAGAAAACATGACAAAGTCAAAAACTTAGTCTTTGAAAAGACTAATAAAATTGAGAAGCTGATTAATTTTAGCAAGAATGATCAAGGGAAAGAGAGAGGGAAGGAACGAGAGAAGACATGGAAAACAATATTGACCAGCTGTCCTTCCTGCCCCACCGGAGCCTTCAGGTGCTCAACCTGTCCCGGTGGAGGCTTTGCCTTCCCAGCTCAGAGCCTGAAGGGTCTGAAGGATCTGAAGGATCTCTGTGCATCTCCAGTACAGACCTGCATTAACTTGATCCACACAAACCAGAGTACAAACTAGATGCCAGTTTGTTCCTCTGTAGCAGGGATTGTCCCGTCCCGGTGCCTAGAATTCACCTTCTACTCCAGGGCACCCTCTCCCGGGGGTAGGATGGGGAACAGAACAGAGCAGCAAAGTACCTGGGATCAGGAGCCAGGCTACTCGGGTTCAAATCCTAGCCCTAAAATTTAACTTATGCTCTGAGTTACAGTTTCCTTATTTACAAATTTGGGTTAATAACAGGTTATTGCAAGGATTTATTGAGTTAATACACATAATGATGCTAGAACAGTGCCCAGCCTACTGCAAGCACCTAATAAATGTTAACAGTACCTGGGAAGACAAATTATTACTCCGAAGATTGCTTAGTGAATGTGGAACTAAGGGAAGCCCCATAAAATATCCCAGCTCCACAAGGGAGACTCCTCCCCCATGGCCCCCATTTCCTGAGCCTGTCTTCTCTGGACAGAGCTGTAAAACAACCAACAGTTCTTATTTCTCTGATCTTTGTAATTCAAATCTAACTGCTCCAACTCACCCACCCTTCTTGTAAATATGTTACTGTAGCTGTGAACTGAAAGCAGTTTCTTAATGCCCCGTACCTCGACTTCACATAAATTTCACAAGATCGTCTATATATGCTGGATTGCTATTCCAGTCATCTGCTGTTGCATAACAGACCACCCCGATCATAATGGCTTAAAACAAAGGTCGACAAACTATGGCCCGCTGCCTATTTTTGTACAGCCATGAGCTAAGCTTCTTATGTTTTTAAAAAGTTGGAAAAACATCAAAAGACAAATACTATTTTATGACATGTGAAAATTGTATGAAATTCAAATTTCAGTGCATATAACAAAAGTTGTATTAGAACACAGCCACACCCTTTCAGTTACGTATTATTGTCTGTGCCCTATAACGACAGAGGTGAAGAATTGCAACAGAGACCTAATGGCCCACAAGCTAAAATGTTTACTATCATGTTCTTTACAGAAGTTTGCCAACTCCTGGCTTAAAACACCAGCTGTCACTTATTTCACTTAGAAATTGGCAACCCAGGCAGCGCTCAGTGGGGATAGGTTATCTCTGTCCTTCCTAGCATCATCCAGGCTGACTGGAGGCTGGGAATGACTTGCTGTCTCCAGGTAGGAATTGTCTGAATTCTGAACTCACTCACCTGTCTGGTGGTCAGTGGAGGCTGTCAGCTGAGACCTCAGCTGCAACTGTTAGTCAGAACATCTGCAGATGACCTCTCCATGGGGCTATTTGGCTACTTTGCAATGTGGTATCTGGGTTCCAAAAGCAAATGTCCCAAAAGACAGGAAGCAGAAGCTGCCAATTTCTTCAGATCTGGTCTCAGAGACTGGCACAGCATCACTGCCACCATATTCTGTTGATTAAGCTGTCACAGAGCCCAGATTCAAGGGAAGGGACACAAACTCCACCCTTCATTAGAAAACATGTCAAATAATTTGGTGGCCATGTTTTAAACCTACCACAGCTGTTTTGAGGACTTGTGGGCACATAGCAGGGACTCACTAAAGAGTAGCTGTTGCCATTACTGCTATTGTCACTGCTCTTACTGACCAGCAACATCACCATCACTTTTGATTATGCTCTGAGGAAGCTTTTGCTCATGCGAGCCCAACAGACCTCCTGTGTCCTCTTTGGATGTTGATTTACATTGATTCTTATTAAAATAGGTGCAGTAGAGTTCAGGCATCCTTATTTTTAAGAAGTTCCTCAGGTGATGCTAATGTAAAACCTGGGTTAAGGACCACTGGGCCCTGGAGCATTCACAGAGCCCTGCCCCATTCCGCTGCTGTGGCCCATACAGCATGTGAACACATTACTCTCTATGTGAAGACTTGAGAACAGAAACCTGGTTCACCTCTGAGTTCCCCACAGAGCCCAGACCAGGCTTAGAGCATAGCAGAATCTCAAGTGACACCATTAGGGGTGGCATCCCTGGGGCCCTAGGATCTCAGCCCTTAATTCCCTACAAGCTTGTTCTAACAGGAGGCCAAACGAGAGCAAAGGCACCTGGCCTTTTTCCAGACTTCCAAGTTCCTTTTTGTCCCTGCTTCTCCTTCTGCATAAGCAGTTTCTGGGAAAACACATTGAAGGATGCAAGCTTAGGGCAAAGAAATTGGTTGGTTGCCCCTTTCCTTGGGCAGAGAAATGGCCCTGAGCGACGTCCTTCATTGTTTTAGAAGATGAGGAAAGAGTTTAGACGGAGTTACAATTGTCACCCAGCCCTTATGTACAGCCCACAGTCAGCTGTGTTATATCTGAAGAGCCCTTGCCTTGGGCAGCATTACACACCAAAGCCTGGCCTCCAGATGCCAAGCCCTAGAACTGGGGATACCTATCATAGCCACCATAAGGCCCCTCAGACTGTGGCCATAAGCAAGAATCCTGTCAATGAGGACCTGGGCATTTTCAGTTGTATAGACATGTGGCTCAGTGGCTCTAGGCCCACCTACTCCAGGCCTCACCAAGGCATTTGTAACTTAGAGTCACTAACGTGAAGATGTTGCAAGAGTCTCCATCAGGGGAGAAGCTGAGAGACCTCCCATCAGATGGAGCTTTGGGAGGTCCAAGGCCCCACTGGAAGTGTCCTCCACACCAGCTCCATTGAACATAAACTGCTTCCTAGCCATGCTCAGCCCTAATTCCGGTCACATCAATGTGACCTCACACTGACCATAACCAGGGCCACAGACTGATCCTGACAATGATGCAGATTAATTCCTGTCCAGGCCCACCTCTGATACTGGCCACAAAACTGACCCTGTCCAAAGACTAACCCTACCAGGGCTATGAAACTGACCCTGATCTAGACCACAGACTGACTTCTTATCTCTGAACAGGATTAGTGGAATGTACCATGCCATAGCATGGCCTCTCACAAGCCCACAGGTTCAGTCTGGATACACTTGAGTGATGGCCATGTGGGCCAGGAGGGCCACCCGCAGCAAGCAGGCCCTGAGTAACTGACCCCAGCAAGAGGGCTTAGAAGCACCATAAGGAACTGAAAAAGGCACACCATTGCCCAGCACAGCTTCATGGCCTCTGGACCTTTACACTGGAGTCCCCAGCAGGCCTGGATTCTCCTCCCTGCTTACTCTAATCCTGCCCCCTCCAGTCCCACCTATCCTAGGAGGCCAGTCTGACCACTCTACTTACGTTTTCAAAGATCTTTGACCACACAATCCTTATGGGAAGTGTCTTCTAAGAGGGTTACTGGAGAGTTTTTTCAACCCTTTAATCTGAGTGGACACAGGACCTATCCCTTGCTTCCCCCAACAAAACTCACTGGAGAGCAGCCTGGAATTTTTTAAATAAATCTCACTATCTTCATCATTGCTGGGAGAAGTCTAGTGTCAATTTGAGGTGGGTTCATTGTTTTGGTTGATCTGCCTTCTCTAATAAGTCAGCAGGAAAGGGGATATGAGGCCAAAGGGACAAGGAGAAATTCATCCCTTGGGACAGAGGGCAATGAAGTGGGAGCCTGGATGAGGGTGTCTTGGGCATGTTGTTCCCTCACCCTGTCCACTGCACCTATGCTCCAAACACCACCTTCTACCCCTCCAATATTCCTGAACCTCAGCATCCCTGAGAATCAGGATGCTATCCATACTCACAGTAACTATTCTCAGAGCTCCAGACTGGCCCTCTTTCATGTCAAGGTGCTAGTCACCATTCCTATATGGCTAGCCAAGAAACATCACACACGTGAGGACCTATTATGCAGGGTATGTGTATACCTGGATACACTCATATGGGTATACATGCTTATGCATATAAATGTGTGTTTATGTGTGAACAAACGTAAAGGTGCATACATATGCATGTGTGTGTACATGGATATGGACAAGGGAATGTGTGTGAGGCATCTCCATGTGGGATGTACGTTTGATATACACATGGATGTGAATGGGTATTTGCAGATCTGTTGTGCCTGTGGTATAACTATATGTGTGCTTGTGTGTTTGTGCATTTTTGAGTTGATGCTGCTCTTCCATCCCTGTCTAGCCATGTTCTCTTTGAAGGAGAGTCCTGCAGTACCTCCTCACCTGCTCTTCCTGCACATTCCTTGGACTAAATGTGGTAGATTTCCCAGCAAAACTTCAAGGCTTGGCTCTAGTGGGACAAGACCAGCAATTCAGTACCCATGGGTGACCTTGAGGAAAAAGGATACCAGAAGCCTGTGGGGTAGCTTTGTGCCTCAAGTTGTTATCCCAATGCCAAATTCAAGTTCAAAAGGAAATTATTACCAGTATACACTACTTGCAGCTAATGCTATCGTTCCATCCCCATATCCTGTTCCCAGCAAACAGCAAAATCCCTGCGTTCCAAGTCCCTCAGCAAATAGAGCACTAACTCCTGCTCCCACCCCTCCACTGACTCCCAGGTCCACTCTCTCTCCCCTCACACCCTTACAGACAACAGGAAGATGGAACCTATACGTCTTCTGCCCCCAG
This sequence comes from Otolemur garnettii, assembly GCF_000181295.1. Lineage (NCBI taxonomy): Eukaryota > Metazoa > Chordata > Mammalia > Primates > Galagidae > Otolemur > Otolemur garnettii. The sequence goes on from NW_003852463.1 coordinate 4,275,423, forward strand.
TAAGTTAAAGTTTTCCACAGCTGGGATTCTGAACAAGCCTAAAGGGGGGAACCAAATAGCTCCCAGTGGACAGATCCCACACCCTTGGGCAATACCTCAACCTCTGTTTCAGCCCTGCCCATCTATGAAATGGCTTCAGAAATTCTGCTATACCCTGTAGGCTGGGAAAGATAGAGGGTGAACTGACTCCTAACTAGCTCTCAAAGCCTCTAAAGCAGTGGTTCTCAACCCTCCTAATGCCGCAACCCTTTAATACAGTTGCGACCCACAGGTTGAGAACTGCTGCTCTGAAGAGTCTAACAGGCATCCTCAAACTGTGGCCCGCCTAGGACATTTATCCGGCCTGCCAGGTGTTTTTGCCACTGCTGCCTGTCCTGCTTAGCAGCCAACTCGTCCCAGGGCCCACAGTCTGGCCCTCCAACGGTCTGAGGGACAGTGAACTGGCCCCCTCTTTAAAAAGTTTGAGGACCCCTGGTCTAGGTCCCCAGAATACAGGCCCACCCACTGATTCACCCTACTCTTCCTTCTAAGTGTTGGAGGAGAAACAGAAAGTAAGGCATCCCAGCAAATACATGAGGCATTCTGGGAAAGGCATGAAGCATCTTGGGAAGGTTGTGAGGCATCCTGGGAAGGGCATAAGGCATCCTAGGAGGGTTGTGAGGCATCATGGGGAGAGTATGAGACATACTAGGAAAGGGATAAGGCATTCTGGGAGGAGGATAGAATTTGGGTCAGTCCCAGCTGAACTGATTTTTAGCTTTGTGACCTTTGGCAAGTTCTTCTGTTTTCTTATATATGGTGATGACATAATTTAAAATTCAAATTGAGACAGTCTTGAGAATGACAGGGGCCACTATTAATAATTCTACTCAGAGAACAGGCATGAACCCTCACTGCTCAAGGGAAATGGGACATATGATCACCCTATGTCATCCTATAGCAGTGATGATGATGACGATGACAATAGTGAAACTATCCAAGGGAAGAGTTCCTGGTAGACTTCTAGACATTTCATTTTGGCCTTAAAATAGAGGCTCAGCACGAAGGGAGGAAGAAATCGCTACAGTCCCTGCCCTTTCCAACGCAGACAGCCTGTCTCTCACCCCCTGCCCTCTCCCTGTCCTACTCACCTCTATATGCCCCCACTCTAGGATAGCACTGATGCCTTTTGCAGCCACCCAGGTTTATCTTCCAGGGAGTGTGAGGTTCAAAGATCAGATAATCAGAGGAGTGTGAGGTTCAACAATCAGATAAATTGTCTGGCAGATGTGGGCTGGTGGCTGACTACCAGAGATGGGAATGGCCCTGCAGGTGTGGGGTCACTTGAGTTATTTTAACTCCTACATTTAGGATGAGGGGATCTTGGGGAGGAAAATTCTGTAGTGTGGAAGGAGAAAGACTTCATCTCTAATGAGCTGGACTTGGCTTTGCCTCTGGCTTGGCATAAGAAAAGGAGGAGGAACCCCCAGAGCAAGGATCCGGAAAAGCAAGAAAGGAGAAGGAACTAGGGGGAAATAAACCTGGAGAAGAACCTATTTTTAAAGTCATTCTTTTTGGTTCCAGCTCTTCCCCCATCACACCCCAAAGCCCAGGCATTGGGCCACAGAGTGTGGTGACAAGGTGTGTGTGGTCAGTGATAGAAAACCCTTGGGCATCCAGAGAAGGTGAGAAGAGGCCAGGTTGGGGGTGGGGGAACAGGCAGAGGTCACCACAGCCAGTACCCTCATCACCCTTGAGTGTCTCAGACTAGTATCTTCAAACTTTGACAGTGACACATATTGTATACCACAACCAGAAAAACACAAAATTTTCAACAACAAAAAAAAGTATTTATTATGTCAACGCATCTTGTGTTTTCAGTTCTACTCTTACTTTTTAAAATGCTGATTGCAACTCATGGCATTGTTTTCACAACCCACTCTAAGTCATGGCCTATGGTTCTAAAAGTTGACACTCAAGACTAGTACTTCTCAGACTTTAAGGTACTTGCCAATAAATCACCCAGGAGCTTGTTAAATGTAGTTCTTGTCCAACTGGACAGGAAGAAGACCTGAGACACTGCATGTCTAATAGCTCCCAGGTGATACTAATGCGGCTGGGCCTCAGATGTTAAAGTAGCAAGGCCCTGGCCATTTCCTGGACAGTACCAATTTCAGAAAAAGAGTCAAATGAAAGGTGATCCCACTGAGGGCCTCTATCCTTCAGCCTCCATGTCAGGTTGTATATGCAGCAAAGACATTGACGGCTTATGATGACAAAGAGCTGCCTTCTAGGCACCCCAGGCCAGCTGCTATGATCTGGCAGCCAACTGACTATACATCTGCCAGTCAGCATTAAGAACCTCAACAACAACAAAAAGAAATAGTAACCTGTAAGCTTGGGGAATCTCACTCAGGACTCTAACAAGCAAGGCTGACAATGTCACAAACTGGGGTTTCTTATCAGAGATCTAGCAGTCAACAGAAAGAGTTCCCTAGTTACGATTCCACTCAAGTCAGAAAGAGCTGTGCAGCAATTGATCAGGGCATCAGGGCCCAAACAGAGCTCCAGAAAAACACTAACTCTGCAAGATAATCTATGAAACATGAGTTCCAAGGCTAAGTGTGTTTTAGAAATAGTGTATTAACAGTCTTATTCACAGTGAAAGGTTCTGAGAAGACCTGTAGTCAAGAATCTGGTTTGGGGCAGCGCCTGAGGCTCAGTGAGTAGGGTGCCAGGCCCATATACCAAAGGTGGCCCATTCAAAACCAGCCCCAGCCAAACTGCAAAAAAAAAAAAAAAGAAAGAAAGAAAGAAATCTAATTTGATTTGCTTAAACTCATCCTTTCCCAAATTTACTCAACCACAGAGGTCTTTTTTTCTTTATTTTTAATTTATTATTGCAGACCTCAGCTCAGAATTACCATCACATGAGGGGAGGCAGGGTGGCCTAGCATAGGCCTGAAATGAACTGGTTGGGATAAAAACTGGCCAGCTGCTGGTCATCAGCTAGGTCCCCAAAAGACAGTCAATTGGCTCTCTCAAGACAATGACTCCAAGGTCTGCAGAGTTCTTGGGCTCCTCAAGGTGCCTTGAGGCATGGAAGGGTACTGGGGGCCAGATGCCCCCACATCAGCCACCTCACCATAACTCCCACCCAAACCAGATCTGAACCAACTCAGCTCTGCTTCTACCTATTTTAATAAATTGGGGCTCTCACAAATTTCATTTGATGAAAGGTATTTACATCTCAAGAACTTATCCCTAGGCTTGGTTTGGGAGTTGGGGGAACAGAGGCTCTGAGCAGCAGGCCCGTCCATCCTGCCAGGCAGCAATCAGAAGTAATAGAGGTAGCATGGAGGACCCTGCCCTTCTCTGTCATGCTCAAAGCAGTATTCTCAATTTATACCATGCAAACTGGGATAGAAGGAACAAACTACCATGCCTGGCCTGGCCACACAGCCAAGATCTCCCATTTCCCCTGGGAGGGGTGGCAGCAATTCCAATACCTATGAGTTCCCAGAGGCAGGGCCTTAAACAGGGCCACCACTGCCCCACCCCCAGGGAGCAGCACACACAGTGTATTCTAGGGAAGCAGCAGGGCACAGGGACAGAGAGTGCAGACCACAGGGATTGGAATCCTGCCACCATCAACCTCCTACCTCCCATAAGGACGTGAGCCTGCTGTTCCACCACTCTCTCACCTATAAAATGGGTAAGTCCTATCAGCTGCCTGATAGGACTGGTGTAAGGACTAAATGAGTTAATATCTGTGAAGCTCTCATAGTTGTGCCTACCTCTCAGGTACTATATAAGAGTATTCAATTAATTCGTTCATTGGATTCCTTGGGACTGGTGCCTCCTGGAGTTGGTGCAAATTAGCCAACCAGGAAAGAGGATTGCCACTACCATGGATGTGGAAAGAAAGGAACACTTACTGCTGGTGGGACTGCAAACTAATGCAACCTTTTTGGAAGGCAGTATGGAGAACCCTCAAAGAACTCAAGCTAAACCTCCCATTTGATCCTGAAATCCCATTACTGGGCATCCACCCAGACGGAAAAAAATCCTACCATAAAGACATTTGCACTAGACTGTTTAATCACAGCTCAATTTATAATCGCCAAAATGTGGAAACAGTCTAAATGCCCACCAACCCAGGAATAGATTAACAACCTGTGGTATATGTATACCATGGAATACTATTCAGCTATTAAAAAAGATGGAGACTTTACATTCTTTGTATTAACCTGGATGGAAGTGGAACACATTATTCTTAGTAAAGCTTCACAAGAGTGGAGGAAAATTAATCCTATATATTCACTCTTGACAAGAGGACAATTAAAGGCTTGGTTCACACTGGGGGGTGGGGGAAGGGGAGAGCAGAGAGAGGGAAGGAGGGAGCGGGTGACACACCTTTAGGGGGCAAGACACAATTATAGGAGGCACTGTACCTAACAAATGCAATCAATGTAAGCTGGTATCTTGTACCTTCAATGAATCCCCAACAATAAAAACTAAAAAAAAAAAAAAAAGAGGATTGCCACTATGGACAAATCTGATTTCAAGCCTGGGCCAAGACCTTGGATTTGGTCCTCTGTCTGCTACTCATTGAATTATTTGGGCTGGCAAATTCTCCAGGAACCCCCCCCCCTCAACCATGCCCCATCAGTGATGTCGAAGCCTCAGCTTCCCCCAACACTCTGACTTCCTTCACAGACCCTTCTTGTCCCCTCCCCACACACAGATGGCAAACACTCTGGGTCCAGAGCAGGTTCTCTCAAGTGGGATGCTGAAATGGGTACCTAGCCATGGTGAGGTGAAAGAGGACCAGCAACACTGGCTCTCCCAGCCATGGTAAGCAGAAGTTTCTGGCTTCAGATCTCAAGAACTTACCTTCAGAGATATCACAGCTCCTGTGCTGTGTCCACAACACCCATCCTGGGGCCAGTGTGGCTGGGGCTGGAGAGGCACCTCTCCTGTGGCCCTCCACCCCCTTTCAGCGGGAGGTTCTGTTTCCTTTCTGTTTCTATTAGAGGCCACAGGGAGGGCGTACAGTCCTAGGCCCTTGATCAAGGCCTCAATTTCTTCCAGGTGCGGAGAGGCCCAGCTGGCCCAGCAGGTGTGGGGTGGGTTAGACCAGCTGTGGGTATCTGGAAGGCATTTGGGCAGCTAATGAACTTGGGATCTAATTAAAACATTGGAGGAGGGATCTGGGGATCTGGGTCCAAGACACGTGGAACAGGAAGGGCCTGCGTGAGCCTAGGTTCAGTGGAACAAGCTGAGGAACGGGGCGGGGGGGGGGGGCACAAATACGGCCCTGACCCTACCCTGCCCAGCCCTCCCTCTTCTTTCAGGACCTAAATCATGTGGGCTCTACAATGTCTGGGGGCCAGCACCATATCACATCTCTGGGCTGAGGCAGCAGGCAGAGGTGAGGATGAGGACCAGGCCCAGCTCCTCCCATGCCTGTTTCTGGTGCAAATACTCAGGTGGGGCTGCAGTCAGCCAACCCTCATGACGGCAGGGACCAGGTCTGCCTTTCCTGTGACCCTGAACTCAGCAGCTGCTAAATTCAGATCTCCAGTTGAAGCCACTTCCCCAAGGTGTTTCTGAGGGCTGGAGATGGGGTGGAAGGAGCGTGCTGAAGAGAAAGCCAAGAAGGGTCTCCAACCTGATACCCCTTGGGGACCCCACAGAAGTGGGCCAAACAGGGATGTCAATCTCCATTGCTATCACCCCATCACCACTGTCATACTGCCACTCAGCACTGTCACCACCACCAGAAACCCTCTGACTTGACACCCTGGAATGCCTCCCCTGCCTCATGCTCCGCCCCCCAGCCACATGTCCAGCCCCTGGACTAGGCCAGAAAATGCTGGCTTCCTCACACACAGAGCAGACCCAGACAAGTGCCCCACCCTCACCCCACGGCTGCCAATGTCCTGGACAGGGAATCTCAGACCCTAGGGGCTTGGATGAAGGACAGGATAGTGTGGCCCACAATGTCTACACATTGGGGCTTCCACTGGGACCAGTCCAGACAGACTAGGCTCTCAGCTCTGCTCCTCCTGAAGGCCTCTGTGACCTCCCAAATCTGAAATTCCTTTCAGTCTGGGCCAAAGAACTTCCTGTGGAGGCACTCTTTCCAGATAATGGGCTTAGAGTCCCAGGGGCCTGGGTGAGGGTCTGCCAGATCCCCCCACTCCCACCCCCTTTCTTCCTCCTCGGTGTCCCTGCCCCCATCCCTTCCCATCTGCTCCCAATAACTGGCACTAAGGTCTCCCAGTGGGCCTTCCCCTCCTGGTCCCTGAGGGGGCTTGGGGAGGCAGACACCCCCACGCTGGTGCCTGACTCGGGGTGTTAACGAGGAACAGGTTTCACCCCAGCTGCAGGCTGGGCCTTGAGACGGGAGTTTCCTCCCTCTTGCCTTCTCCTTTATTCTTCAAATGGCCCCACTTCCCCAACAGATGCCGGGGGATAAGAGGAGAGGCAGGTGGGAAATGAAGGCTTCTGTCTGGAGTGGGAGTGGCAGGGAGGGGAGGAGAAGGCAGAAAAAACGGGCCCAGTCCTAAGGTGAGAGAGGTCAGACCACGGATCTGGGGAACAGTCCTAAGAGAGTGCTGGACACCAAGGTCCCCCCACCAGCCATGCCTCTTGGGTCCTCAGCCTCAATTGCCTCACCAGGTCGGCCCAATTCCGTACTCCTCACCCCACAAGTCCTAAGGCAAAGGCCTATTCCCTGAAAAATTTCTGGGGATCCCCCACCATCCAGGAGGACTGACCCTCAACCCCCAACCAAGAAGTAGCCTCAGGTGCCCTGTAGAACACTTGCTGGCCCAGGTCTGTCTGCTTCCCCAAGGCCAAGATCAGTCTCACCTGCCAGCACTCCTCCCCTACCCCCACTCCCACCCCCACAGAGCCATCTGGGCTCCTCAGACACTCAGTAAATATCAGTGGGCTGAATGAATAAATGAATGAAGTGAGGCAGCCCATGTGCGGCTGAGCGGGCTGGGTGGGCTCTGTCTCAGGGTGGGCTGGGGGTGGGTGCTGTTCTTCTCACAGGGAAAGATGTCAAGCTCTGGCTAGAAGGTGCACATGGAAACTGCTCTTCGAGGGGAGAGAAGGCAAACACAGCTGCGGGGGCTGCAAACCTTGGGTAGGCTTCTGGGGCAGTGATATTCAACTGCTGTGCTGCCACACACTGGTGTGCAATGAAAGCATCTTAGGTGTGCCATGAAAAATTGTAAAGATCACTAGTTAAGTTATTTTTGAAAGAAGTTCAAAGCATAGAAAGTGTATTCCTTCTTTTTTTTCCTAAGGACAGTCTTACTTCATCGTCCTCAGTAGAGCGCTGTGACGGCACAGCTCACAGCAACCTCCAACTCCTGGGCTTAGGTGATTCTCTTGCCTCAGCCTCCCGAGTAGCTGGGACTACAGGCACCCACCACAACACCTGGGTATTTTTTGTTGCAGTTTGGCTGGGGCCGGGTTTGAACCCACTACCCTCAGTATATGGAGCCAGTGCCCTATCCACTGAACCACAGGTGCCCCCCGCCTTTTTTCTAATTATTGGGGATTCATTGAGGGTACACAGAACCAGGTTATACTGATTGCTTTTGTTAGATAAGGACCCCCTTATATTTGTGTCCCACCCCCAGAAGGTGTACCACACCCCTTGACCCCCCCCCCCCCTCTGATTCTTTTTGATCAACATAATTTAAGTGTGCCATGGAAGTTTAACTACAGTTCAAGTGTGCTGTGAGATAAAAAAAAAAAAAAGGTTGAAAATCACTGTTCTGGGGCATCGAGCTAAGCCCTGAAGCCAGCCTTCAGGTAGAGAAAAAAAGAGGAAGAGCCACTCTTCCCCCAGATGGCTGGCTGTCTGTGATTTCCAGGGAGGAGAACTTCCACAAATGCCAGATTACTGGTGCAAGCTGTATCACCATGTGGGCCCATCAGAAGCTCTCCTTGGCATCTGACTGCTCTCCCTCTGCCGCCTAGCCTGCAGAGGTACAATTCTGAGGGTCAGGCCAGGGCAGAGAGTGTAGGAACTCAGCTTCACTGGTCTGTGTCCTCCCTTGCTCTGACACTTGTCTCCCCACTCACCATTCTGGGCATAGGGCAGAGTTTGTGAGGAAGGACGTGACATCTCACTTGCCAATATCTACTGAGTGTAATGTCCAGCAGAGCCAAGTCTTGAGTGTGACAGGGACTGTGGCTGGTGTTCTTGGTTAAAGGCAGTCTCCTAAGAGCAAGCATGGGTGGACTCAATGGTTGAGGTCCCCAGTTCTACCTCACCTGGGTGGATAGTTATTCTACAAAGGTTAAAAATCTGTCCCAGCCCCAGACTGAGTCCTTAACCTGGTCTCCAAAGTCATCTTTCACATTTCTCTCCCCCTCTTCCATAGCCCCCTTGTTCCCACACTCCTGGTGGGGTGACTCTGCCTGTCACCCTGCTGGGAGAGTCCCCTGCACACTCTAAGCCTCCTGCTTAAGGGCAAACAAGCCCCACAATCCTACACCCCCACCCAAGCATGGGGTCTAGCCATTTCCTGGGAATCCCTCTCACAGCCTTTACTGGGGACTGGCTCAGGGAAAGCAGCTGCCCGTAGGCCTCTCCCACAGGGGCATAGTAGCCCTGTGGATGAGGGCCTGACCATAATTTAACTTGCTCCTTACAGACCACACAGGGGTGCTGCTTTCTCAAGATGCTGTCCAGGATTCTGTGTGGTGGAAAGACCATCAGAAACTTCCCCAAGGCCCGGCTGCCTCTGGCCTAGGCGCCAGCTGGCTGGCCATCCTTGCCGGGCCAAAAGGAGATGCAAGAGGCAAGCCCAGGCCCAATGCCAGGCTCTGGATGAGGGAAGGGCAGCCCCCAGGGTGGAGCAGTCACACCCACCTGGGGAGCACTGGCTACATGCCACCACCTTCTCTGCCACTTGTCTTTTGCCCGTGAGCACTTCATCTCCTCAGAGGGCAGGAGACCCCATCACCTACCAGAAGGATCTCTCCTCGCCATCAGTGTGGCACCTCTTGGGGTCATTCAAACTGGGAGCCTTGAGATGGCAATGTGTATCCCCAAAGACATGGCACTCTGGCTGGCAGGCAGGGACATTCTCAGAGCTTTCTTCTGTTTGGCCATCATTCCTGTCACCTCCTCCAGGAAGCCTGCCTTCATAGGGAGCTCCCTCCTGTGTTCTGTGACCCTCTTGGCCCTCAAGTGCTCAGGTGGAGGGGCTGCCATCCTACTTGCTTTCCCTGTGGCTAGGGGGAGAGGCAGCCCCACATCCAGTCACCAATCAATGTCCCACTCATAGGACCCCGGAGAGGACCCTACCCACTCCCAAGAAGTTTAGTCCTAGTCCCCTGGGGACACACTCCCAGCCTCCACTGCACTCTGCAGCCCTCCTCAGGCACACAGGGACCTGGCCTACATGTGTTCTGCCAGGAGCAATCAGCATCCATGCTGTTGCAGGGTTGCCACCTTCAGGAGCATCTGAGCTCCACCTTGCTCCCAGGTCCTCTGAGAAGTCCTTCTAATCCAGGACCCCTTCACAAGCTAGTCTGCACCCAGGACTGCCATCCTCTCCCTCCATCGTTCTACCCAAACTCTTCTTCCTTGGCAGGTCTTACAGAATACTGAGGACCCCATGCCTAGAATACCCTTGAGTTTTAGCTAGGACTGGGACCAACCCTATTACATATACACATGTGTCTGTTTGATCTTTGCCATTGGTCTAAAGGTCCCCAAGGGCACAGTCAGGATCTCCACTCCACTCTCTCTGGTTCACTGAAGTCTGGGCTCTGTTGCCCCCCATCAGAATGCGTGTTCTCTAAGAGCAGTAGCCATGCCTTCCCAACCAATCCTTGAGCTCACAAGCAAGGGGTATATCTCCCCATCAGACCTGAGGCTGTCTGCAAGCAAGGACTGTCTCCTACATTGGCCTGGGGTCTCGCAGGGGCAAAGACTATGGTTCCCATCAGTGTGTGTTCTGCAGGCAGCCAGGCTCCCTAAAGTAGAGGATGTGGTTCTCCCAACAGATCTGTGCTCTGTGGAAGCAAAGACTGTGTCTCCCCATCAAACTAGCGGCTGCAAATGGAGCAGACCTAGCTATGTAATTCAGACGACCCAGTCCAAAATACAAACTCTCTTTTTATTCCAAAAGTATTAAGAATTTCAAGCTGGTGATGGCATAGCCTTAAGCCAAGTATATGGCCCTTCTGAGCGTGGGCCCCATGTGACTGCACGAGTCATATGCAGGTGGAGTGGCCCTGTGATGAGAGACTATGCTTCCCTTGTAGGACAAGGTAAAAGGTAGGAAACTGAGAGGCCTGGTGAGCGCAAAGCCAAAGGGAATGGGAAAAGATCTGGAGGTGAGCAGGGCAGAGCCGAGGCCTGGCAAAGGGACACAGGTCACCACCCCAAACAATAGGGCATTCATGAGCAGCCTGGCTCCTCAGCAGGCCCTGACGCCAGGCTCAGCCCTGTAACCGTGCCGTGCTCACTGAGCCGAGTGCTGGCAAGGCCTCAAGTGGGAGAGAGCTGAGGCTGTGGAGGTGGCCGCGGTGGAAACATCTATTTTTACTCTGGCGGGTAGGGAGGCAGGTCAGCAGCGGCTTTGAGTGAATCCCAGAGCAGCCACCACGGGGCCAGTGAGGGCCTAGGCTGGGGCAGGGTGAGGGAGCAGGGACTGGGGGAAGCCCGGGCCAGCTGAGGGCCCCCGAGGCTGCCCACCAACAGAAACAAGGAGCAGGCCAGCCCAGCCCAGGAAGAGGCCCCACACATACCCTGGCCCTGCCCCCGACACTCACGTCAGCCTCAAACACAAGTGGAGACTGGTGGGGCCGTGTGCCCACTGTTCCTGGTTAAGTGCCACTATCTCCCTCACCCCAGGTTCCCAAGAATGTTCTGGGCCATCAAAGTCAGGGATGGCAGGGCAGACAGAGGGTTCCATCTCACCAGGCTGAGTGAGGGAGATCTACTCCATCAGCCTTATTTCAGCCTTTGAATTGGGGACTGGGAGAGGTAGTTGTCAAAGCCAGCAAGCGAACACTGATGGGGGGTTTCAGACCCTGCACCAGTCCGGCACACCACTTAGGCGGCCCCTACCCCGAGGTGAGGCTGGCTTGTTCTCATCCTTTGCCTACAGCAGCCAGCATACGAGGACCCCACCTGCCCTCCCCACAGGTGGAACACTGCGTGCTGAGGTGTTTACGTTACATAAACCCAACCGCACTCGTCAAGACAATTTGTGGCTCCCCCTGAGTAATGAAAACTCAAGGCTTTCTTGGGCAGAGCCAGGCTGGGCTCCTGGCCACAAACCCACAGTCCACTTCTGACTCCTGGATTCCTCTGGTCCCCTGCCAGCACAGGGGAGGCGGTGGAACACCCCCAGCCCACTCACCTCTGCCAGTCTGCTGGGCTGCCCAGAGAAAAGCAGGCAACCAGCCCCTGTGGCCGCCTGCTAAGACCAGAGGATTTAGGTCCCATGCCCAGGGTGGACTTCCAGTGCGGCCTGGGGATGCCTCACACAGCCCCCCAAGAGTCCCAGGCTGTCAAGGAAGGATACCTGCCTGTGAGTGGCAGTGTGGCATTCCCCACTCTGGGCAGGCGCCTTCCTCTTTTAGGGACAGTCTATAGTCCTCAGGAGTGCCAGTGTTGCCACCCGAGGCCCCTGGCCCTGCTCTTCAGCCACCCTTCCTGATCCATTACCTCCTTGGCATCACGGCAAACACTTCCATACAGTTCTAAGGACTAAACATATATTGGTTTGTTTAAATTTCCCCTCTTTCCTCTCTGTCTTGGATCCTCTTCCTTTGAGGTTCATGGATGAACAGTGACCCACTCTAGGTGGGAAGGCTGGGGTCAGAGGTCCTTGGAACTGCAGTTGCCCTGGAGGCTGGGGCAGGGGTAGAAAGGAGAGAGCCAAAGAAGACATGCATCCACACAGGAGGTGACAATAGCCACATCACTGTCCTTGACGGTAGGGCCCTTTGATGTGTACAATGCACAACCTGCGTGGCTTATAAGGCAGTGTTGCCAGCTTCAGAGGAGTGAGGGGCAGATCTGGTCTCCTCCAGGGGGCATTGCTCACATTTTATAAGTCTCCTGATTAGCCCCAAGGCCTAACAAGTCCTGGCTGCTCCAGGGGCCTAGTGGTTAGGGTCTAGCTCATAAACTGCAGAGGTCTTAGCTTCCATGGGAGGAAAGAAGGGCCGGCCCCAGCCCCCAGCTGGGGAAGGAGGGGGGAAAGGGGACTGCAGACAAATGGTTTTTACACTTTGAGTTAATGAGGGTCAGGCAGGGGCACCCACTGGCAGGAGGGAATAAATGAGAGAAAAATGAAGGGGGGCAGGAGGAGGAGGGGCGAGTGCCCTGCAAGAGGGAGGTGAGTCCAGCACTTAGTCATAAAACCCTCTTACAGATGCACACTCTCGCAGACACAGGGCAGCCGCAGGGCTTCCTGAGCCCTGCTGTGCACAGGGTCTGGGGCAGGGGCTGTGAAGTGGTGGTCCCCAAATCCTTTAATAGCAAATGCCCGTTTGTGAAAAGTCTGAGTACACACCCCCAGTAGATGTCTCCTTACCTCTCCACGCAGTGCACCATGGACAACAGTCATGTTACCATGTCAAGGCACATTTAGGACAAGGGTCATTGCCACTGGTAATCGTTGTAAGTCCTCTTGATATTCAGGCTGGCATCACCTACCTCCTGGCAGATCCGAGTCCACCCCAGCTGCTTTCTTTCTTTCTAATCTTTCTAATGCTACTTGTCCGCTTAGCCCTCACCCGAAGTGTGTGTCAGGTCCACACGTACCCCTTCTTTAATTTGTTAGCTTGTCTTGTATCAGAGAAGCTTCCTGGCAGGAATCTTTTTAAGCCATGTGTGCATTTCTGTGAGGGTTGCTTTAGGTAAATCCAGATCATGTAATTGGTAAATCCTCTTAACTAACCAGGTTCACATCAAAAGCTTAGACAAAAAGGCAATACATCGGAAGCTGACAAGGGTGACACTGCCAACAATCCTTCCCTCAGGACACTTATTGACCTCCTGTAAAACAGGTGACCACCAGTCCCTTGGCCTGAGAGGAACCAGGGTCAATCCAAACATCACACACTGAGAAGTAACAGATTTGATTCTGCAACTCTTTTCTTCCCATACTTGAGTGAAGGGTTGTGCACCTCCTGAGCGGAGGTGTGGAGACCACACTGGCACAGCGAGAGATGTTGGAAGTCCCTCAAAGCCTTACTCTAATGTGGGAGAAAAAATGTAAAAGAAGTGTTTTAAAATTGAGCATCTGCCATCTACTAATCCTAACCCTTCTGAAGCATCTCATCCTGCCCTATCCCCACCCCTACGCCTCATCCCAACACAGAGGTTCCTACAATTGGTTGACAATTATACAGCCATGAAATCACCCTGTAGCAGCATATTCAAGTGATGCAGATGGGTATTCACAGTGTAGTGGTTACAAACCACTGCCACAGTGAGATCACATTGTTTAAAAATGCTAACCTATATTTTATACTCACATGGAAAATTCTTGAGATACCCAAGTGGCAATAGCGGTTCTTTCTGGGTAATGGGATTAGTTATTGTTTTATTCTCTTCCTTTTGCTAGCTTTTTTCTCAAATTTTGGTAAGGAATATATATTACTTTTGTAATAAGACAAAAAGCAATAAAAGCTATTTTTAAAAAATAAAATAAATAGTTACCCTTGCCCATCTGGAAAGAGTGCATTGCCCAAATCCCCAGCGGGAGTTAGAGTGGGCAGTGAGGAGTGTGAACTCCGGAAGTTCCCCAAGACAGGCTGGGTTCCAGGTGGCCAACCATGGGAAAGACGATGGCCTAGGAGGGTCAGTGCCTGCATTGCCAGCCCAGCCTAGAGGAGTGAGGGTACCCACTTGTATCCTAGCAAGGGCCAAACAGGGAGCAATAGGAATGAGCTAAAACTCTTCTCTGCTATAGAAGTTTAAGATGAGCCATACAGGGGATAAGGGCCAGACACTCAGGCAGTGGGACCAGTCCTGCAAACCAAGGTCACTCCTGCCTCAGGGCCTTTGCACTCTCTGTGCCCCCTGCCTGGAATGCTTCCCCCCACACACCGGATTTTACATGGCTCAGTCATTTCCTTCAGCCAGGTTTCTGCTCCAGTGTTACATTTCCAGAGGGATTTTCCTCTGTCTTATCTAAAAATGTCACTATTTTATTTTTCTAAATTTTTATTATTTTTGTTTAATTTCAGATTAATATGCGGGTAGAAATGATTAGGTTACAATGTTTGCATTTTTTAGATAAAGTCCCTGTTGCAGTTGTGTCCCACACACAGGAGGCATGCCCATTAGGTGGGAGCCCACCAATTCCCCTGGCTCCTCTCCTCTCCCTCCTTCTTCTCCCCCTAATGCCATTTTAGTTTAGATAGTCCTCATCCATGATCGTTTTTTATCTCCTCACCTCGCTTTATTTTTCTTTCCAGCACTCACTTATCACCACCTTAAATTATTTATTATCTGTGCCCTGATTAGAAGCTTTTACAAGGGCATGAATTCTGTGCTTAAAACAGTCTGGGCATGGTAGTTACTCAATACATACTTGTTGCAAAAACTACAAACTTCAGCAGTTCTACCTATACTCACTGCGGCCCCTGCCTGCATCTCTCCTCCTACCCCTACCCACCACACAGGGGTTCTGGGTCCAACTTAGAAGTCACAGGTATGAGATTGGGTAGGGTGGTGTAGCTATGCTGGTGGGGAGAAATGTCTGGGTTTACCTTTTATTAACAGCTATGTGACCTTCCTGAGCCTTAGTTTTTTCATCTCTAAAATGGAGCTGAAAATAGCTATCTCTCACAGGTGAGGACTAGAGATGACAAGGTGCTGCGCCTAGCACAGTGCCTGACATGCAGCTGGCACATGGTAGGTGGGGCTCCCCCTCTGAGCAGCCTGGAGGCAGGTGACCCCTGAATGAGCTGGCTCTGAAGCTGAGGACAGGCTGGGCTTCTGGAAAGCATGCTGTTCCTGCCCCTCCTCCCCTTTCTGAGTTCCCTGGTCTCACTCAGCTGGGGAGGAGAGGAGAAGTGCAGGGAGCGTAGGCTTGTCCTGGGTGAGGACCCTGAGTCTGGCCTGGTCCCAGGCATCACAAGCAGCCTGGCCAGATATAGGGTGGAGCCTGCCCCACGCAGAGGGCCCTTGGGGAGGGCAGGGATGGGGCTGAGCAGGGCTTGACCTGGCAGCCCAGGACACACACATCCCTGAGTCCCCTCCTCCCCCTCCGTCCTATGCTCCATGGTGGAGGTATTCCCTCAGGCCCATTTTTCTCATTCTTCTGGCAGCCTGAGCCTAACTGTGAAAATCCAGCTCTTGTGTCCAGGCCCCGGTTATGTAAGAGGTCCTAGAGGGCTCAGGGAGGGACAGAAGAAGCCTGTCTCCACCTGAGGCCTGTTCCTCCCTATTGGGCCCTTCCCTGCGAGGGCTTTTCCTTGAGGGCCTCTCAGTTTCCCCTTCAAGTCTTTCTGTTCAGGTCCCTAGGACCATTTCTCCATCACTCTCCTCCCTTTCAATCTCAGAGTCCCTGACTGCCCACTTGCAACACCCCTACCTCATTAAAAAACCTAATCACCAATTCACCCAATTCTTTCAAAACTAGTCTCCACCTGACCTTTTTTGGGCACTCTTATGGAGTCAAACACAACTAGTTCTCCAGAACTTTGCAGCCCCTCAGAGTAACTGGATTCTCCACCACCATCCTCTACCTCTGGAAGAAGAAGAGCAGGCAGCTTTGTCTCTGAGCACTGAGGCCTGCACCTCAGCATGACAGGGAGTGTGCTCACTCCCAGCTGGGTGCAGACAGCAGGCCCAACCCTCCCAAAGCCCATCACCCAGGACAGACTGGCGGTGCCTCACACACACAATGTCCTCCAGGGACATTCTTGACCCAAGAGGACTCCCAGGCCCAATATACTTTCGGACTAACACCCTAAACAGTGTGGGTCTGAGGAAGGTGAGTCCAGCTCCAAGGCTCAGGCCCTCCTTAGCAGAGCTCAGAAAAGGGAATAAAAACCAAAATGCTGGTGTGTGGATGCACAGTGGGAAACAGCTTGCACCAGCATGACTGACACAGGCACACGGAGCCAGAGCTCCGCCAGCAGGCTGCCTGTGGGTATGAAGGGTGAGGGAGAGAGCAACATTTATGGCCAGGCCCTAATAGCCATAGGGCGTAGCAAGTATTGCCATGGAGTCACTAGCCAAGCTTCTCTTCCTGGCTGAAGTTGAGATGGGTGTCTGAGTTTGGCATTGTTCTCCCTGGATGGGTAAACACATGTGTCTGAAGACCTGAAGACTTGCTAGGCCCTGGGAACCTTTGCTGGTCTATACTCTGACCCCACAGCATCACTTCCTAGTTCAGCTCTCAGGAGGGCAGCTGTCTCCACTAGTTCCACATCCAACATGGCACCTTGCTGCTGCCCAAATGTCTGCTTGGTGTAGGGAATCCAGGAATGCCTGCAGATCCTGGACAGCAGGGATAGGGAATGAGGCTGCGGATGCAGAAGGGTCCTTGCCCTGCTCCATATTCCAGGCCCAGCCACATACTTGCTTGTCCCCTAGTTTCAGTAGCTGGCAGAGAGTCATGATTGAATTTGCAGAGGGCTGAGAATGAAGAAAGAAAACCATTTACATGTCTGGGATTAATTTATCCCTGATGATGATGGCCACATTCACACGCTTCTTTCTGCTGCATTTCCAGAGCACATTCTAGCTGACAACGTGGAGTGCGCACGCGCACACACACACAGCACACACGGAGAGAAAGCAGTGTGCACAGAGAGCACGCCTGGAGTGCTGCCTGCTGGTGTGCACTTGTGCTGATGCCTGCCCTGGAGCCAGGTCTGAGGGAGCAGGGCTGTGTCCTGGGTGACCTGAGTGTGACTGGGCACAGCTATCTGCATGAGTGGGTTTTTATATAAGGCCTCCAGTGTGCACAACTGGAAGGACCCCCATCCCAGTCATTTGGGGCTACTCTTGTCGAATCTACCTTGGGAAATGGAATATTTGAGGTCATGCTGCTGGCTATGAAAGGAATGCCTGGACACGGTGGCCAAGGGCACTGCCAAGACATCAGGGCAGCTGCACAGCTTCTCTGTGCTCCTTCCCCACATCCAGGGAGAAAGCCCAGCCCTCCCCAGGCAGAGAAATGGGGTCAGCATCTCCCCCACACTGAAGGAGACCCCTAGGGAGGGAAGCCACCTCCGGCCTTCCCTGTCTTCTTCTTTAAGACTTTCCCTCCTCCCTACATCCAGGCCAACATAGAACTCCTTCTTAAAAATCAATGACAGTACCTCTCATTTGTAGAGAGCACTCAACATATCAGGTAGCCCTCACAACCCCCTGCAAGTGAAAAATCATCATCATTCCTATGTTTCAGATGAGAAAACTGAGGTCTAGAGGTCAAGTGATTTGTCCAAGGTCCCATCACTAAATGGCAGAATCAGGCCTTGGACTACTATGTATCTGATTCCAAATGTCATGCTCCCAACTACCATGTTCAAGGGAGATCACTCTGCTGGCCAGGGAGAAAGACTTGGCTAGTGACTCTGTGGGAAGGCTTTCTGTCCCCCATAGCTATCGGTGCCTGACCATAAAACATTGCTCTCTCCCTCACCCTTCACACCCACGGAGGACAGCCTGCTGGCAGGGCTCTGGCTTCCAGCACAGAGCTGCTTACTGGACTGCACGTGTCAGTCACGCTGGTGCAAGCTGTTTCCCTCTGTGGCAGGCTGGGAACTCTTTTGTTGACTAAAGAAGCCTTTTCTGCCACACTGTTCCCCCATGGGGTATAGGTCTGCATGTGGGAGCATTTCCAGGCCCGCCAGTCACTTGGTTAGAACTGGGTGGGAGGGGGCAATGCCCAGGTTTTCCAGGTATCTTCCTTTTTCGGCCCCCTCTCCCTCTCCTCCTAGATGGTAAAAGTGCTTCAGGAGAAGGAGAGGGAAAACAGATCACAAAGAGTCAAATATACCAACTGTATCTTAAAAATAAAAATGTATTACCCATTATATGTGTGAGTGACTTCTTCGTGTATTTCGGTCTTTTGTTTCACTCTTAGTTCCTGGTCACTTTTCTTCTCTAAAAAATCCCAGAATATCTCTGCTGAACCCAGCCGTGAAGAAAAGAGTGCCCTTTTTAGGCCTGAGCTGGGTGGGGGCATAGGTGGGCTTTTGGTGGACCCTCCACAGAAGCATGGGGTAGGAGTGTGAGGAGTATTCAGGAACAGGGTCCAGCCCCAGCAGGTGGTAGGAACATGGAAAACTAGCCACACTCTGCACTGCTCCCCTGGAGCCGAACTAACCATGCTCCCCAGAAACACACCAGGCAGCCCCACAGACTGGAGGAAGATGGGGCTCACAACGAGCTACTGGATTCTGCAGAAACTCTAACATGAGACTTCCCCAGCTGGATTTTGGGGGGCCAGAGTAGGGTGTTGTCTCTTCCTCCCTCCCACATTCTGTTGCCAACCTGATAAGCCTGGGAACCAGCCGGGAGGGCAGAGTGGAGCCGGCTCTGGCCGCCGATGGAACGATGAGCCAGCTGAGGAAAGGCTCCAGCAGTTGCGTGAGGTTCTTGGTCCCCTTCCTGTCCCCTGCTGCCTCTGCCTTTATGTTTGTCTGACTCTGTCCCCTGCCATGAATCTGTTTCTCACTACACCCTCCTCATCTGCTGTCTCTCTGTTACACACATACCATGAAAAACTGAGACCAAAACAAAGGCAGAGAAACAGGGTCTGAAACCCACACTGGGCCAAGCCGCAGGGAATAGGAGCTGGAGCTATTTTTCCCAGGAGGGAGGAACAAAATCAAATGGGGGAAAGAGAGAGAGGAAAGTTGGCACGACTCATGTCAACATCCCACAGCCGTGTAAGGACCTCGCTCGTTGGGGTGAACCCTCACCCTCACCCAGGTCTCTTTCCCAAGCAGGGAGCATTTCCTGGGCTGTCACCGGGTCCCAGTCAGGAGATGCCCACCTGGATCCTCTGGAAATCCCATAATCCTACCTTTATGAAACACGTGGAGAGAGGATTGAGACAAGTTTGGGTTCCCTGGGGTAGAGGGAAACTGGGGAGGGGGCACACAGGGCAGTCAGGGCTGCACTTGGCCTCTTTCTGTGTCTGTCTGTCCGTCCTCCCCAGCCTGGGCTGAGCCCTGGAAAAGAAACAGGAGATGATGTGTGTGTGCGTGTGCCTGTGTGTGTGAGTGTATAGAATATCTCTCTCCAGTGCAGAAATTAAAGGCAGGGAACTGAGTATTCTGGATACAAAAGGCTTATCAAGTTTTCCTGAACCATTTTTTAACAGATGAGATTTATTCCCCACCTTGCTGTAAGAATTGGTCTCAAATGTTGAGAACTAACTGAATTTCAGAACATAAAACCTTACTTGAAATGGCTCTGAGGGCTTGGCTGTTTAAAGAGAACTTGCAATGAAACACTTAGTAAAGTCCCTTCAGTGAAGGAAGCAGACATCTCATTAAGGCTAGAGATGTGATTTCAGCCCTGAGGGCACAGACTGTGGGGTGGGGGAGGGACAGTCAAGTCTGCAAGTCCCAAGGGAGTGTTAACAAGCCTGTAACAGAAGAAGTACCGCACTAAGCGGGTTGGCCACAGGGCCCAGGCCTGCCAGAGAGGACACCCAGAAGAAAGGCAAGAGATGAGCTGGGAAGGTAAGCAAGGGCAGTTGAGGGGAGAGGGGGGCCTGTACCCGTAGGTTCAGGCCTCCTCTGTGGGTCAGATCTGACTGCATGAAAACCACAAATCAAATTGCTGTTGTACTTGGGTTTCAATGTCCCTGTCCAGCTGGGGGCCTGATCAGAGAATGTGGCAGTGGTGGGATGAGAAGTAGCTTGATTCAGTGAGATTCAAGAACCAGAATATGAGGGCTTTGGTGGTAAGTTCTGGATTTGGGTGGGAAGAGGTAGGACTTAAGTTGCCTCCCACAGGTGCTGCTCTAGTGACCAGGGAGAGGGAGGAAACAGAGCCCATTTTACAGGATATAAGATGGAAATTTTGAGTGGGAGAGTTTGAGTTAATGGTGCCTGTGAGTCACCCTGGAGGGAATGCCCAGCCGGTAAGCAGTCAAGTTAACATACCTGCAGCAGAGGGCAGGACCTGGCTAGTGCTGGGGAGCCTGGGCCCATCAGCCCCAGGGGGCCAAAGGAAGCCAAAGGAGTGGGTGAAGCTGTCTAAAAGGTACCCAGTGTGTCCTGGAATGAGCCCTAAAGGAGCACTATGGAGAAGGATGCTGATGAGGCCAGGCCACAAGGAGAAGAGAACAGGCCATTCTGGTATCTTGGAAGCCAAGGCTCACCAAGCAGCACAGGACATCCATGCTCCAGCTGCTGCTGACGGCCCACACATTCAACCACCAGGACTAGACAGTGCCCTTGTGTGAATGAGAAGAAGGTGCCCCTTCCTCAAGGTAATTTACTTCCATCAGAAAACTACTATTAACACACTGATTTTATTAGAACAAAACACTTTACTGCCATCTGTGGGAAAATTGTTATAATAAATAACAAATGCATCATGTCTTAGATGTGCTGCCTGTGCGTGGCAGTTGTGTTTAGTGGTGACAGCAGTGAAAACAGGTTTCAGAGGAGTAGAATGAAGGATGCTTTGCGCTATGGGTAACACAGGACCCCCTAAAAGATGACTTAAACAATAAGGAATTTGTGATCCCACACCTCTCATCTGCAGGTAGAGATTTTCCAGGGTTTGTTCTTTCCCAGTAGCTTCATCAAGAACCAATTCCTTCCCAACGATCCTCTAGGTGTTGACTTTCTTCCTCAGCTCATCCCTTCATGATCACAAGAAGGCAGCCACAGCTCCAGCCATTAAATTTTTCCATAACAAGATTAAGAGGCAGAAGATAAGGGTGCATCTCCTTGTGTGTCCCTTTTTTTATTGGTGAGAAGACCTTCCTAGAAGTGCCCAGCCCCTCTCATAATCACCACCATTTCCTTCTCCTCACCTCTCATTGACCATTGCTGACTCACATGTCTCTTCCTAAACCAGTCACTGTCAATGTGATATATTCATTGTGATTAGTTTGATTACAGTGGGTGGAGGAGTGAGGGTGAAGTTAAGACATGGAGAAAGAAAGTTTAAATGATGCTTTCTACAACCTTGGGAAGGGAAGAAAGAGACACTAATTATAGGGAGACATGAAGGCAGGAAGGATATTTTGACCGTGCCCTAAACATACTTGAACCTACTTGTCAAAGACTGACTGGATGAATGGCACCACCATGGGACCACTCATAAAACCAGATGACTGGGAGCCACTTAGAATTTATCTCCCATCCATCTTCACGGCCCCCTCCCAGAGGCCTAGACAGTTAACCCAGTTAGTCTTACCAAGTCTAACTGCTTAATACTTCTGGAAGCCACTCTCTTTGCCAAAGCCCCTCCACGGTTACACTGTGGGCATTTTGGACTGGATAATTCTTTATTAGGAGCCAGGAGGCTACTATTGTATACTTTGTAGGATGTTTCACAGCTGCTGAATGCCAGGAGTACCCTCCACCTCGCCTTATCAGTTGTAACAATCAAAAATGTCTCCAGACATTGCCGAACATGCCCTCAAGGACATAATTGCCCCTGGTTGAAAACAATGGAAACTACTATAGATCTTTGAACTAATTTCTGGTCATGGCCCATCTTTGCATATTCTGCTCCCTGCTCTTTGCCATCCCCTGATATTGAACCTATAAATCCTGCTTATCTGTCTGTGTATTATAATTGCCTATCTACTTGTCTGCCTATTCTACCCACCCACACATAATCCAAGGGTGGGAACCATGTTTATCTTACTCAGCCTTGTATGTCTAGAGCCTACCACCCTGCCTGGTACACAGATAGCACCCCCTTTACCCTGCCTTTCAGATGTTCCCCAGCTGACTCTTGGATTAATGAAACACTGCTCTAGGATGACCCTCTCCAACTGGCCACATGGAATCCCAAGCAATTGTTCTTCACCCTATGTGACCACAGACCCTTCTGAGAACTGGGAAAGATCACTAGACCCTCACCTTATCAAAGGCAGTTTGCCATAATGTTTATATACCTGAAGCCCGCCTACATGTCCCCAGGGAACTCCATCTGTCTCTCAAGATGAGAACTAAGTTAGAAGGTTTTTTCCAAAAAACATATTCTAATCAAGGTCAGCCAAGGTTTGAGCCCTTCTGGGCTTCTTCAAAGCCCCCAGAATGAAGTTCAAACTTCTCAGCTGCATACACAAGGCTCTTTCACACCTGGCCTTGCCCTTCCAGCCCTCCTCCCTCTCACCTGTTGGGCTGCTTTCCTCTGGGCTAACTCTCTCTCAGCCATTCTCTAGACCAGCCACACTCTCTTACACCTCCATTACTCAGCCTTCATCTCTGCCTCTGAGAACACCTGTCCCCTCTGTGTCAATGGGCCAGTCCAGTGCTTAGCTCAAATAATATTCCTGCTTGTGTCTCCTGCCTCTCCCTATCCCAGGGAAGTTGGTGCTCCTTCTCTGACGCTCTCCTGCCATTCTGGGAGCTCTGGAAGCCCAAGAATCACATGTAACTCACGCTGCATCCTCAGAACCCACCATAGGACTGCCACATGGAATATCTCAAGGCACATTTGTAGGACATGGTGACCCCTTGCCATCCATTCAGCATTACCCTCTGAGTTTTCCTTGGTAGCCTATGTGGTCCCAGGGAACAGCTGCAAGCCCAGCAGTACGAATGGAACCAGCTTTAGACAGAAGCCAGCCCTGAGAACACACACTCTCAGGACCCAGTAGAGGAGCTGGATTTAGCCCTGCCTACAGCCAGTTTCATTCCCATAAAGCCATAAAATTCCCTCAATTAGCTTGAGTTGGGTTTTCTATTACCTGTAATCCAGAGCATCAAGGATAAGGGAATAAATGAAAATATGAGCACAATGACTCCCCCAAAAAACTTTCTTAACCCAACTGATAGTTGTATGGTATGTGTTTGCTCCCCCTTGCCTTTCTGTGCTTGGAAGAAAAAGTGGGCCTTCTATCCAAAGCTAACAACCTCCTTTTCTTCTCCAGAAACTGGTTCCATCAATTAGCTTATATTCTCTCTTGTGTCTTTGATCTTTTCCTATCCAGTGGCTTCCTCTTCCCTACCTTCAAATAATCTCAGGCCTCCCCTATCTTATAAAGCTTTCTTGGCACCTCCTGAAGTGGCAGCCCCACCCCCACTTTCTTCCTCCCCCTCCAGCCCTCTCTAGAGGCTGAGCCTTCCACACAGGCACACTCAGCAGGGGCCATGATGACACAGTTACAGATGACCTTCCCTTACAGATATGCTGTGACCCTGGTCCCTGCTGTGTGTTCTATGTGAGGTGTGGCCCCCAGCTCCAAGGTTCAGGTATCAGGGTGTCAGGACTGGCCACCAAGTTTCTCAGGGCTCATGGTCACCTCCAGCCAGAAGATCTCCTGGAGTAAGAATTGCCCTGTTTTCAAGAGGCAGCTCCCTCAGCCAGGAAGTAACTGTGGGGACAGCATCAGACACTAATCCTGTTTCAACCACCCCTAGTCCTTCCAGCCAGGTGGGGACGTGGCAGTGTCTCAGACTGGGTCTAAGGGTGCAGTGAAGAGCCAAGAGGGGCTGGAAGGATCTCCAGGGCCTTGGGGCCCGGGCCAGGAAGCAGCTCACAGTGGGAAAGTGGAGACGCCTCCTGGTCTCCTATTTCCCGAGCACAGTGCCTGAGAGGAGGCTGCCAGCACTGTGCTCACAAGTTCCAGCCCCTCGGGTAAGAGAGGCAAAGGACTCTCTCTTGGAAATGTGATGTGTTTAAGCTCTTAGCTTTTTCTCCAAGTATGTTCCTTTTTCTCCTGTAGATTAAGCCTGATTCCTGCAGGAAATGTCAGACCAATGACTAAGGCTAAGCCTCAGACCACAAGAAAAAGGTGTCTTTGCCCAGAGCAGATTTTTAAATCACAGTGAGGGAATAGAGGGAGAGAATCCTAAGAAATCCCAAGAGTGTGGGGGACAAGATCAAAGCCAGAGGTCCAGTGGTTCCTTTGCCTGGAGATCTTCTGGGCCAACACTTCCCCTGGTGTGGTGTTCCCTTTTTATTAAGTGGAACCTTTCCCCCAAGATAGTCAAAGGAACCAGAAGATACAGGTAACTTCCCACCTATGAAGCAAAAGGCAGCCCAGGAAAGGGAGGGGAAATGCCCAAGTGAGGAGTGGGCAGGAGCAGAGACAAGTCTGGGACAGGAGAGGAGGCATCGGATGCTGGGTTGTTAGGCAGGCCAGACACCAAGCCTGAAAGCTTACCCCACTCCCCCACCAGTCTCGTAAAAGCATAAACAATTCCGTGGTGTCGCACACACTGCTTCTGGGCTGCTTCTACCTGAAAGGCTGAGCTAGAAATGGCCCACAACCCCCATACCCTGAACGACCCCCCAATCCCCCCCCATGAAGCCACACCCCCTCAGGTACTGCAGAAATGCACACACTCACGCCACGTTGTGGTACAAACTGTTTTATACCGAAATACATTCAAGCAGATCCAAAAAGGGGTTGGGACAGAAATGGTAAAAGTAGGGTGATCCCAGGGTCATCGTTGGCAACTCTTGGAGCACGCATGAATCTGTCTGTCTGCCCACCCTGACTGGACAGTCAGGCCGTGGAGGTCTGCAGGAGCTCAGCTGAGCTGGGCGGAGGAGGTAGGCCAATCCTGGCCGGGAGGACATCCTATGTCCCCTCCACCAGGGTAGGAGAATCCTTAGCTGAAGGGCTTCACCAGCTTCATGGCAGCATAGTTCTAGAGGGAGGGAGGGAGCAGACAGGAACACTTGTGACCCATCAGGGCAGGCAAAGTTGGAGTGGAGTATGGGGCTGAGCTGCCAGGAGGCAGGGGCTAGGAAAAGAGACCCATCACTCTTCAACCTGCCTGCACTGTGCCCTCACCAGCCACTACCCTACAGGCAGCTCAGCCTTCCACCCTACCTAGTACTCTTGCCAATCAGGCAAGCTGAGCCCTCTACTCGCAACCTCCCACCTGGAGACAAGGCCCCCAATCACAAGGTCCCCAATCACTCTGCCTTCTCCTCCATCAATCTGAACACATTCCCATGTTCCAACTGACTGCCAAGAAGACTCTGACCCCCAGGCCTTGACCTCTCCCATTAGACAGGCACTGAAGGCAGGGCCACAATTCTCCCTACTCCATAGGAACCCAGGGCTCCCGGATCACCACATCCCTGTCCAGAAAGTAGAGAATTGGGGATGGGCTGCACAGGATGGCCCATGATGCAGACCAGCACAGAGATGGGTCACCCTTGATTAAGCCCTGCCTGGGCAGAACTGACAGGAACCCCACACACACACACCTCTCCTCCGCAAAACCATAAAAACACACACAACACAACACAGGGCTCCTAATTGGGACAGTATGTTCCCTGGTGCCGGCTTGGGAAAGCCAACTCGGGAAAGAAAGCCGGCCCTCCTTCCCCGCCAAATCGCCTCCTGCCGCCCCACACTGGCCCTGCTCCCAGCTGGCTTTGAGGGGGGAACCAGCAGAAATCAGACAGGCCGCCCTCCTGCCCCCCTCTTAGGGGGATTTCAAAAAGGGTGGGGGATTAGGCCAACTGGAGGGGAGCAGCCCAGCCGTGGGCCCCTCTTCACTAGGCCCTAGCTTTGGGAGATGCAACTGGCCTTCTGCCCCACAGCCTGAAAGCCAGGTGAGGGTCATGGGGCTTGGCCCTGGTCAAGGGGCTTGGCCCTGATTGGTCTGGTACCAGTCAGGTGATTGAGTGACATGAGAGAAGGAGGCAGGATTTGCCTAACTGGCAGCAAAGGCCCACAAGCAAAATCAATACACAGCTTCAGAGCCAGGCTGCCCACTTCATCCCTGGATCCCTGCCTAGCATCCGACGCCCACACACTAACTCCAAGAGTGGGGAGAGGAGAGATAAGGCCAAAGTTTAAAGAGGACCATCTCCAGGAGAACTCAAAGGACAGTGAAATCACTGCTGGAGCCCAGACGACAGGGTAGGTCTCTGACCAGTGGCCCCCCCAAATGCTACTCTGCTGGTCCCCACAGGGCCTGGGGCTGAGGCTGCCCCAGGAATGAGGAAGGGCCACAGGCTGGAGGTAACTGGAAATCTTCCCTTATTCCCCTAGTCAGGCCCCTAGAGATCACGCAGGGCAGGTGCAGGTGGCTGGGGCTGGGGGCAGCCACAGAAAGGGCAGTGGTGATACCACTGGGGACCTGCTCTTCAAGAGGAAGCTGGCGTGATGTGCGACCCCCCCAGGAAAGGCAAACATGTTCCCCTAACAACAGTCACAGCCACCGAAGGCCAGAGCCCGCCCTGCACATCCCCCTCCATGCGAACAGGAAGGCACCTGACAAGGTCACATAGAAAGTCACAGGTGGAGCCGACACTCCTGACTACAGCTGCAGAGCTCTATCTGCACAACTGTGGCTCTGCAAGTGTCACGTGCTCACATGCCAGCTCTCCTTCACCAGGCCCAGGCCAGCCCAAGACTGCATTTCTAGCAAGCCCCCTGGTGATGAGATGCTGCTGGCCCTTAGACCGTACCTTGAGGAACAAGGTCTGCATGGACTCTCCTCTCAGAAACTTTCTAAGCCTCATAATGGAGCAGTTGATCATACGGGTGGTTTTCCTTATTCTCTGGTTTCAATGTCTCCCTGGGGGACTGAGAACTCCCCAATGGCATGAGCCACATCATCATCCCTTCCTGCCCATAGCTCACACTTATCTCCCAGACACACATGCACGCTTAATACAGTCTCCCTGCTAACTAAATGGTGGCCAGCCTCACCCCAGAGAGGAGAGTGGTGTCCGAGGCAGGCCAGGAGAAGGGAAGAACTACAAGGCAGAAGTCCTGGGGTCTGATCCCAGGCCTCAGGCCACCACAGGTGACAGCTTATGCCCCAGCATACCACACTTGCCCCCACCCTTCCATGGCCCTGTATCTAACCTTGTAATCTTCCTTTGTTTAAAGAGGCCCCTCCAAATCGTACACATTTCAGATCTCCACAGCCTGAATCTACCCCTAGACTGCAGTCATATTTTGCCCATTGACCGCAGCTCTTCTTGCTGAGCCTCAGAAATGTCGGCGCAGAGCCTCAGGTGGCTGTAGCCAGTGTAGAAAGCCTGGCCTATTGCCAGATGGAACCTGGACGTCCAAACCAGATAGACCTTTCTGCTGCTTCCCATGGCCTGTGCTGTTAGGAACTGCATGGATGATTTGCAGTTTTAACACCCTTCCTCCTCTGAGGCACATTCTGCTGACACGAGGCATCACTAGCTGCAGTAGGAGAAGGGAGATCATCCGGAAGATTCTTAGATCGAACTGCTCACCTAGGAGTAGTTCCCTGAGCAACCTGTCCGCTGGGGGACAATGCTCTAGGTTGGTGGCCTGGTGCTGTCCAGGACTGAGGCCCCCAGTGGGAAGCTTAGTGAGCTCTGGACTGGGACCTGCACAGATTGCTGTGCAGCTAGAGCCAGTCCCTTTCCCTCTCTGGTCTTATGTCTTTGCTATTAAAGTCAGGGTAACAGGGGCTAATTACACCACTCTCCATTTGCATATTGGTTTGAAATTTTCATATTAAAAAGGTTTTAAGTTTTTTTAAAGAACATTAGAAATCAGGTATCAGTCTGACAGCACTGTGATCTTTTCAAGGTCTGAAGTACAGAGACTCCGGGAGCTGAAGCTTCTTTGGAGTTCCGTGATGAGTTATGAGAGCTAGGGAGGCACAGGCAGGGACCCCCAGAGCAGGGAGCACAGCTGCTATCTCTGATTCGGCCCTGGCAAGCTCTTTGCCTTGCATCAGCCACCCTCCCAAGTAACAGGGAACCTGAACATGCAGGAGCCAGGCTTCTGGCCAGCGGCACGCTTGCCCCATATTTCCCCCATGCCTACCCTGCTGCAGAAGGCAGGGAACACTCTATCAAGATCTTCAGGTGCATATTAAGACCATCTCTCAGCCCCAGCTCCTCCCTTCTCCTGGACTTAGCAAGTGCTACACTCAGGACAAAGGAGCCTTCTCCTCTACTCTGCCATCCACACCTTCCCTCCCCTTCCAGGCCTAGTTCCATATCTCCTTCAAGAAAGTTCCCTGCCCAGCCCAGCCAAAGGGGCCTCATCTTCTGCTAATCCCCTAATTAAATATTCCAGGGCCTTGCTGAAGACAGCTCTGTCTCCAAGGGCCAGACTCGGTTTCCTTCATTGGACGTGGAGCTTCCCAGGGGTAGGACTCCCCAAAGTAGGGGCTTCGTGTATCTCCATCAGACCAGGGACTCCCCAAGGACAGAGGCTACCTCCCCTCATTACACTGGGAGAGTCCTCTGAGGACAAGGATGGACTCCCCTATTAGACCAAGAGCTGCCCAGAACAGCGTCTGTGCCTCCCCCTCAGGCCTGCTCACCGGGAAGGCATAGACAAAGATGCCCAGGAACAGCAGTAGGATGAAGAGAATGATGAAGAGGATGATGGCACACCGGAAACGCCGCCACAGGATGAACTTCATAGTCTTGTATGGGGAGGTGAACCACAGGAAGGAGGTGTCAGGGCGCCTGGAAGCGAGATCCCAGAGGTCAGAGGTCAGCAAAGCACCCTCTACAAGGGGCACTTTCTCCAAACCCTGCTCTCAACTTGTGTCAGCGGATTGGATATCCCTGGCCCTCCACAGTCTGCCCCCAAACCTGCCCAGCTTCGAGGCCCTAAGCCCTGCCCCTCCACTTAGCCCTTCATGTCTGCACTCCCCTCCCCTGAGCCTCTGCCATTGCTGCCACCTGTGCTGCCTTCCTCTTCTGGATACTGCCAAGCCCTTTGCACCTGCAGAGGCCCAGTTCTCTGCCATCTTCTCCAGGATACCTTTCCTGTCCCCCTCTCCCCTTCCTGACCCAGGACTTAATCAGACTACAAATTTGGCAGCTGGGCAGAGCCTCAAAGGCCTGCCACATGGGGTGGGCTATGGCTCACTGAGCCCTGGACACGCCAAGTCACCTGCACAGATGCACATGATTAGTCCATGTGCAAGGAAGGATTGGAGGGAAGAAAACCTAGATAGCTGATTTTTCTCTCACAACCAAGAACCATAATACCTTCCCCTAGGTCAGCCCCATAATTTGAAAAATGCAGGATTTTGTGTCTTATTCATGGCCTGGTTAATATCTGATTGCTTGTCCTATGTCCTGGTCTTTCTTGTCTCTCCTTCCCAGCATCCTGGGGCACAGGTACCTCTCATCACTGCCAGCCCCAGGGCACTCAGGACAGCACTACAATTAAGTGAGCCTTCCATGCTGAGTCCAGCTGGAGCCATGCAGGCTGGAAGGCAGGTATCCTACAAACACGGCCCTGCACCCCAACAGCCATCTTCAGCAACTGCCCCTGCAACTGCCTTCCAAGTATTTTGATCCACTGGCTTGTCTGGATCCAATGGGACTGGCCTCCTCATTTCACAGATGGGAAAATTAGGGCTGAAAGACCATTTGAAAGCCACATTAACACAACAGGAGAGCCACAGAAGGCAGCTTGATGAGTGGAAAGACTTTGATCAGGCTCTGGAGCCAATCAGACCAAGTTAGGCAATTGCAGCTTCATCCATTTTCTTAGATGCACTGACATTATTTAACTTTGCTGAAATTGTTTCCTCCTCTGTAAAATGGGGATTATAGCCACTATGCAGCAGGGAGGGTTCCATGGCACAACATACACATGCCACATGACAGTCTGCTTGGCACACAGCAAACAGGTACCCTTCTTGAATTAGCTGAGGAGCCCAGTGTTCTCTGGAATGGGGCCGACTCCCTGTCCTCAACCTACTGTGTGGCCTTGGATGAGTCATGCCTCTCTCTGAGCCATGTAGGCCTGGTAACCTCTGTGTGGCTATGGGGAAAGGTGCTCCCAGACTGTGACCTACACCCCCAGGTCCCTGGGACCTAACCTGGGGTCCTCGAGCTTGGGGTTCATGTTGGGCTCATCCCGACCCTGGCCAGCAGGTCGTTCCTCATGCTCACTTTCTGCTACAATCTCCAGGGTCATTTCCAGCTTGCCCTGCAGGGACAGAGAGAGCCTGGTTAGAAGCACAAAGGTTCTGTCTAGTGGCCTCAGAGAAGCCAGACCACAATAAACATAAGGATCATTTATTATTATTTATTTAAAAAATTGAATAGGGTTGCTCTGATCATAAAAGCATTACCTGCTCCTTATAGAACATTTAGAAACCAAAAATGAAAGAAAGGAGAACACTGCCCCTACTTCCACTATGCAGAGACAAGCACTTTAACATTTTTATGCATCAAGTTTAATAACTGCTTTTCTCCTAAGTGCATGAAAAATCCTACTGTGTATACAAGGTCAAACAATGAAGTTCTTGGACTCAGCCTAGAGAAAGTGCTACGTACCTCTTTGCTGAATATCATACAGTCACCTTTGAAGTACTCCCTCTGGGAAGCTGTGACTGACACCAGTGCCTAATCTACCCTTCAAAGCACTTCTTCTAGGATGAGTTTGCAAACTACATTGTCAGACCCCATATGTGTGTGTCTGTGTGTGTATATACAGTTCTCTAGCTAGCTTTTTATTTCCTCTTAGGAATATATTTCACTGTATAATTATGTACTTTTTAAAAGTTTGGCTTTTAATGAATACAAACATGTTATGGGATGGGGGACCATAAATTATTTAGTAATCTACTTACCTTAGTTCATTCAGGTTGTTTCCAACTCTTTGATTTGTAAATAATGCTACAGTAAACATCCCAGAACCTAGATTTTTTTTATCTAATTATCTCTGTAGAAGATATTTTACAAGTGAGATGAGTCCAAGGGCATATATATCATTAAATCTCTTCCTATATGTTATACCCACATTGGTTTCCCGCACAGTAAAACCATTAGCACTCCTGACAAATATAAATGAAGGGGCCTGTCTCTCTGCATCCTCACCAGCAATGAGCATTTCTACTTTTTTTTTTTTTGCAGTTTTTGGTGGGGGCCAGGTTTGAACCCACAACCTCCAGCATATGGGCCAGCACGCTACTCCTTTGAGCCACAGGTGCTGCCAAGCATTTCTACTTTTTACTGTAATTTGATAGTCAAAAATATTATTTTTGTATTTTGTATTGTATACATTTAAAAATACAATAGGCCCCTCCTTATCCATGGTTTGGATTTCTGTGGTTTCAGTTACCCGTGGGACAGCATCCATAAGATATTCTAAAGAAAGACAGACCACATTCACCTAACTCTTATTATAGTATATTGTTATCATTCTATTTTATTTTTATTATTGCCAATCTCTTACTGTGCCTAATTTATAAGAAAAAAAAAACCTTTAGCCTAAGTTCATAAGTACCCAAGAAAACATAGTATACATAGAGTCCAGCATTATTCATAGTTTCCAGCATCCCCTGGGGTCTTGGAACACACCCCACAGACAAGGGGAGACTGCTATATTCCTTTATCACTAGAGGAACTAATCTTTTTTAATGTGTAATAGACATTTACAATTCTTCTGTGAATTGTCTATATATGCCTTTTTCTCATTTTTCCTTTGATGTGTTAGTATTTCTTATTGTTATGATTCTTTATATAACAAGGGTATTTTATTTCAAGGACAGACGACTTTAAGGGTTGACTGGCTGCCTGTTATTCCTAAGTAAACTTTCAGGGATTAATTTCCTCCCCATGGCTGCTCTGAACTTAGAGAAAGGATGGTTCTCCAGGGTCCTCCAATCGCCTTCCTAAGCAGACCTCTCAGCAAGGAAAGTAGAACAAGGATGGTCCCTCAAAGGGTCTTGCTCAAATGGAAAGGACACAACCACATCCCTTCACCCAGGAGGCCAGATCAGAAGGGAATCCAGGACACAGATCTCTGATAAAGCCCATGAGCAGAGTACAAACAGCGTCATCTCTGGATTTAAGTAGGCTTCTCCTGGGATGTGGGCCTTGAGGGAGAGGAAGGCTGGGAATTGGAGGGGCAGAGCGAGAATGCCTTGGAAAACAGAGACAGTGAGGGTCGGAGAAAGAGGAGGAACTGTAAGCACACACATATGCGTGGTGATTTCTGTGGAAGAAGGTGCCCGGATGCCCTTCAGGGAGGCTGAAGGTAACAGACTTACCGCCAGTATCTTCTTCTCACCCTCCTCTGCTATACATGGCCACCAGCCCTTCACTGTCTTCTGCTCAAAAAGGGACACAAACCATTCCCGGTGGAAAGTGTCATCCAGCTGGTCCAAGGAGCACTTCTCGGCTGTCTTGGCTGGCTTGGGCATGCGGTTGAGATCCAGCTGCAGGGAGCCTGCAACACAAAGATGTTCTCTGGCTGAATGTCTCTCAGTTAGGGCCAGCCCGTGGCTACCCTGAGGCAGGGCAGGTTCAAGAAAAACTCACTGTCATCAGCTGCCATTCATGGCTGAGCCATGGGTATAGTCCCACAAACTCTCCCTCTCCCCATCCATGGCCTCTCTTTCCATCCTACCGCTTCCCAGTCATCTGTCCATGTATCCATATACCCCTCAATTCTAACAAAGCCACTTTTTCAACTATTCATCTTACTATGTATAAATCCATTCATATATCCATTGTCTATATATACCCATCCATCCATTTTTTAATTGTTTTTATCATGATAAAATATATACAACAAAATTCATCATGTTAACCATTTTCAAGTGTTTAATTCAGTGACATTAATTACAGTCACAATGTGGTGCAACCATCACCACTATTTCCAAAACTTTTTCATCTCCCAAGCAGAAACTCTGTAGCCACTAAGCAGTAACACCCCATTCTTCCCTCCCCGGCCCCCTGTAAGCTCTAATCTATTTTCTGTCTCTGTGAATTTGCCCCTACTAGATAATTCCCGTAAGTGGGATGATATAATATTTGTTCTTTCGTGTCTGTAGCTTAATGTTTGCAAGGTTCATCTAGGTTGTAGTACTTCATTTTTTTTTTTTTTTTTTGGCTGGGGCTGGGTTTGAACCCACCACCTCCAGCATATGGGGCTGGCACCCTACTCCTTTGAGCCACAGTATTCCATTGTATGTATATACAGTTATTTCTCTAATCTGAAAACTCAAAATCTGAAATGCTCCAAAATCTGTACGTTTTTGAGTGCCACAGGATGCCACAAGCAGGAAATTCCACACATAAGCACTTAACACACTTGGTTTCATGCACAAAATTAAGAATTTTGTTGAAAATTATCTTCAGGCTATGCGTATAAAGTGTATTTAGACTTGGATCCCATCTCCAAAATATATCATTATGTATATGCAAACATTTCAAATTCCAGACACTTCTGGTCTCAAGCATTTTGGATAAGGGACACTCTACAGGTACCACATTGTGTTTATCCATTCATCTGCAGTAAACCAATAATCAAGTTATTACTCCCTGGATGCTTGAGCTGTCTCCATCTTGTGACCAAATATTGCAGTAAACATTGGTGTGCAAAGGGCTAAGCCCGTTTTCAATTCTTTTGATGTATTCTGAGGAGCAGGATTCCTGGGTCATATAATAATTTTGTGTTCAGCTTTTCGAGTAACCACCAAACTTTTTTCCATAGCAGTTGTATCATTTTACATTAGTACACCAGCACTATACAAGGGTTTCAATCTCTCCACATCCTCGCAGCATTTGTTATATTCTGTTTTGATAAGGTATCTCCTTGTGGTTCATCCATCAGTCCTTTTCATTTTCCCAGCTAGTTATCTAAGCAGTCATCTTTTCATGTTGTTTCATATCATCCATTTTATCCATCATCTTCCCATCTAGCTCCAGCTACTATTAGGTTGAACCATATAAAAATGTTCACATTCAACTATCATTGATCTATAAAAATAGCAATTTCACGTGCTTTCACCTATTCCAATCATAACAACATGATAGAGTCAATGGATTTGACCAGAGGTTATTGAAAGGATCAAAAGAAATCTATCAAAAAGTTATTTTCTGAAGTCAAAGTAAAGAAATTCCTGAATAATAGATGTGTTTAGTATGGAATGCTCAGTTACTATAACTGAATATTTGGGTTTTTTTGTTTTTTTTTCTGAGACAGAGTCTCACTATGTCACCCTTGGTAGAGTGCCGTGGCATCACAGCTCACAGCAACCTCCAACTCTTGGGTGTAAGTGATTCTCTTGCCTCAGCCTCCCAAGTAGCTGGGACTACAGGCGCTGGCCACAATGCCCGGCTATTGTTTTTTTTTTTTTTGCAGTTGTCATTGTTGATTTTTGCTGGCCTAGGCTGGGTTTGAACCTGCCAGCCTTGGTGTATGTGGCCAAAGCCCTACCCACTGAGCTACAGGTGCCACCTATAACTGAATATTTGATCTAAGTATTTGTCTAGATTTCTTTCTTTCCACTCATCCATTGATCCATTAATCCTTCCATCTATCCATCTGCTTCAACCTACCTATCTACATTCCTCTAGTCCACAGCTACCATTTGTTGAGCACTATATCTATTCACTAATCAAGTTATTATTCCATCTGTCCACTTGTTCAACTCTATATCAGCATTTATCTATCTTTCTACAAACCCAGTATTTCCCCATCCCTCCAGTGCAGATGAATGCTTATTTCTCACTTAGAATATGGTGCCAGTATAGTATTAAGTAAATATCAAGATAATAAGCCCTTCCCCCCCCCCAACACACACACACACAAAATTATACCAGCTTGACTGTAAAGAAGCACTGGGTTATCTCTGGGTAGCAAGATTATAGATGTTTATCTATTATCTTTAAAATTAAAAGGTGATAAACATTCAAAACAAAAAATATATAATTAGAAAACATCTATAAAGATAGAAAAGAGAAATCTCATGGAGTTAAAAGATAGTATTTGTTAATGTTTTTTGCTTTGTTTTGTTTTTTAAAAAATAAAATCTCTTGCTCTGTTGCCCAGACTAGAGTGCCATGGCATCAGACTCACTCACAGCAGCCTCAAACTCCTGAATTCAAAATGATCCTCCTTCCACAGCCTTCTGAGAAGCTGGGACCACAGGCACCCTCCATGACATCAGCTAATTTTTCTATTTTTAGTAGAGACAGGGTCTCAATCTTGCTTAGATTGGTTTCGAACCCAAGGGATCCACATGTCTCTGCCTCCCAGAGTGCTAGGATTACAGGTATAGGCCACTGAGCCTGGCCTGTTAATGGCTGTATTAAGTTTCATTTTTAAAGACAAAGGATAAACCTATTTATTTCAAATACTGTTTTCTCATTTAACAAAAATGCTGGGGGAAGTTTTGTTTTTCTTTTAAAGTATGTGATTAAAAACATTCCAAAAAATTTAAAAGCACATAAAAAAAAAAAGAAATTATTTGCAATGTATCTTTAATATATAAAAAGCACTGAAAACCAATAATAAAAGATGAACACCCTAAAACCATGAAAAAGAAAATGCTACAATAATATAGATAATACATATATTTTTTAAAGTGCTACCTTACAATAAAGAAATGCAAATAAAAATAAAAATGACATATCATACTGGCATTTTTTAAAAATATGACAGTGATAGCAGAAGTTTGGGGAAAATGGCAACCTTATACAAACAGGACACTGATGGGAATACAAACAAGTAAACCTCTAGAGAGCCATGAAGAAAATGTTTGCAAAACCATTAAAATTTACAAAGATTCTAACAAATCTACTTCTTAGACTTAAGGGAAAGTCAAAGTCAAGCACAGAGGGTCTAACAACGTATGCTTACAGGTGTCACTGGGATTAAAAGTCTGGCAGTGACCTAAACACCCACCAAGAGAAGAAGAGCTAAGCACAGAGGGTCCATCTGTATGTTGGAAACTCAGGCAGGGATTAAGCGTGATGATGCAGATACAAATGTAGATAGATAGCTACTGACCAGAAAGAATGTTCTTGAAATACTAAGTTTTCAAGAGGAAATCAGGATATAAAATAGTAGGTATAATATAAACCTACTTGTATACACATGAATATACTTAATATGTCCTATGTGGATGCAGGTTTATATGTATATATAAAATATATATATAATATGCATATTCTTGTTTATATCTGGAATGCCATATATACATGCCAAAATGTCAGTGGAGGTTATCTCTAGGTGGTGAGATTAAGTGGGGAAGACCATTGCTTATCTGTATTTTCTAATTTTCCTGTAGGAATTCTGTACAGAATAATAAGTAAAATAACAAAAGTCAAATTTGATGCCACCCTTTTTCTGCCCTATCTCTTTTATACTGAAATCCTTTATATGCATATGACTAGGGCAAGTGTGCAGGGCAAGGCAGGCAGAGCCACCCTGGGCAGGCAGCCCTCTCCCGACTGCTGAGACCAGGGTCCCAGAACACCCCATGCAGGTGCCCAAGGACTTGGCAAAAACCAACTCACCTTTCTGCAACCAAGGGCCACCCCACATTGGGGGCCACCCAATGATCTGAGGCCCCCCTGCTCCCAAGGGGCTGAGCGGAGCTAGAAGCCAGGGCTCCTGACTTCCCAGGCTGCCTTCTTTTTTAAAAATTAAGGTAAAATTCACATTACATAAAATTCACCACTTTAACCATTTTAAAGTATACAAATTAGTGGCATTAGTATATTCACAGTTATGCAACCATCACCATCATCTAATTCCAGAACATTTTCATTACCCCCAGAAGAAACTCCATGCCCATCAGCAGCCACTGCCCATTCCCCTTCTCTGCCCCCAATCCCTGGCAACCACTAATCTGTTTTCCATCTCTGTGGATGTGCCTATTGCAGCTATTTCATATAGATGGAGTCACACAGTATTTGTCCCTCTGTGTTGGGCTTCGTTTGCTTAGCATGTTTTCAAGGTTTCCATGTTGTAGGAGTATCAGTATTTCATTTCTTTTTATGGCTGAACAATATCCCATTGTATGGGTAGACCACCTTTTCCAGCATTAACCTGTATAGTCATGACAGGGCCGTTGAACTCAACTCCTCTCCCAGACCAGCCTGCTGGTCTCCTACAGTGTCTTCCTTCTGGTCCCCACCTCCTACTCCTGCAAGGGCACCATTTCCACCCACCTGCTCTTACCCCTGAGCTCCCTGCTCTCCAGCTCAGGACTTCAGCACAGCCCTTCCCCACCAGAGCCCTGTCTGGAGCATGGGCATGGAGCCCATGTTTGGTCATTTGGTCAGTCACTCAGTGCAAGGGTAAAGAGTGACATAAACCCCTGACAGACTAGGGGAGGGGAGTATCCTGTAGAGTGTGAAGCATACAGCTGGCTTCACCTGTGCTTCCCTGCCTTCCTTTCCCCTCTGAGTCCCACCATCCCCATGGCCAGGGTCCAATGCCACCTCCACTGACAGGCCTGTCCCTGAGGCCACTCCCATCACTCTGTGTCACACATCTCACTCAGCACTGGGGACTCCACAACCTTGAGCTTCCTAAAGGAAGAAAGTAGGATGCCCCCCTCCTGTCAGGCTTTCCAAAGGATCCGAAAGAGTGGCACAGACTCAGTGGGGCTTCTGGGACAGCCCTTAATGTGCACAGGGTGACTGACAGAAATGATGCTTACCCAGAAAGTCATCAAAGGAGAACTTGTCATTGTCCCAGATCTGGAGTATCACTCGTGCTGGAATTTTGCTCTCTGTCTTGTCCAGCCTCCAGAAGGCATCCTGACCCAGAGTGGGAGCAGAGAAGGAAGCAGAGAAGCACAGTCAGAGAGGTAGTGGAAGCCTGCCTGGAGGAGGCAGTGGAGCAGGGTGTCCCCAGGAGTCTTGCGAGAGCCAGGTCCTGGTGGAGGACTAAAAAGGGCAGACCCCAGAAGGCAGTGTACAAAATCCCAAAAGGGTACCAGGCAGGCTCACTTCACACACGATGGCTCCTTTAATCTTCCCAATTTTGTAAATCAAGGTTATCACTCCAGTTGCACAGATGATGAAAGACAGGCTTGGAGAAGTTAAAGGAATTTGCCCAAAGTCTGACCACTAATAATAATATTAATATTGTACTGCCTATGTGTCAGCCGTCTGCCACTATGAACTCAGTTAACCTTCTAACAACTTAAAGGAGATACTATTTTTACAACTGAGGAAACCAAAGAAAGTAATTAGTCCAAGGTCACAGAGCTTGGATTCAAACCCAGGCAGCCAAGTTCCAGAGTCCTGCTCTGCACATTTGATCTCTAGGTCAGAGCTGGCTGGCTGAGAACCTAGGGGACCCCACCTTCCCTGGCTGTTGCTAGCAGGATCCCCCAGCTGCACTGCTGTAAGCAGCTGGCACTGAGACCTGGACCCTGGCTCCTCCCTCTGCACCTCACCTGCCTGGACCCCCGAGGCTTTCCCCAGGAGAAAGTTAAAGTCCATGGTGCTGGGAAGGGAGAAGAGGGGCCCTTATCACCCACCTCACCTCCCTCAGACCAGCTCTGCCCGGAACAAGGTTATCTTGGGCTTCTTCCCACAGAAGTCTCCTGGAGCAACTGAGGGATGTGGGATGGGATACAGGGAGGCCTGGGTTCCTCCTGGGGCCCAGCCATGCTTAACCCAAAGCATTCTCACTGAGGCTTTCACATCAGCTAGTTCTCTGTTCTTTCACTGTAGCTGTCCCTGGGTGGGTAGCAAGGACCAGAAGCACTGTGACCAATCTGCAGGTAGTGCCAGGTACCAAGCGTCAGGTCAGAGCAGGGCCCTGGACCCAACTCTATGGGGGATAGGCTCCTCACTGCTGACAACACAGAGTTTGTCTAGCCTTGAATGCCTGGTAAACAGATGTGCCGCCCAGCCAGCGCCTGCTGTGGCCACCCCAGCCTCAGAGGCTGGCCAGGCACATCCTAGTGAGCTCCAGAATCTAAGACCATGACCACTGCCCCACAAGGAACGAGTACCCAGTCTCAGCCCAGACTACTGCCCGGACTGAGGAAGGGGCTCAGTCCCCAGCAGGCCCCTTGCCCCCAGCCCTCTGTCTGGTGCCTCCCCTCTTCCAGGCCCCAACCCCCAGCCCTTCTGCAGGTGCCTCCCTCCTCTGGTGAGCTTTTATGGCTCACTCCACAGACCCGCCTGCACAGTGCCGGCATCCTCCACTCCTCTGGCCGGCTTGGTTTATGGGCTCGGTAATGAGCCAGAGGTTCAAACGGCCCCTGGTGGGAGCAGCTGGGCTGGGGCTCCAGCTTGGGGAACGAGCCCCCCCAGGTCCCTGGCGCTCATTATGCTCCTGGCCTGGGCCCTTTTACTAGCTGTTTATTTGCAGGGTGGGTGCCTGACGCGCAGGCGGGCCCCAGTGGGCGTGCTGGGCTCCAGGTGGGAGCTGGGCCGGGCAACCAGTGGTGGTTCAAAGCAGCCGGATGAAAGGAGACCTTGTACTTTACGACAGTCTCGTCTGGTTAATGGGGTCCCTGGAGGGCCTGCCTGCCAGAGGCCCTGAACCCCATGGCAGAGGGCTGGCTCTGCAGCAGACCTGGAGAGCCAGAGGCTGCGCAGTGCCCCTGTGCCAAGCCACCCTAGTCTCAGCCTTCATCCCAGACCAGCTAATTGGTACCCCACTGTGGGTCGGCTCTGCCTGTATCCCAGGTCCATTCCCCCACAGAGGGATGCTGACTGCCTTCCAGGTGATTTCAGAACCACTCAACCTCCTCTGTGACCTTCAACCCACCTCCCCAGAGCCTGGTGTCATATAGAGTTACTCCCCCCCCCCCCACGCCAGCCTGTCTTTGGACTCCTTAACTCTCCCCACCTCTTCATCCTCCCAGTCTGGCCCAGACTGTCAGACCAAGCTACCCCTTCTGAGTCCTCAAACCTCCTCTTCCCCTGGATCCCCCACTGCGGGTCAACATACTCTCTCCTTCCTCCTGACCAGAGCCTACAACACACTACCAATTCTTAGTCAGGGGCCCTGGGACCTGCCAGGTAACACTCCTCTGTGCCACCTGTCAGCATTGCAGCCCCTCTCTCTCTTCTCCGTCCTCACACTCAGCCTAACAGCCATTTCCAGCCTTTTCCATTTGTCTCAAATCACCTGTCACAATGCCAAACTATCTCCTCTTACTTCAGAGAAAAAAACAGAACCTCCCTTCCTGCCACTCCTTGCCCACACTGCCACCTGCCACAATGAGGGGCCACCCTGCCTCCCACACGTCTCAGGCTGGGCTCCCCATCCACAGGAGCTGCTTGCAGGTGAGCCCCAGATATGGTCTGCAGAAGCATGATGCCCTTCTATGTCCCTGTCCCCTGAGGTCCACAGCAAAGGGAGTGAGGCACTGAACACAGGCAAACAGGATTGCCTCATGACACATATGATAAAAGAGTCCCATAAGGTTTTGGTTTTCTTAAATATTATAGTCATAAGGAACCAAAAAAAGAAAGGTAAGCAATAACATCAAGCTGACAGTGTAGGATGACAGGCATTTCTAAGGTCATTCAAATTCCCCATCAGTAGCCCCACTCCTTATGGAGGCTTATCTATTTTAATACACAAATATACTAAACATAGCAATATTTTAAATAGGCTAACATGTTATGAAAAATAGTCATAAGTAATTGGCACACAGTCGAGGCTTTCCTTGACTTCATAGAACCCCATCGCTAAATTCTGCTTTCTGGCAGTCACTACACAGCAATCCCTGGGCTAAATAATCCATTAAACCATATTTAATCCATGTTTTCTTTTGTTTGATGCCTTCAGAATGTTTCAGAATGTTCAGCAGAACATTTTAGTTTCTTTAAAGAACAGAGGATCCTGTGTGTTGGGCTGGAAGGATCATGTGGAAAGGATGTAAGAAGAGAATTAAGAAGAGCCAGGCACTGAAGCGCATCGTGTGTATCCTTCTTTAGGCTGCTCACTTCTGACCTTCAGGACAGAAGGAAGAGCCACAGAAGCTTCTAGGCTTGAAGCCTTGTGCCATCTCTGGAAGAAAGTCAGGGAATAGAACCTAAACACCAAAAAGGCTTTACCCCGTGCAGCAGGAGAGCACCTGGAGTGGAAAGTGATGCTAGGTGGGATGAGTGGGCAGCACTCCAACGCTCCTGAGCCCCTCACTGCCCACAGCATCCCTTCCTGAGCTCTGGTGACTGCTCTTTGAGAGTAGGCCTGGTGCCACCAGGAGGAAGCCAGCTGTCCTGAAGCACTGCCCATTTGGGGGATAAAAAGTTGATGGCCCAGAGGAGACCTGAACTAGGAGAGGCAAAGACTGAGGCCCCCCAATCCACTCCTGTCCTGGGGCATTCCACCTCTAGTGAGAGGTGAGGGGTGGAGAGAGGAAGGCAACAGCTTCAGGACCAGACAGGCAGTCATCTATAGTGATCATTCAGCTTAGAAAGTGACCACAGACACAGATATTAGAATCCAGGTAGCGGGAGAGACTTAGCCAAGCACTCCCGATCCTGGGGATAACATGATGTACAGGCCACGCCGGCCCTCTGGGGAAGCTGCTCCTGTGGGGTCTGCCACACTGCCCCTTCGAAGGTCATACTAGGTTTCTCTGATTGTCAACCTTAGATCCAAAGGTAACAGCTCTGCTGTTGATGGCAAAGAGGGAGGAAGAAAACAAAAAAGTGGAGTGGGGAGGTCAAGGAGATGATTGGTTAGTAAACATAATGGTAGTAGTGCCATGAATGATGGCACAGTATAATCGTGACATGGGCAATGAAGGTGATGTGGGCAGTGGTGGACAGTGGAAGTGACATGAGCAGAGATGGGCAGTAGAGGTGACATGGGAAGCAATGTTCAGTGATGGTGACATGAACAGTGGTGGCGGGTACCATGCAGGGATGGTGTTGGTAGCATATGGTGTGGAGCACTGCTGAGGTTGTGACACCAGCCCAGTCATCAGTTGGTCAGGGGGTCCTGCTGACATTAGTAAGGAGTAGGACTGGCACCATTGGGAGATAGAAGGTCACTCACCTTCTTGGCGATGATGCAGACTTGCTCAGCCGGCAGGTAGTCAAAGGGGAAAATAAACCTCCAGTTAAAGTTGCCCTCGCCTCCCAAGGAGCGATAATGCACATCTGTCTTTTGCTTGTGTTCTTCAAAGCCGATCATCCAACTAGATGTACGTGATTTTAGAGAACATTTTTCATCAAGATTCCCAACACAGTGTACATCCTCAACTTAGCTAAGCAGGAAATTAAGAAGGTAAGCAAGCTCGGAAATTATTTTGCAAAAATAATCCCCAGGAAATCTGCATGATGCACACACTGTGCCATAAGTTTGAAAATGTCAACTTCTCAGCCACTCTTGAAGGGTGTCCTCAAACCTTTAAGTTCCACCAAAGGTTTAGTGAAGAGGAAGAAGACTGGTGGGAGAGCAATTTCCCAAAGGCAGAGCCAATCCTGTGTACCCCTCTGTTGAAGCTTATTTGCTTTGCCCTTCTCAGCACCCAAAGTCCCCACTAGGCTAGACCTAAAGGGAACAAAGACGACACAGTGAGCTGTGACCAGGGAGACAGTGGGTCCCTACCCTTTCACATAAATGTCACTCATCTTCTCCCCCGTGATGCTGAGGTCATCCAAGATCACATCTCTGGTGTTCCAGATGATACAACGCAGGAAAAACCTGGGGAGAACAATGACTCATATCTGCATAGATTTCCTACTGAAGGGTGAGAAGTCCTTGGCTGAGAAGCCAGAAGCCCACTCACCTGAGAAGACTAGACACCTGCCTGGCTGGACACCTGGCCAGACCCAAACAAGAGCTGCACTCTGTGGCTCACATGGCTCAAAGCCTGGCCAAAGAATGACCTGGTTCCACCCACAGTAGGTTGTGACCCTCCCCCACCCAGCTCAGCTCAGAGCCCGGCTGGCCAAGTCACCTTTTGGCTCTTCGGGGAGTGATGTTGAAGGGAGGTCCAGGCCGTCCCAGGGCCTTTGGAAATAGGTCGACCCACATCTGCAGCTTCCCCTGCGAAGACAGGGGCCCATTCTCTCTCCACCCTTTCCTTCAACCAGCAGTCACCAAGCACCTGCTCTGTGCCAGATGCTGGGGGAATAGGGCAGAGAATCCCCAGCCCTGCAAGGTGGGGACCCTATACAAGGGATTACAGGGCTGACTGCAGAGGTGAGCCACAGCCCAATAGGCCACCAGCTTGGGCCTATGCCTGGGGATCAAGGGTCAGGGAAGGTTTCTCAGAGATGGTGATGGTTGAGTTAAGTCTTGTTGACCAGGAGAATGGTATGTGCAAAGTTGTGGAGTCAGGAGGGCTCAGGTGACCTGAGTCATGACAGGACATGACTCCCCCTCCCTGCCCCTCAGACCCCTTTCTTTCTGCAAACCAGATGTGATTTTTGTCCCATGTTAGAGAAGAAGGAATAGAAGTTAAGTCACTTCTGCAGGGTCAGTTTCCACACCTGCTATGCTAGTCTGGGGGAAGCTGGTAGCCAAAGCACCTTGGGAAGAGAGAGCTGCGTTCCAGACAACAGAGATGATGTCATCTGGCATTCACAAGCACCTTCATGGATCACTTTGCCTGTAACCTTGACTTTCCTCTCCTCCCCAAACCAGCTCTGAGCTCACTTCCTCCCCAGATCACTGTCCCAAGTTTGCTATCTGTGCTCACCCCCCTGCCAGTCACTGCAACCCAGCTCAGGGCCAGCCATCTGAGACTGAGTCACTGACAGATGGCAGTGAAGCGGGGACCCCTTGAGGCCAAGATGAAACAACAGGCTGAGAATACTGGCAGGAGTCAGGGCTGGGCTTATGTAGGGATGAAGGAGGTGGCTCAGACTTGTTCCCTAGGCTCTGGGGGCTGGAGGTAGCCAGAGGAGGCTGGGCTCTAGAGATCCTGTCACAGGTCAACAGTGGCAGCCACTTAGACTCAAGAACAGGTCAAGGAAGGACTGACCAAATCCCAAGGTCCCTAATGGTTCCTCTGTGATATTCACACTCTCCTTGGAGTGGGGCTGTCTAAGTTAGAGGACACTGGGGCCTAAGGGTTGAGGTCCTACCTGCTCAATGTCTGGCTGCAATGGGCTGTAGAGGGGCCGTGACTCCACATGCTCTGGGACCAGGCCTTGCTGCTGAAGGACATGCAAAGCCAAACGCTCTTCCACTGGGCCCAGATGTGGGTTGGGGATCATGCCAGCCTCTGTCCCAGAAAGAAGACAGAAAAGTTGCAGGAGCCAGGTGAGAGAGAGACAGTAGGAGGGTGAGCAATGAGCAGCTCCAGTGAGCAGGCTGAGGAGGGCTGCCCAGAGACCACAGGAAGCCATAAGCCACTGCAGCCTCACTCCAAGCCCAGGCACACTTGGTCTGGTTCTCTCTCATATCCCACTTTCTGTAGGGAGTTTCCTAGCCCTTGCTATCAGTGGGATCCAGGCATAAAATCCAGACTCACTATTGCCACCATTTCTACGAAGCCTCTTCTTTAAGAGTTCTTCTTTCTCTTTTCCACCAGTATAAATCATTCTCATCTGCCAAAGCCCACCCTTTCCAGAAAGCCCTCCCTGACAGCTCCCAATTCTGAGTCTCAGCAGATCTGGCAACCTAGCACTATTAGTACTATTCTCAG
Source organism: Otolemur garnettii (assembly GCF_000181295.1). Taxonomy (NCBI): domain Eukaryota; kingdom Metazoa; phylum Chordata; class Mammalia; order Primates; family Galagidae; genus Otolemur; species Otolemur garnettii. The sequence goes on from NW_003852463.1 coordinate 4,319,889, forward strand.
GCTGATGTAAGTCATTCTATTAGTAGCAGTAGCTAAAATAATAGTAAGAACAGAAAACACTTCCAGAGCAGGACCCACGTGCCAGGCACTGTTCTTCATGGATATTAGCACATTTAATTCTATAACATCCCTAGAAGTTAAGTGTTGTAATTATTCCCATTGTATAGATGAAAAATCTGTGTGGAGGGCAGTGCCTGTGGCTCAAAGGAGTAGGGCGCCGACCCCATATGCCAGAGGTGGTGGGGCCAAACCCAGCCCCGGCCAAAAACTGCAAAAAACTTCAAAAAAAAAAAATTCTGTGTGGAAAAGCCACACAGCTAGGAAGCTGAGACCACATGCTCATTTAGGAAAGGTGCAAAACTAGGCCTAAACACCTCCTTGCTATCCTCTGGGACTTCCCAGGTACAACTCTTCCCTGCCAGGGTGGGTCAAAGATTGGTGCTGTAGGCGGGGAAAAGATATGAGGTAGCCCTGACCTCAGTACCCAGCGAATCAGCTAGCAACCTGAACTTGGAGCCTTGATTTGAGGGGTAATGGTGGTCCACATGCATCTACATGTACACATGTACACACAGGTGCATGCCCCCAGGTGAGCCCACACACGCCAACACAGATTCTCATGTACACACACACATTAACCTATCAGACCTGCTGTGCCTATATTAAAGTGATCCCCCCAAAAGCAAGATTCCCCAGAAGGAATCTGGCTCTGCTCCTGACTGGCCAGGTGACATTGGGCAGATCATTAACCACTCTTGGCCTCAATGGCCTCACTGTAAAAACAGGCAGATGTTAGACCTCACCATCTCTAGCTTTCTGGCTTTGTTTCCCAGACTTTATGATCATGAGCCCTGGTCCCTATGATAAAGTTGCTCACAGACTAGTAGAAGGAAATGAGACTATCCTCAAAACAGATGCATGTTCTATCGGGAAAAAGCATGGGGGGTGGGGTGCCTAATGGCTGAGCCAGGCTCAGCCACAACCTGAGAGAGTCAGTAAACCAGAACAAGGAGGAGGAGGGGGGTGGCAGATGGGGCATCAAAGCCATCATTCCACTTTTATAACCTTGGCACCAGCTCTGACATCAAACGCATTGAAGCAACCAGGAGGTGAGGGGCCAGCTGGGCCTGTAAACACCTCCAAGAAGCCTGAGCTGCTCTGAGTGGGTGACACAGACCTGGGCATCTCAGACACACAGAGAGCACATGGCAGGATTCCCAGCCAAGAGTGCTGTGCAGAACTGGGTGGCAGGGGAGGGAGTGCAGGGCCTCCTGCCTGCTCTTTGGATGCCTTAGGTGCACAGGCTGAGGGTGGGACTTGGAGGGCACCATCAATGTCAAGCTGGCAGGCTAGCACAGTTCAAGCAGAAAACTGTTTCTCAGAGGTGGTTTGTATCCCAAGCTTCAACCAAGGTCCAACCATCCAAAGCCAGCAGACTAATCCTAATCCGACCCTGGCACTGGCTTTAGATTCACGCTCCCCTCCATCTTGACTATGAATGATCCCTGGCCTGGTCTTGGATTGAGGCCTGACCCCAGCCCCAGCCTGACCTCTCACTTTCACAGTGGCATCACAGGTAAGTACTATACCCAAAGAACCAAGTACAAGTGCAGCCCATTTGTACGGCCCTGGAGAGATCCAAGCCATAGCTTGCAGATGTGGGTTCTGTTCACTTGGTCCCTTTATGGGAGGAAAGGGTCTGATGAGGGACAAGGAGGGAAAGGGAGAGCCCCATCATGGGATAGGGTTGCATGGCAGCTCACCTATCTCTTCAATGGTGTATTCTTTATCCTGAAACAGCACTCGGTCTGTCTGGTACACAGGGGCCTTGACCCTGCGCTGCTGGCAGAAGAGGTGGAGAAGCTGGGAGGGGCGGAGCTGGTCCCTCCACTGGTTTGGTCCAGAGCTGAGGCCCAAGCATAAGACAAAGATGAGACACTCCAAGGACAGGTGCAAGAGCAGAGGAGCATGCAGTGACGTATGTACCCTCACACACAGCAGCACCCACATCTGATCACTCATCATGAATGGGCGTTCCCACTCTACAGATGAAGAAACTGAGGCCAGAGAGAAAAGGACTTGTTTAAGTATGCATGTAATTGGAACTAAACTGTTTCCAATCTCCAGAGTTAGAGAATCAGACCCAAATAAATCCCAAGATGATAGGAAAAGGGGTGCTGTCTACACGTGAGTTCCTCTTACATAAACTGTCACAAAATTGGGGCAGTGCCTGTGGCTCAAACTGTCACAAAATTCCCAGCTAGGGTCCATGTGTCCTACCATTTATCCCCCTTCCTTTTTCCCCTCCATCCTTCCTATTTTCAGGTGCCCAGCATTGTAGAGGCCCTCTGCGGAACATCAAAGAGAACTGGATCATAACAGCATAATGAAGAGCCAGGGCCTTAGAGGCATACACACAGGTTCAAATCCTAACCCCACCACTTACGAGCCATAACATCCTTGGGCCTCAGTTTCCTCAACTGTGGAATGGGGATAAGACCCCCACTGGATTCCATGAGACAATGTCAAGGTAATACTAAGCCCAGACTGGCACGTGGTGAGTGCTCAGGAGACAGGGGTGATTTGTGTCACAGAAGCAGCCACCCCCACACACATACACACAATAGGTCTGTGGGAGTCCACAGCGAGCCCCAAACTTGGACAGCAGCCTGTTCTCCAGGTCAATGACTGTCTCCCCGATCTTTTCATCCTTGGAGAGGAGGTCATAGTCATAGAGAGTGATCTTCAGGTCCTTCTCCAGGGGCAAAGTACAGGTCAGCTCAAACATCCTGCAGAAAGGCAAAAGGCAGGACACCACAGGCTCCCTGATGTTGCCTCATGCAGCCCCACTTCCAGGGAGTGGAAGGAGGGGCTGGAGCTCAGAAGCCATCCCAGGGAGTCCAGCCTCCTCAGGCCTCCTGTTTCTCACAGCACCCTATCCACAGCACTGCTCTCCTGGGCTTGTCTGAGAGAGTGAGAGTGAGTGTGTGTGCATGCACATGTGTGTGTCGGGGGCGGCAGTATCCCAAATAAACTGGGCTGCGCACACAGGAGGTGCCTGCTGGAAGGGCCACAGAATGACAGAACAGATTGGAACAGAACTTTAAAACTGAAGTCTCTACCACAACACTGGGAGACAAGTGATGTGAAACTTCAGAACCAGGCTGGACTTTGGGATTGACCAAGTGACCCGTTTTCTGGACTCTTGGGCCTTCACACCTACTTCTGGGGTGGAATGGAGGGGGCACTTGTGAGAGACTCCTTTAGGGTGCTCCTGCTGTAGCTAAGATTTTCACCTACCACAGGGGTCAAAGGTGAGGGTATTCTCCCTTCTCCTCTTGAAATGAGTTCCCTACAAGTAGGAGACACAGATCTGGCACACGTCATGCTCAAGGAAGCTAAAGCAGCTTGTGGCAAAAAGGAGAGCAGGGGCCACATTTGGGAGGAGCTGCTGGGGAAGGAATGCAAGGATTTCCTGGGAGGAGCGAGGCCACTATAAAGCCAGACCAGAGCCACTCTAAGTCCTGCTCCATGGGCCCTCCCAGGGGTCCCAACAGCAAGAGACTGGAGTGGACAGTCTGAGAACCAGGAGCTTGGGGCAGCCAGCCACAGGGACAGAGAATCAGCCACATCCTGGCAGGCACAGTGGGAGGGTCATAGGGACCTCTGAGAGCCTCCAGAAAGCACCCACAGGAAGGTAAATAGGCTTTAAGCTTTTGCCACTCATAGAGTGCCCAGACAACCAGGGCAGGTGAGATGGGCCTTGTAGTTCTGGTCCTATAGAAGTCAGAAACCTTGGGGCCAGCCAGAGAGGAGAGGGGAGAAGCGCTAAACAGGGGAAGGGACGAAGGCACACACATACCCCCAAAGTGGCCCCGGCAGGAGAGGGGAAAGTACTCCCTTGGAGCCATGAGGGGGCTCATGATTACACAGGAGTGGGGACTTGAGTGGGCATTCTAGGTATGGCTAGACCATGGGTTTGTTGACTTAAAATGGCTGAGCTCAAAGTGATCAGGAGAACTGCCTGCCTGTCACTTTCCACACAGGAAAGGGGAAGGTGACCCCACAGAATAAGTGCTCACAGGGTCCTGGCAGACAGAGCAAAGCTGTGCTTTGATTCCATCTCATGAGTTCCACACACGGGTTATGGAATGGAAGAGCTACTGATGGAGGGAGGCCTGGCCAGAATTTGGGGGAGATGGGGAAATAGGAGTAGGAGGGATTTGTTTCTGCACTGGCCCCCCACTTGCCCTGGGCCCTGACATCCCCTCCTATGGAACAGGCCCCACACCAGCAGTGGAGCTCAGTAGAGCTCCTCTTTCCCACATACCACCCTGCCTCCCACTCTAGCTTGGTGATGGCCCATCACTGGCCAGACCTGTTTCCTCTTCAAAAACTGCACTTCACCAGGATGATTGGGTCTTCACTGCAGGGTGAAGACCAACTCGATAGACACTGGCTATAAATACAATGTGTTGCATGTGATGATATCAGAACATCAGGCATCTGCTCCTACAGGAGCTAGAGAAATAGCCCCCAACCAATGCAATTCTCCCTCTTCTGCCAAAAGCAGCTCACACCCAAACAGCAATTCAGGAGGTTAGGAGCTACTCCCATGCAATAGGCATTGATCCTTCCTTTCCTTGTTCTTAGATTTCAAGAAACATTTTACCATCCTGGGTCTACATGTTTCTTCTAGCTATCTCTATAGACACACATGGGACACTTACAGAGAATAATTACTAAATGCACTGTAAACCAAATTGGATCCTGAGATGTTAGTAAAAGGACATTAGCAAAAGTAAAAGAAATGGGTGAAATTAGTGTTAGTAAAAGAAATGGGTGAAATTCTCATAAAGTCTATAGTTTAGCTAATAATAATATACTATGTCAAGTTCTTTATTTTGACAAATACACAGTGGCTAGGTAAGATGTTAACAGTGGGAGAAATTGAGCAAAGGATATATGGGAACTCTGTACTTTGTAACTTTTCTATACATCTGAAATTATTCCTAAGGAAATGTTTACCTAAAAAAAAAATTAGCAAATTCATCTTTTAAGCTTCCATGTAGATTTCTGATCTTAGAGGTAATTGTGTTCAACCAGGAATTTCTGCTGGGACACAAGCCTTCGGCACAAGCCTTTGGCCCCCATAGACATGGGAAATTTAGGGAACATACATCTGCTCCGGGAAGAGGTTGCATATCCCATACACGCACTATGCTGTGAGCATCCAGATTGGCTCCTGCCCCACTTACTTTCCAAATACAGGCTCCAGGGTACAGGGGATATAGTTTTCCTGGTCACTCACTGATTTCTTCCCTACGGAGATCTTGATGTAAGGATCACACTGAAGGAAGAGACAGAAACACTTAAATGAAATCACTTTCCCAGCATGTCTTTGGGGCTCTGAGTCTCTGGCCTCCAGATGGAATAAGGTGGCCAGCCACTGGGAAGGAGCCCCATCCTACACACCACACCACACCACTTGGCCCAGGCATGGGTTTCCTATCTTGGTTCTACCAATGGAAAGGGACTATCTGCATCTTCCATATACCCAGTCCTGGGAGAGGCAGGTGAGTACTGGACTCATGTCCTCAGAAACACAATAATCTCTATTACATGTATGATGAGGCTAGGCTGGAGCCTTCTCTGCAGCCTCAGCTTAAGCATGTGGAAACTAAAGACAGATGGTCAGACTTTGTCAAACTGAGCTAGCCCAGGTCAGCCTCCCTGATGTGTCCTGCAGGCAACAGTACCCCTTCAGCTAGCCTCCTTGGGCTGGAAAGTGCTCAGGGTTGTCTGACATCAAGAAGCTTCAAGTACATAAACTAACCCACTGTCCATGACCATGTCTTAGAAGCTACTGGCATTGCCAAGGCTGAGGGCTGTTCTACTCTGTTGTGTGATCTAATGACTTCATACCCTTGAAAGGCAGAACCTAGGCCTTTACCTCCCACACACCTCAAAGACATAGCTAGGCCTAAGGAAGTGACAGAAGACTCCAGCCTCATACCTCCAAACTCCAACTGTCCCCCAGCCCTGCCTCTCTTCTCTCCTTTTTATCTCTCCTCCCAGCTTTACTCTGTCTCCCCTGCCACCTCCCCATAACTCCAGTCTTCTTCCTTCCTTCAAATCTCCCTTCTCTATCTCAGGCCAAGTCTAGTGTGAGACGGCTGAGGCACTTGTCTTAGGCTCAACATTTATGGGAGGGCCAAAATATATAGTTATCAAAATAAGCAATATTTTAACACAACATTTTAAAAACTAAAATCAATGCCAATTGCCTGTGATTAACAAAATCTTTAGTAAAGATGACAATGGGCTTCTCCTTGTGTCTGGCTCCTCTGTGGCTAGGCACAACAGTTACTAGACCTGCTTCTTCCCACCGACCATGGAAACCCCTATAATGTCCACTCCCAGCCTACACCTTCCACCTTACATTATCTCAAAGGGGGATCCTTGTTCTAGACATACATTATGTAGTCTTCTTTCAACCTTTGCCTATGTTTTTGACCCCTCTTAAAATACTATTTTCTTCTTCCTCCTAGCCTATCAAAACTCCATATAGCCTTAAGAGTCCTGTGCCTTCCAGGAAGCCTTCCCTATCTCTCCAAAGTCCTGTACTGACTTTGGCCTTGTCCAACCTCCTAGAACACTTGATCTTTAAAAGAACTCCATTCAGTCACATCTCACTCTTGTGTGTGTTTGTCTGATTTCCCAGCTTACTGTGAACCCTTGGGGCAGAGATTGTTCCAGATTCTGTTGGCCATTCTTACCAGAGCCCACTGTTCTTGGGCAGAAAAGGGCTATAGGGATGTTACCTTCCCATTGGGGTCCTTGGGCTGCAGTCCAAATGCTCGGACAATGTAGATGCGGACCAAGCACTCCTGGGGCCCCTGAGCAGCCATCTGGTGGAACTGTCTTGGGGGCATGGGGATGGCGGGGTCTTCTGGGAGGGGATAAATTTTGAAGAGCCCCTGAAAAGAATGAGGGATTAATTTTCATCTGTATCATCGTGTCACCCACACAATCACCATCATGACCATTACTCTCATCTCTACAAGAATCATCACTAAGAGATCACCAAGCCCAATGGCATCACATTATCACCATCAGATTCCACTCCAGCAGCCTCACCACCACTGTCAACTTCACCACCTCCATGACCCACACAGTCACCAACATCAGCACCAGGGTCACCACTGCAGATATTACCCCTCTCCCTTCACTGGTGGTTGCAACACCACAGTCTTAGGCCCACCTGGGTTAGGGACACATTTTCAGTGACTTACTTTAAACTCCCCAATGATAGAAGGATCTTCTGTCTCCTCCTGGGTCTTGCCCCGATAGAGCTTGAAGGTGTTGCAAAAGTCAGAAAGGCCCTCAAAGGCCTCCACATTCTCCAGTTGTGTGTCATAGACCTGCCACATTTGGGGGGATAAGAGAAGGGGACAAAGGAAAGAGAGAAAGCAAAGAGACAGCAAAGGAAGAGGGAACAAGAAAAGAAAGAGGAACATGAGAGCATGAGGATAGAGAGAGAAAAAGAACAGAGAAGAAGAAAACAATGGAGAAGACCAAAAACAAAGTAAAGGAACAAAAGCAGAAGTGGAGAAGTAGAGAGAGTTAAGAGAGGAAACCAAGAAGGAACAGAGGCAGAGAGGAAAGAAAGCCACAGGGAAAGGGAGCAAGAGGGAAGACATTTATTTGTTTAGCTCCATTAGGGAAGAGGGTTCTCTGGTTAATAAAATAAATATTCTGGTACCCAAAAGTCATCATAGACCTGGGTGGTGCATTTTCTAAGACAATAAAATCACAAACAAATGAAAATTCGCCTTGTTATTTGAGGACTAAGACACAACTCTGGAAAATTAACAGGTCAACAATTCAAACAAAAATTCTTACTGTATAATATGTCCAATGACAGTGGTACCAAATATCAAGCCAAGCGTATCTTGAGCACCATTTTAAATTTGTTAACTCCATTATTTACTTATCTCCTCTCAAATATCCATATTATTATTTGTTAGAGCAATGTTTTGCAATTTCTTAGGCTTTAATAAAGCAACAGATTTTTTTATTACAGATGATGCAATGTACCTAATAAACTAATAATCCCCTGTTTCTACTGAAAATTGAGAAATTAGCGGTATGCTGTGGCAGGCACCTGTAGTCCAGCTACTGAGGAAGCTGAGGCATGAGGACGGCTTGAGCCCAAGAGTTTGAGGTTGCTGTGAGCTATGATGATGCCACAGCACTCTACCCAGGGCAAAAGAGCAAGGACTTTGTTTCCAAAAAAAAAATGGTACCACTAAATTCCTAATTTGCACTTATTTGAATACTAGAGAAACTGGCGTGGGTTTTATCAGCCACTTGTATTCTCTCCTTGCAAACTTGTCAACGGCTCATCCTTGTCACTTGTCCATATCTCAACTATCCATGTCTGTTTCTTTGCAATGGTGATTTGAGAGATCTCTCTGTATGTAAAGGATATTCACCTTTGGTCTATCAAATGAGCTAAAATATTTTATCCCAGTTTGTCATTTGCCTTCCAACTATGTTTCTGATATGTTTATATTTTCATTTGTCTGTATTTTATTTTATTTTTATTTATTTTTTTTGGCAGACAAAGGAAAAATTATTGAGACAGACAGAAATGCACCTACTCGTGACTACAGTTAAGTATTTACTATTATGTCTGTATTTTATTATGTTTATATTTATGATTTTTTTACCTAATAATTTCTAGAAAGTCTCATCTAAAGATTTTTTCTTTATAGCTTCTGCCTTTCAAATTAGGCTTAGAATGTCTTCACAGCATAATTATTCAGCATTCAGTATAACTTGGTATATGGTCTTTGGTAAGAATTCAACTTATTTTTTTCACCAAATAGTTAAGCAATTCCTTAAGCACCATATTTGTTTAAGCTATTTCTTCTCTTCCCAGTGATTTGTATTATACATTAAATGCTTACCTATCCTTTTGTTTGTTGGTGATCTTTCTATTCTGCTACTTCTCCGATTTTAATTATTGAACCCCTATAACCTATTTTATTAACTGACATTCTTCCAAATGAAATTTTAAAATATTAAGTCCAGTTTTCAATAAAATTGGAATTGTTATTAGACTTGTATTAAGCTTAAAATTAATTTTGGACAGGACAAATAATATCTCTGTAGTGTTGACATTTTTATCCAGCAATCTAATCTGATTCTCAATTTATTCCATTTCTTTTCTTATATATTGTCATCTTCACAGAGAGGCTACATACTTATTGTTGAGTTTGTTCCTCATTAAACTTAATTTTTTGTTGGTATTGTGAATGTGAATCTTCCTTTTCCTAGATTTTCACAATAGATGCTGCCATCTTCCTGGGCTCTCCTGACAGCTCTCTTCAGGTGCTCAAGCAAGTCACTTGCACACAGTGACAATTTTGTCTCCTCTTTCTAAAATGAATAGCCTATGTCTTTGTGTTGACATTGAAATGGTTAGAACATACAGAATAATGTTAGATGATAAAGTGAATGTGATCATGGTGAGTCAATTCTTGTTTCTGTCAAAAAGACTGTCTAGCATTTCACTCAGTACCTTAGCCTAGACTGAGTCACAGAGTGCTTTGGTAATCTATAATCAGTAAGTCTGGGATCTCTTCCCAGACAAATGCACCTGTAGACATGCTTAAGAAACACAGGTTCAATTTCTGGCATAAAGAGAGTTTCTGAAATTGTGAAGTTGGATGCTGGCTATTGGTTTGAGAAGTGTATTTTATAACACTTATTATTATACACTTATTTTATAAGTGTATTTTCTATTTCCAATATGTTATTGTTCTTATGAATCACCAATGGATGTTGAACTTTATCAAATGCTTTTCAGCATTGACTGATAATCTGTGTTAATTCTACGTATTTGATAGGATGAATAATATTAGTGATTCCCTAATGTTGAACTCTTTACATCCTGCAATAAAGTTAATTTGGCTATCATGACTTACTATTTTTAGATCTCACTTGCTATTATGTAAAATTTTGTACACATATTCATTTCATAAATAAATGACATTTATATGTGCAGTTGTGCTTTATTGGATTTTGGTGGTAAAATAATCCTACTTATACAAAAATCAAGGTTTTCTACCTTTTAATTTTTTTTCTCTGCTGTGAATTTTAAAATAATGTTTTAATATATGTACCACAGGAATTACTTCCTCTTTGAAAATCTGGGAAATTCCCTTTATAGTCAGTCCCCTGGCTCTTTCTTTGGAAGTAATTCTTAGATAATTTTCCTGTTTCTTTCATATTTTTCTGTTGCTTTTTGAGACAGTGGTGGCATTTCTTTTCGACTTCATATTATCTCATTTCTAGCAGTTTTGATACCCATTCATTCACATGGAAACACTGAATTTACCTAAAATGCTTTGACTCTCCATTATGTCCCTATTTTCATTATGGATATTGGCTTGGTTTCTCTACTTCTCTAAATTAGATTAACTGGATAGTTATCTATTTTAATTAATTTATTTCAATCAAAGCACCAATTTATTCATTTATTAATTCTCTCATTTTCTCTTTTTTAGCTTTTTATTTCTGCTTTTATTTTTTTCTATTCTTCATCCTACTGTTTTGAGGACCCTCTCATTATCATTCTTCCTAACTTCTTGAGTTGAATCTTTATTTATGTTATCCCCTTTTTCTGGATAACGAAGGTATTTGCTCCTATGAAATTGCCTCTGCTTACCACTGTGTTGGCATTGCCCCATTTGTTTTGTTATATAATGTTTTCATTCTCATTTTTTGGCATTCTATAATTTCAGTTTTATTTTTATTATTTGGTCCCAGAGTTGGACTTTCAGTTGTCTTCTTTGTAATTAACATTAGTGCTTAAGGATATAAATTTCCTCCGAATGCCACTTTAGCTATAACCACTAAGCTCTAATACACAGTGTTTTATCACTGTTTCTCTGTTTCTTCAATGTTCTGCAATTTCAGTTTGTATTTTCTCTTTCACCCAAGAATTATTAAAAGATAAAATTCTTCATTTTATAATTTTCTGGGTAGACAAGTCTTTAGAGACTTTTTTTTTTTTTTTGCAGTTTTTTTTTTTTTTTTTGGCCGGGGCTAGGTTTGAACTTGCCACCTCCGGTATATGGGGCCGGCGCCCTACTCCTTTGAGCCACAGGTGCCGCCCAAGTCTTTGGAGACTTTTGATCCTGTTATTAATTTTTAATTAATCACATTACAATAAAAAAATGTTGTCTGTGATATTACCAATTTTTGTAAAATGTCCCATTGGTGTAATCTTTTGGCTACTGTGTTTAATCAGGTTAATAATTATGCTGGGTCTTCTATAGTCTCTCACATCTCTGTCCCCTTGATCTGACGTGAACTGAGAGAAGTGAATTAAAATCTCCTATCTCTCAGTGTGTTTCTTTGGCTTCTTAAATCCCTTGTCATTTCTGTTTTGTTGTATTATCTAGAATATAGATAGTCTCCTAACTGTCATATTTAGGAACTATACCAGTTAGCATTATAAAGTGCTGTCTTTACTCTCATTTAATTTAGGGACCTAAAATTAAGACTATGGCTTCTGCTTTCATTTCATCTGCATTTGCCTGGCACACATTTTCCTAATCCTTTATGGATCTTCTTATTTTAGAGTCAGATTTTGCTTTGAGATCTGATTTAAACTTGGTAATTTAAAGAGGCTCATGTAATATGTTTATATTACATTTCCTAGTTTTTTTTATTCTTAAATATCTTTGACTGCACAGTCTGTTTCCTGTGTGCATGATGCAAAGTTGGGAGGGAGTACCTGTGTGCATAGTTCTTCTGATGGCTGAGATGACCTGAGCTTCTGTTCTGTTATTACTATAAATGTGTATATATACTGATAATACTTAGTCCTCTATGTCTTCAGAGATAGTATTTATGGATTCCTTACTATAGCAATGATAAAATAATCAAATTTTGTCTCCCTTCTTCTCCCTCTCCATCACCCTGGTTTTGTTTGTTTGTTTGTTTGTTTTGTTTTTGCAGGTTTTTTGTATTTTTTTTGGCTGGGGCTGGGTTTGAACCCACCACCTCCAGCATATGGGGCTGGCGCCCTTCTCCTTTGAGCCATAGGCACTGCCCCCCATCACCCTGTTTTAAACAATATTATCTTTTTTAACATTTACTTTAGTACTATTTGCTTACATCATAATTGGCTTATACTCCTATTATGTGATATATTAATTTTACTCTATTTATTTTCTAATATGGCAATCAGTGCCCTTACTCTATATCTCACTATCTTCCCTCCTCATTCACCTAATTTTTGTCAGTTTT